>NC_089502.1:101208713-101525717 GCF_036850765.1 Saccopteryx bilineata | reverse complement strand
GGTTTTTGATAGTTGTTTCTATTTCCTCCTCGCTTATAGGTCTATTTATGTTTTCCACTTCATCATGACTCAGGGTAGGAAGATTGTGTAGTTTTCAGAACTTATTCATTTCGTCCAGGTAGTTGAATTTGGTGGCATATAATCTTTTATAGTGCTTTACTATGATCCATTGTATATCCATGATGTCTCTGGTAATTTCTCCTCTTTCATTTCTGATTTTGTTTATATGGGTTTTTCCTCTTTTTCCTTAGTAAGTCTAGTCTGTAGTTTGTCAATTTTATTGATCTTTTCAGAGAACAAATTCTTTCTTTGCTTTCTTCTGCTGACATTGGGTTACCTTTGTTCTTCTTTTTCTAGTTCCTTAAGATGTGATGTTAAGTTGTTTACTTGGGATCTCGCTTGTTTCTTGATATAACTCTGAATAATATAACCTTCTCTTTAATTATTGCTTTTGCTGCATCCCAGATATTTTGCTATGTCATGTAGTCATTTCACTGTCTGTATATATCTTTTGATCTCTGCTTTTATTTCTTCTTTAACTCAGTCATTTTTTAGAAGCTTGTTATTTAATTTTCACATTTTGAGTTTCTTTACTTCCTTTTCGCAGTTGAATTCTAATTTCAAATTTTTATGGTCAGAAAATATACTTAAGCCCTGGCCGGTTGGCTCAGTGGTAGAGCGTCGGCCTGGCATGTAGGAGTCTCAGGTTTGATTCCCAGCCAGGGCACACAGGAGAAGCGCCCATCTGCTTCTCCATCCCTCCCCCTCTCCTTCCTCTTTGTCTCTCTCTTCCCCTCCCGCAGCCAAGGCTCCATTGGAGCAAAGATGGCCCGGGCGCTGAGGATGTCTCTGTGGCCTCTGCCTCAGGCACTAGAGTGGCTCTGGATGCAACAGAGCGACACTCCAGATGGGCAAAACATCGCCCCCTGGTGGGCAGAGCGTCGCCCCTGGTGGGTGTGCCGGGTGGATCCCAGTCGGGCGCGTGCGGGAGTCTGTCTGACTGCCTCCCCGTTTCCAGCTTTGGAAAAATAAAAAAAATAAATAAAAAAAAGAAAATATACTTGATATAATTTCAATCTTCCTGAATTTGTTGATATTAGTTTTGCAACCCAACATATGGTTTATTTATCCTTGAGAATGTTCTATGCACACTGGAGAAGAATATATCATCTGATGTTTTGGGATGAAATGTTCTAAAAATATCTATTATGTGTATTTTGTTCAGTGTGTCATTTTTAAAAATTTTTTTTGTATTTTTTGTATTTTTCTGAAGCTGGAAATGGGGAGAGAAAGTCAGACAGACTCCCACATGCGCCCGACTGGGATCCACCCGGCACGCCCACCAGGGGCGACGCTCTGCCCACCAGGGGGCGATGCTCTGCCCCTCCAGGGCATCGCTGTGCCGCAACCAGAGCCACTCTAGCACCTGGGGTAGAGGCCAAAGAGCCATCCCCAGCACCCAGGCCATCTTTGCTCCAATGGAGCCTTGGCTGCAGGAGGGGAAGAGAGAGACAGAGAGGAAGGGGGGGGGGTGGAGAAGCAAATGGGCACTTCTCCTATGTGCCCTGGCCAGGAATCGAACCCAGGTCCCCCGCACGCCAGGCCAATGCTCTACCACTGAGCCAACCGGCCAGGGCCAGTGTGTCATTTAAGGCCAATATTTCTTTATTGATTTTCTGTTTGGATGATCTGTCTAAAGCCATCAATTGTGTGTTGTCATCTCCAAGTATCATTTTTTTCTGCTATTTTTAGATTAGTAGGTAGATATCTTATATATTTTGATGCTTCCTGATTTGGTGCATATATATTAAGAAGCATTATGTCTTCTTTTTTTTGTAATTTTTTTGTATTTTTCTGAAGTGAGAAGTGAGGAGGCAGAGAGACAGACTCCCGCATGCACCCGGCCAGGATCCACCTGGCATACCCAGTAGGGGGCGATGCTGTGCCCATCTGGGGCATTGCAACTGGAGCCATTCTAGCACCTGAGGTGGAGGCCATGGAGCCATCCTCAGCACTCGAGCTAACTTTGCTCCCATGAAGCCTTGGCTACAGGAGGGAAAGAGAGATAGAGAGAAAGGAGAGGAGGAAGTGTGGAGAAGTAGATGGGAGCCTCTCCTGTGTGCCTTGACCAGGAATTGAACCTGAGACTTCCACATGCTAGGCCAACGCTCTACCACTGAACCAACCAGCCAGAGCTTGTCTTGTTGATACAATGTCCCCTTTATCATTATGAAATGTCCATCTTTGTCTCCTCTTACCTTTGTTTTTTTGAAGTCAGCAGTGTAAGGTATGAATATTGCTACACCTAACTTTTTGGGATATTATTTGCTTGGAGAATCGGTTCCAACCTTTCACTTTGAATCTACTTTGGCCCTTGCAGTTTAGATTTGTCTCTTGAAAGCAGCATATGGTTGGGTTTTGCTTTTTGATCCAATTCGCTACATTAAGCCTCTTTATTGGTGAGTTCTGTCCATTTACATTTATAATAAGTATTGACACTTGAGGATTTTCTATAGCCATTTTACGTTATGTTTTCTGGTAGCTATGTGTCTTATTTGGTTCTTTTTTGTGTCTTTCTGTTAGATGGGTTTTCTTTGTGTGTGTGCATGTGTGGTGATAGACCATACTTATTTCCTCTGTTTCTTCTTTTTTTAAATTTTGTATTTCAGTAGTGGCTTTTTTATGGGTGGTTACCATTAGGTTATTAAGATCAAAATGTTTATATGTACAGGAGTTCTTTTTCTTATGAGTGCTTCTGCACTCTATCCTCCTTTGGTACTGCAGTTGTTTATTCTCTCTGCTTTTATGTTATTGTCACAGATTATTCTTGTTTTTACTGTCACCTATTGGAGCTTTTACTTCTAGTTTTGATTTGTTTTGTTGTGGCCCAGCTAGTCTAAAACTCCCCTTGAGTATGTGCTGCAGTGGGGGTTTTCTGCTGATAAATTTCCTCAGCTTCTGAATGTCTGGCAAAGTTTTTATTTTTCATCATATTTGAAGGATAATTTTGGTCAATATAGTGTTCTTGGCTGGTAATTCATCTCTTTCAGTACTTTGAATGTTTGGTTCCACTTTTTTCTGGCTTGTAGAGTTTCTGCTGAGAAGTCTGATAATAACCTAATGGGCTTTCTTTTATAGCTTATGTTCTTCTTTTCCCTAGCTGCCTTAAGGATTATTTATTTGTCATTGATTTTTTCCAATTTTGTTATGATGTGCCTTGGAGAAAGTCTGTATGAGTTGAGGTAACTAAGTCTTCTGTTTTCTTCTTGAATTTGAGGCTCTAACTCTTTCCATAGGCTTGGAAAGTTCTCATTAATTATTTGTTTCAAGGGCCTCTCCAGTCCTTTCTTCCTCTCTTCTCCTTCTGATATACCCTTTATTCTTATATATTTTTTTCTGATAGAGTCAGACAATTCTTGAAGAACTCTCTCAGTTCTTTTTAATTTGTTAGTCTATCCTCTTTTTTTCTGTATCATCTCTAGTTGCCTATCTTCAATGTCACTGATTGTTTCCTCTATCCAGCTTGTTATATTAGCTTATCTTGCCACCTCAAGATTCACCTTAATTCATGTATTGGGTTCTTCATTTCTATTTTTAAAGTTTCATTTGTTTTCTGAGCTCATTATATTGCCTATTGGTGTTTTCTTGCATCTTGTTGAGTATTTTCAGAACTTCATTTTGAATTCTCTATCATTTAACTTCAAAGTTTCCATGTGATTGAGATTCTTTTTTTCTGGAGATTTTTTATTTTCTTTCTGAACTATGTCTCTTCTCTACCTTGTTTAGTTTTGGTACTCAATTTATTCTTCCTTGATGGAATTTTATAGTGGTATTTTAAGAACCCTAACTAAAGTACTAAAGAACTAAAAAATAAAATAAAATAAAAAACAATAAAAATTATATAAAGTAAAAAGCACAGAAAACAATGATCAAAAACAAATAAAAATGTAAAACAAACAAAACACCCACAAAACTAATACTAGAAATATAAAAAGTTAAAGAAAATGAAATCCAAAGGAGAAAGCAAGAAAAAGGATAAGAAGAAAAACAAGGAAATATGGAGAAAATGGGAAGGGTGTTCTCTTTTGAGAGATTTCTTTCAACAATTATCACTGTATTACAAGGTTTAGTTCGGTGAAGTTCCTGGGCTGTCCTCTGCTGAGATGTTGTTGTCTCAATTATGTAGGTGGGGCCACAGTTGCATTGGTGGTTGGAGTGTGTTGTGAGGGCTTTATGGCTTTGCCTTTTCTGCTTTGCAGCTCTAGCAATGGCAAACTCATGTCTCCAGGTGTTCTTCCTCATGTTTTAGCAGACATGGGAACCAGATGAAAAGCACCTCTATTCTTCAGGGGAGAGAGTGGTTCCGGACAACCAGCTGTAGGGCTTGTTTCTGCCATTCTCTGTACTGAAAGGTGTGGGAGGCAGTATCTGGGAGGCTAGGGAGCTGCACTTTATTTTTATCTGTCTCTGCAGGGTGCAGGCCACAGTCAGGCTATGAAAACAGTGACCAAGACCCCACACTCTGGCCACTTTGATTTAGTTTCTCCCCCTTTGCTCCTCTATCTCAATGCTCCTAGTGGCCTAAAGAGAACCAGTCACTCCAGATTCTTCTCTCCTTATTTCTAAGATAAAACCCAAACAATCTGAGATTCCTTCCTTCCTGTAGTCTAGCAGAGAACAAAAACCCCAGTCTCTCTGCATTTGTTTTCTCTCCAGAGCCCACCATGATTGCATTTTATCTTCTTTACCCCTTTCAACCCATCCCACCTTTAGTTGATTTGGTGCATGGATCTTTCAGGCACACCTGCAAGCCCATATTGGATTTCTTTGTTGTGTTATATTTGTTCAACTTGTTGAAATTTCAAGGGGAGAGATCAGAAGTATCTCTTACTCCATTACTCTGACATCATATAATTAATTCTGTTACAGTCTCTGAGGGCCTTAACTGTCAACACCCATCTTCACACATCAACCTCCATAGCACTGCTTGTGTAATTTCTCATGTATAAGAAATGTATCTAATTCAACAGCTTCTTGCATCAGTTGCCATAACAAAGATCTGAGATAATCCTGCCATTTGTGTTTTTCATACTAACCATTTCTTGTATCACAACTATAATTCTCATCCTGCAGTGATTGCCCAAACATCCTCCCTATTTGTTTTTTATTAACCATATTCCTAATCATAATAAGGAAGAGATTCAAAGGAAACAGACAGAGGGCTTAAGCCATTTACTTTCATTTTTATTTTTTTAGATTTTATTTATTCATTTTTAGAAAGAGGGGAGAGAGAGAGAGAAGGAGGGGAAGAGCAGGAAGCAACAGCTCCCATATGTGCCTTTACCAGGCAAGCCCAGGGTTTTGAACCAGTGACCTCAGCATTCCAGGTCAACACTTTATCCACTCCACCACCACAGGTCAGTTGAGCCATTTACTTTTCTCATATGTGCCTTGACCAGGGGGGCTACAGAAGACCGAGTGACACCTTGCTCAAGCCAGCAACCTTGGGCTCAAGCTGGTAAGCCTTGCTCAAACCAGATGACCCCGTGCTCAAGCCAGCGACCTTGGAGTTTTGAACCTGGGTCCTCTGTATCCCAGTCCAATGCTCTATTTACTGTGCCACCACCTGGCCAGGCGCCATTTACTTTAAAAGTGATCATTTATAGGTACATATTTATTGCCATTTTATTCTTTTAATTCTGTTCTTCTGGCCTCCTCCTCCTCCTCCTTCTCCTCTTCCTCCTTTTCCTTTCTCTTCTTTCTCCTCCTCCACTTCTTTGTTTTCCTTCTCCTTCTCCTCTTCCTGCTTCTTCTTGTAGGCCCTTTAACTTTTCTTGTAATGTTGATTTGGTTGCAACAAACTCCTTTTGTTTTTTCTTGTCTGGGAAATTCTTTCTTTTTCCTTCAATTTTAAATTACAGCCTTGCTGTGTAAAGTAGTCTTGGTTGTAGGTCCTTGCTTTTCTTTACTGTGAATATTTCATGACAATACCTTCTGGCCTGAAATGTTTCTGTTAAAAAGTTAGCTGACAGCCTTATGGGAGCTCCCTTATAAGTAACTAACCAGTATTCTCTAGCTATTTTTAGGATTTTCTCTTTGTCTTTAACTCTTTACCATTTTAATTATGATGTGTCTTGGTGTGAGTCCCTTTGGTTCCATCTTGTTTAGGACTTTCTATGTTTCCTGGACTTGTGTGTCTTTTTCCTTCACCAGGTTAGGAATATTTTCAGTCATTATTTTTTCAAATAGATTCTCAATTGTGGATTTTTTGCTATATAGCAGGGTTTTGTGGTATATAGTTATTTTTATATATTTATTAATTTAATTATTTTTGTGGTAAAATAAGCATTTTCTAACCTAAGAATTGAAAACAATATAAAAATATTAAAATATTTATTAAAACATATTAAAAGAATATTAAATATATTCACTGGTGAGTACCCATATAGAATTTTATATGTTGTTAAAATTACATATGTTTAAGAGTGTAGAGAGTGTTTAAGAGCATAGGAAGTATTTATAAGAGTGTGGGAAAGGTTAATAACAGTGTGGGAAAGGTTTATAAGAGTGTGAAGAGGGTTTATAAAACCTTAAAATATATATAAATAATAAATACATATAAGGTTGCTACTTTGTGGATTTTCTATTATGGGGGGGTTCTGGTACCTAACCCCCATGATAAATGAGGGGTCATTATATTCCTTATGGTGTATTTACAGTGTGGGATATTGTATTCTTCATTTCTAACTGGTTCCGTTTTATGATTTCTTTTTTTTTTTTAATGCTAGCTATCTCTAGTTGAGGTTCTCACTTTGTTCCTTGAGAAGCTGTATACCATATAACTATTACTTTGAACTCACTATCTGGTTAATTGCTTATCTTCATTTCAATTAGTTCTTTTTACGGAGATTTCTCCTATTTTCTCATTTGGGGACTGTTTATTCTTATCTCCATTTTGGCTGCCTCCTCGTATTTGTTTCTATGTACAAGATAGATCATCTATGTTTTCCAGTCTTTGTGGGTTGGCCTTATGTTGTAGATATTCTTCTGAGTTCAGTGGTGCAGACTCCTTGATTACCAGACCTATGTCCTTCAGAAATGTCTCTCATGTGGGTTATGTAGGCCCTCCTGTTGTAATTGAGACTTGATTGCTATTGGCCCATTTTGTTTGTTTTTTTTTTTAATAAATTTTTATTAATGGTAATGGGATGACATTAATAAATCAGGGTACATATATTCAAAGAAAACATATCTAGGTTATTTTGTCATTAAATTATGTTGCGTACCCCTCGCCCAAAGTCAGATTGTCCTCCGCCACCCTCTATCTAGTTCTCTGTGCCCCTCCCCCTCCCCCTAACTCTCTCCCTCCCTCCCTCCCATGTCCTCCCTCCCCCCACCCCTGGTAACCACCACACTCTTGTCCATGTCTCTTAGTCTCGTTTTTATGTTCCACCAATGTATGGAATCATGTAGTTCTTGTTTTTTTCTGATTTACTTATTTCACTCCTTATAATGTTATCAAGATCCCACCATTTTGCTGTAAATGATCTGATGTCATCATTTCTTATGGCTGAGTAGTATTCCATAGTGTATATGTGCCACATCTTCTTTATCCAGTCTTCTATTGAAGGGCTTTTTGGTTGTTTCCATGTCTTGGCCACTGTGAACAGTGCTGCAATGAACATGGGGCTACATGTGTCTTCACGTATCAATGTTTCTGAGGTTTTGGGGTATATACCCAGTAGAGGGATTGCTGGGTCATAAGGTAGTTCTATTTGCAGTTTTTTGAGGAACCACCATACTTTCCTCCATAATGGTTGTACTACTTTACAGTCCCACCAACAGTGAATGAGGGTTCCTTTTTCTCCACAGCCTCTCCAACATTTGCTATTACCCGTCTTGTTGATAATAGCTAATCTAACAGGTGTGAGGTAGTATCTCATTGTAGTTTTGATTTGCATTTCTCTAATAACTAATGAAGCTGAGCATCTTTTCATATATCTGTTGGCCATTTGTATCTCTTCCTGGGAGAAGTGTCTGTTCATGTCCTCTTCCCATTTTTTTATTGGATTGTTTGTTTGTTTGTTGTTGAGTTTTATGAGTTCTTTGTAAATTTTGGATATTAGGCCCTTATCTGAGCTGTTGTTTGTAAATATCATTTCCCATTTAGTTGGCTGTCTGTTTATTTTTATATCAGTTTCTCTTGCTATTGGCCCATTTTGAATGGGATGGACCCTCAGGCTGGGTGACTGTGAGGCTCTACTGTGACTAAATCATGAGTGCTACTGTGTGGGTGCTGATCATAAGAAACAGAATTCACTTCATTTTATTCAGTGCCTGATGAGTTCTCCCCATGGATGTGCTGTTTATAAAGCTAATCAGATCCTGTTCTGATATTGTCTTAAGCTGGCCACTGGGTGTGTTGGTTTTGAGCTTCTTAGGAGGGATTCTGGTGCAGGCCAATATAAGACACTGCCTGTGACTAGCCCTCAGGAACCTGTTTGAAGTTACAAGCAATCCACATTTTGTTGCAGTCTTTGCTGGGATCAGTGGTGTGCAGAAGGACCAAGATGCGCATCAATTCCAGCTTTTACCAACCCTGGTCCCAGGGGCAGGTTAGCAAAAGACCACAAGCACTCTGAGATGTACGTCTGGATGTTTCCAGGTCCTGGCTGCTTGATAGTCTCAACCACTGAAAAAGCCTCTGGTAGAGTCTAGAGAATTGAAGTAGTGTTGTTACCATTTGTTTTCTCTTCCAATTCTACTACTTCTCCCTTCTTTTATTGTGGTAAAGTAATGTAGCATAAAATTTGCTGTTTTAACCATTTTTACGTGTACAATTTAGTGGCATTAATTACATACATAACATTAGGTACCATCAAAATTATTTCTAAAATGTTTTTATCAGTTCAAAAAGAAACTCTGTAAGTCATAAGCAATAACTCCCCATTCCCTCTCTAACCCAGACTCTGGTAACTACTAATCTACTTTTTATCCCTATGAATCTGCCTATTCTAGATACTTAATAAAAATTGAATCATAATATATTTATTTTATGTTATCTGGATTATTTCACTTAGCATAATGTTTTCAATGTGCATCCATGTTGTGGCATATTTCAAAACTGCACTCTTTTTCATGACTGATTAATACTCCATTGTACAAATATACCATATTTAGTTTATATGTTAGTCTGTTGATGGACACTGGAGTTGCTTCTGCTTTTTGACTATTGTTAATAAAGCTGCAATAAACATTGGTATAAAAGTGTCTGAAACTTTTAAAAAATTATTTTGAAAGTATATCTAAGAATAGAATTACTGAGTCATGGTAGTTCTGTTCAGTTTTTTGAGGAACTGCCTAACTGCTTTTCATAACTACTTAATCACATTACATTCCCACCAATAATGTGTGTGGGTTCCAATTTAATCATAGCCTTGCCAATACTTGATATTTTCTTTTTTTAATTTTATTTAGAAAATTAAATTTAATAAGGTGACATTGATCAATAAGAATATATAGGTTTCAGCTAAACGTTTTTATAGCATTTGAACTGTTGATTATGTTGTATTCCCATCACCCAAAGTCAAGTCATTTTTCATCACCAATATATTTCATTGAAACATAAATAACCATCCAAATAGTTATGTAGAGGTATCTCATTGTGGTTTTCATTTGGATTTCCCTAATGACCTAATGATATTAAGCATATTTTCATGTGCTTATTACCATTTGTATACCTTTTTTTAAAGAAATGCCTACTTAGGTCCTTTTCACATTTTTTAATTAGGATGTTTGTCTTTTATATTTTATTGATTTGTAGAGTTATTTATTCTAGATATCAAACCTTTATCAGATACAGCATTTTCAAGTATTTCCTCCTATTCCAAATTCTTTTTATTTTCTGAATAATGTACTTCAATGCACACAGTTAAATTTTGATGAAGTACAATTTACCTATTTATTTGTTATTGTGTCATTTAAAATAATCTATTGCCAAATTCGGGGTCATGAAGCTTTATCCTTATGTTTTCTTCTAAAATTTTTATGGTTTGAGCTCTTTTATTTAGGTGGTTGATGAATTTTGAATTAATTTTTATTTATGATATAAGGTAGGGGTTCAAATTTTTTATTTATTAGTGATAGACACAGAGAGAGAGACAGAGAGAGGGACAGCTAGGGACAGACAGACAAGAAGGGGAGAAATGGGAAGCATCAAGTCTTCTTTGCAGCACCTTAGTCGTTCATTGATTGCTTTCTAATATGTGCCTTGACCAGGAGACTGCAGCAGAGTTAGTGACCCCTTGCTCAAGCCAGTGATCTTGGGCTTCAAAACAGCGACCTTTGGGTTCAAACCAGTGACCATGGGGACATGTCTATGATCCCATGCTTAAGCCAGCGAACCCATGCTTAAGCCGGCTAAGCCCATGCTCAAGCCAGTAACCTTAGAGTTTTGAACATAGGTCTTCTCCATCTCAGTTTGATTCTTTATCCACTGCACCACCACCTGGTCAGGTAATTCTTTTTTTTAATTGCAAGGGGCAGAGATAGAGAGACAGACTCCCACATGTACCCCAACAGAGATCCATCCAGCAACCCCCATCTGAGTCTAATACTCAAATCAACTGAGCTATCCTCAATGCCCAAGGCTGACACTTGAACCCATTGAGGCACTATCTGTAAGAGGGGAAGAGAGAGAAAAGGGGGAGAGGGAGGGAAAGAGAAGCACATGGTCACATCTCATGTGTGCTCTGACCAGGGATTGAACCTGGGATGTCTGCACACCGGCCGATGTTCTATCAACTGAGACAACCAATCAGGGCCCAAATTTGTTCTTTTTTACGTAGAAATCCAGTTCCAGCATCATTTGTTGAAGAGACTATTCTTTTTTCATCAAATGGGTTTGGCACTTTGTCAAAAGTCAATTGAGCATAAATTTATAGATTTATTTCTGGACTCTCAGTTCTATTCCATTGGTCTATTCTTATGGCAGCACCACAATGTTTTTATTACTGTAGCCTTTTAGTAAGATTTGAAATCTGGAACTGTTCGTCCTCCAACTATTTTCTCCTTTGTAAATATCATTTTGACTATTGGGTTCTCCTTGCAATTACATGTGAATTTAATAATTTGCCTTTATATTTCTAAAAAAAAGGCTATTGGCATTTTGATAAATATTTTGTTGAATCTTCAGATCACAAGTTAATAGTGACATCTTAACATTACGTTTTTCTACCTATGAACATGGAATGGCTTTCCATTTATTTAGGTATTCTATATATTTTTTCAGCAGCATTTTGTAGTTTTCAGTGCACAGGCCTTTCATCTTCTTAATTAAATATAGGCTTAATTATTTTATTCTTTTAAATGTTATTATAAATGAAATTTTTTAATTTCTTTTTCAGATTGTTAATTGCAGTTATATAGAAATACAACTGATTTTTATGTATTGATCTTGTACACAGCTACTTCACTGAGTTCTTTCATTAGCTCCCTTAACTTTCTTCTAGAATTTTTAGGGGGAGTATTTTCCATATATAAGATCATGTCATCTGCAAGTACAGATAATTTTACTTCTTTATTTTTTAATTTAGATCCTTTTTTTTCTTGTCTAATTGCTGTGTTAGAACTTTCAATACAATATTGACTAGTAGTTGTAAAAATGGACATCCTAGTCTTGTAAGATTCCTGATTTTAAAGGGAAAGTTTTCAGTCTTTCACCATTGACTATGGTATTAGCTATGGGTTTTTCAGAAATGCCCTGTATGTTGAGAAAGTTCTCTTCTCTTCTTAGTTTTCTGAATGCTGTTATAAAAAAAATGGTGTTGGATTTTGTCAAATGCTTTTTCTGTATCAATGGAAATAATCATGTGCATTTTCCTTTATCTACTTATGCAGTGTATTACATTGATTAATTTTCTTATGTTGAATCACTCTTGTATTCTTACTGGGTCATAGTGTATAATTCTTTCTCTATGTTGCTGGGTGCAGTATGCTAGTATTTTTAAAATTATCTTTTCATATTCATAAGGAATATATATTTCTTAATTTTTGTGTGTGATGTCTTGTTTGGCTTTAGTATCAGGGTAATGCTGGCCTTATAAAATGAGTTAAGAAGTATTTCTTCTTTTTTTATATATGAAGAGAAGGATTGGTGTTCAACCTTCAAATATTTCCTAAAATTTACTATTAAAGCTATCTTGTCCTGCACTTTCCTTTGTTGAAAGTGTTTCATTATTGATCCAATCTCTTTACATTTATAAGTCCTTTCAGGTTTTCCACTTCTTATATCAGTTTAGATAGTTTGTGTATTTTGAGGGACTTACTCATTTCATGCAGGTTATATAACATTTTGATATACAATTGATCATAGTATTTTTTTTAATTTTTGAGACAGAGAGAGGGAGAGAGAGGGTGAGAAGCATCAACTTGTAATTTCTTTTACTTTAGTTGTGCATTGCTTGCTTCTCATACATGCCAGTATCACTTGTTCAAGCCAGCAACCTTGGACTTTTCATGCCAGTGACCTTTGGACTCAAGCTAGGGGGCTGTAAGATTGTGTGGACAATTCTACCACTCAAACCAGTCACTCCACGCTGACAAACACATGCTCAGAGCCAGCAACTTCAGGCCTTCAATCCACTGACCCCAGCATTCTAGGTTGACACTATTCACTGCACCACCACCAGACAGGCAATTTAAATTTTTTTAGTGTTGGTAGTAGTGTTCACACTTTCTTTTTTATGTTATTTATTTATCTTTTTGTCAGAATAGCTAAAATGTGTTAATTTTGTTGATCTTTTCAAAGAACCAACTTTTTTTTTTTTTTTTTTTTTTTTTTTTTTTTTTTTTTTTTTTTACAGAGACAGAGAGAGAGTCAGAGAGAGGGATAGACAGGAACAGAGAGAAGCATCAATCTTCAGTTTTTCGTTGTGTGTTGCGACACCTTAGTTGTTCATTGATTGCTTTCTCATATGTGCCTTGACTGTGGTCCTTCAGCAGACCAAGTAACCCCTTGCTCGAGCCAGCGACCTTGGGTCCAAGCTTGTGAGCTTTTTTGCTCAAACCAGATGAGCACGCGCTCAAGCTGGTGACCTCGGGGTCTTGAACCTGGGTCCTTCCACATCCCAATCCGATGCTCTATCCACTGCACCACCGCCTGGTCAGGCTCAAAGAACCAACTTTCGGTTTTATTGATTCTCTCTACTACTTCTCTATTCTCTATTTTATTTTTCTTCATTTTAGTCTCTAATATTTCTTTCCTTCTGCTGGTTTTGGGTTTACTTTGCTCTTCTTTTTCTGATTCCTAATGGTATAAGTTAAGTTATTGCTTTGAGATATTTCCCTTATTAATATAAGCATTTACAGCTATAACTTTCCCCCTGAGCACTGCCTTTGCTGCATTGCATAAATTTTAGTATGTTTTATGTGTTCAATGAAGTGTCTGTCCCTTACCTTGTGTTCAGCTAGCAATTTGACAGACATTTCCTTGAATGCTCACAATTTGAAACAAACATATCTCTTTCAGTCTTCAGAGATTGGCTTTTAGCCAAGTTTACCCAAAGTATAGAGAATAGCCCAAGGTTAAAGCTTAGAGTCATATGTCTTGTCATAGGCATGCATGTGGCCTTCTAAATACTCCTGTATTCATGGTCCTAATTTTGAATGTCTTAATTTCCCAAAGAAACTTCCCAATTTATGTTTCAGGCTTTAGACTGATCTATTGTATATTTTATTTTATTTTTTTTTCTATTGTATATTTTAAAAGTAAGTTTTTCCCCAGTCATCTGTGGTTCATTATTAATTCAGCTTTCACTGTTCAAATGTCTAATGCTTTTTAGCCTGAGTTTCAAGTTAGGTGAAAAAGAGATATCCATCAGGTAGCCCCAGACAGATTAGAACAGACATGCACAATAATTTACAAATAAAATCTCTTCTTCTTTCTTTGGAACCAGGGGCCAGAAACTCACATTGAGAATATGGGCTAAGATGGCTGTTGCACTGGGGAAGATATGGGTGAAAGGCAAGTAAAAGTGCCATAAAACTTTCCTACCATTCTAAAACTGCATTATTCTTTATTAGGCATTCAATTGATTGCTGTAAACTCTTAACTGTTTCTGAAAGTTCGGACAAAGTTAATTATGAGAATTGTTGCTTGCACTTGATGTTTCTGTGGGAATATAGAGTTTACACAAACCCTCCAGATGATTCTGATGCAAGATTAATTTTGAAAATTTATCATGGGTCTTGTAAGATATAGCTCAAGTTCTTGGGTGCATAAGTGGAGACTTCATGGTATTCTCTGTCATATCTATGTTAGCATTCTCTGAGAGATCCAGATCAGAAATGCAGTGGTGCATTGACCCACTAATGTCTCCCTTTTCTAGTGCTCCCAAAGAGGACAGATAGTTGTAGATGTTCAACATTGGCTCCCCAGACCTTATACTAATGGACTTTTACCCAAGGGAATCAAAGTGTGAGGAAGCTAGATCAGCTATGGCTGAACACATGAAATCTAGAACTTGATGGTGGCTTAATCCCACTATACAGAGGGAGGGTTATTGGTCTTAATATCCATGCTAAAGGCCATAGACCTAAAATTTAGAGACTGAAAACATATTTGAGTGAATCTCAAATAAACAATGTTCTTGAGAAGAGTAGGCTCCTGATTTTCCATGTAGGAGGAGTTTGGATGATTGTTCTGTTTGTAAATGGTCAAGGTGAGAGCAAATTAAGGGATTTGTTCAGAAACTACATTTGCATGCTATTATGAATTAGATTGTAGGTTTTGGGGGAGAGTTTTGGGAGTGACTAGAGGGAATTATTAAGAGTTTAAAACTTTGCCCCTGCCCTGATACCAAACCAGATGTCATTCTCTTGGCTGGCCCTAAGTTGACCAGTAATGACTAACCATTTGTAGAAATAGACTTGAGAAAGTAAAGGAAAGGACCAGTTTGATGAGACAGCAAAAAATCTCCAGCCTCACTGTCTAGGGAAAGCGTCCTCTTGAATAAGATTAGAGATTAAAAAAACAGAACTGGAGTCACAAGACTTGAAGGCATGCATACCCAGTCCTCTGCACTCACATGCTCCCCTAAGAGGTTGCATACCACACCCCACACACATGCAGTGAGCTGAGACACAGCATGTTTCTACTCTAAAACAACAACAACAAAAACATTTATTTCCAAAAAAGGACAAGGTCAAAAGAAAAAACCTATAATAATTAACTAAGTCAATGGAAAACTCATTTTTAAATACCCCCCATGGAGGTTTAGAACAAAACAACAGCTTAGTGAATATTTGGTTACAGTTTATAACTACTTCTTTTGCCCTTGATACACTGCTGTGATCTTTCAGCTTTCTCTGCCAATCTTGATCAGCACTAGTGATTCAAAAATTAAAGTCCAGGTATGTGAATGAAATAACCCAATTTGTAAGCTTTATATGCGTGCTTTTCTGAGCCCAGTGACCCCTATGTTGATTTCTTATCAGTTTTTACCCTGACAAAGAAGTATGAACTATTCCAATTAGAGTTTTGTCAGGAAAACAGAGCCTATATCAAGTGTTCAATAGATGAAACTTAATGAGGAGAACAAATTGGAAGAGTTGAGAGATGAAACAGGAGAAAGTGAGACAACCCAGAGATTGTCAATGGCGGAAATTGCCTACCATCCCTAAGACTGCAAGAAGACAGGGAGGATGCAGTGTTACTATAGTCCAGGTGCCAAGCTCATTGTAATAACTGCCAGGTAATAACATTAACAAATGAGAGAAGGTTTTTCAGCAGAAACCAGAAATTAAGAAGAGGCCCAGCTATAGCCAGAGATGGCAGCTGAATTGGAGAACATTGTGTTGGGCACCTTTTGTTTTTCCTCAGCCAGCATCCATTTCTATTTTATCTGACATCTGCACCATAGATTTTCTTTCTAGGGAACTCCTCCTCTCCCATTTCGTGCAGTCTTGGTGATACAATCATGCAAGGTCTTCTGCCTAACCCTAGTCAAGGTATGGTTGGCCATGTGATGCATGTATTGCAAACACATAGTCTCTCAGCAGTTTCAACATTGAGCACAAGGACAGAAAGTAGTTGGAACTCTATATTCCCAGAGACACTCTAGTTCACATTTTGTTTCCTTTTCCCAAAAGCCTTTATCATTTTTTCCCTTTGTTTTTTTTTTTTTTTTTTTTGCCTTGAGATATTTTTTTTTAATAAATTTTTATTAATGGTAATGGGATGACATTAATAAATCAGGGTACATATATTCAAAGAAAACATGTCTAGGTTATTTTGTCATTAAATTATGTTGCGTACCCCTCGCCCAAAGTCAGATTGTCCTCCGCCACCCTCTATCTAGTTCTCTGTGCCCCTCCCCCTCCCCCTAACTCTCTCCCTCCCTCCCTCCCATGTCCTCCCTCCCCCCACCCCTGGTAACCACCACACTCTTGTCCATGTCTCTTAGTCTCGTTTTTATGTTCCACCAATGTATGGAATCATGTAGTTCTTGTTTTTTTCTGATTTACTTATTTCACTCCTTATAATGTTATCAAGATCCCACCATTTTGCTGTAAATGATCTGATGTCATCATTTCTTATGGCTGAATAGTATTCCATAGTGTATATGTGCCACATTTTTTCCCTTTGAATTTCTTTATTTGTTCAAGTTTGCTTAAGACTGGCAATTTTTAAATACGATCCTTGCCGTTCCCCCATGCACCAAGTTCTTGTTTTCTTAGAATGCCTTTCCTTGAGTCCTTGGACTTAAAAAGGTCTATTCATTCTTTGATATTCAACCCAAATGTTATTTATTCTGTAAAACCTTCCTCAGCCCTCACTGTCTTTGGGACTTTAGTTGTTTATTCTTCCAGTTTTCCACAATACCCTATACATATCTCTGATCCAGCACTTATCATACTATCTGACTACTCCATGTTTACTTGCCTGTCTCCCTTCTAGATTATGAGGTTTCTGAGGGCAGAATTATGTCTTATTTTATCTCAGAATTCTTGGTACTGAACTGCTTGGCACATAGTAAATGTTTGATAAAAGTTTTATGAGTGTATGAACAAGTGAATGGATAATGTTATCATTAGTAAATACAGGAAACAGAAGCAAAAAAATGAAAGAGAGAGAGAGAGAGAGAGAATGAGAATTTGGCAGTGAGGAGTAACCGTTAATTACAAGACTATACAAGGAAATACTGTTTTGGACTCAGAGATATACATAGAGGTCTTAGTGATCCACTTGAGATGATAGCCACCAAATTCCAGAGACTTAAGGGACATGAGTTCAATGGTATATTGGTAAATATTTAACAACTAGCTCTCTGGAGGGAAAGTATCTTAATTTGTAGCAGTTGCCTATTTCTTGTAATTATCCCCACCATGGCCAATTTCAAATAAATGAAGAGTTGAGAAAAGATACTCTGTAGCACACCATTATATATTACATAGTATGTCCATCATATAGCTACAACAAATATAGGGAACTTTAAACCATAATAATACAATGGAAT
Source organism: Saccopteryx bilineata (assembly GCF_036850765.1). Classification (NCBI taxonomy): domain Eukaryota; kingdom Metazoa; phylum Chordata; class Mammalia; order Chiroptera; family Emballonuridae; genus Saccopteryx; species Saccopteryx bilineata. The sequence goes on along the minus strand of NC_089502.1, from coordinate 101,508,201 downwards.
ACTACTCAGCCATAAGAAATGATAACATACTGCCATTTATGATAACAGGAATGGGCATTGAGAACATTATACTAAGTGAAGTAAGTAAACCAGAAAAAGCTAAGAACTGTATAATTTCACACACAGGTGGGATATAAAAATGAGACTCAAGGACATAGATAAATTTGAAGTGGTTGCCAAGTGGAGGGGTGGAGGGATGAGGGTAAAGAGGGACAAATATATGGTAGTGGAAAATGATTCGACTTTGGGTGGTGGGCACACAACACAATCAACAGTTCAAATGCCATAGAAATGTTTACCTGAAACCTATGTACTCTTATTGATCAATGTCACCTATTAAATTTAATTTTATAAATATTTTAATTATAATAGTAAAATGTAAAAGAATAAATGATGCATATTTATCATTCTTATTTAAATGTAAGCTTATGTAATTTAATTTTTAATGATGGCTTTGTTTAATAACTTCCTTGGAGAGTTCCTGAACTAAAGCGCTCATGAGCAGATGTGAACTAGTAGTATACCACTGTAAGTAACTCTATCCCTGAGCTACCTCGAGACTCAGAAAAGCCCAAATTGACAGAGATATACCAATGTGAGATAATGAGTGTTGGTCACAGTCACTGTAGTATGATCAAGAAGAATCACCCTGCTAGATCTAAAAGGATGAGTGCTAGACACCAAAGCAACCAACTAGATAAACACTGTGGTTTTCTGGTACCCAGGGGAGAAACTATATTTGGGAACTCCAAATACTACATAAGTCCAAAACAGAATATCTCCAATTTGTTGTATAATTTCCCTTATTGTTGAAAATTGTTTTATGATTGAGATTGAACAGTGATCAAAACATCTTGTTCTGTTGAGACCTTACACTGGACTGAGATGGTGCTTATGTAGCTATGTTGAAAGGTAATGCTTTGAAATTTGTGCAATCAACAGTGTAATCTTCTTTATAAATTATTTATTTCTTAAAAAAAACTCCCCTTTTACTCAAATAATAAAAATGTATTTGGAATGTACAGATACTGGTTCAGATTTCATGAATGCAAGAGAAAGGTGGTACCAATAGTAGTAGTCTGCCAAGCAAGTCTCATGTTCCTAAACTCAAGTTGTCTCTTTGCAGTGAGTTGTGTATACTTGTAGCTCCTCACTTTAACATCATACTTTTGGTCTTCTTTAATCTTGAATTCCACCTTCACAGGATATTTTTAGTGCCTTTGAAAATCACAATAAAATACTACTCAGCCATAAGAAACGATGACAATAGTGTCATTTACAACATGGATGGATCTTGAGAACATTATACTGAGTGAAATAAGTAAATAAAAAAAACCCCAAAACTGTATTATTTCACACATAGGTGGGATATAAAACTGAGAATTATGGATATAGATAAAAGTGAACTGTTTACCAGGGGGAAGAGGACATGAGGGAGAGAAGAAGGCATTGGGAGAAGGGTGTAAAGAAGGACAAATATAAGGTGACAGAAAATGATTTGACTTTGGGTGATGGGTATACAACATAATCAACAGTTCAAATGCTATAGAAATGTTTACCTGAAACCTATGTACTCTTATTCATTAATGTCACCTTAATAAATTTAATTTTCTAAATAAAATTTTTAAAAAATTGTTAAAAAATTAGTTTAACACTTGTTATTGTAATTATAAAAGCATCTAGTACCTGCTTAGCACACTATACACATTGTCTCATTTAATCCTAAAAAAATGACAAGTGAGCACTATTATTTTCCTGTTTACAAAGGGAGAACATTGACAGGCAAATTACCCAGCCTAAGTTTACATTCTCATGAGGGCAGATCTGTGGTTTGAAGCTAGGTGTGTCAGATGTCTAAGTCTCACAGGCTTTTGCTACACCAAGCTGCATTGGGAGCTCTTTCTCCACTTGGAGAGGCTAGCCTGGAAGAGCGGGGGTGGTCTGTGTACAGTGTCAAAAGAAAAGTAGAAAGTCATGTGTCTTCCTGAAGAGACACGTGGGGATTCTGAACTCAGGCCCATAAGATTCACAATCAATTGCCCTACATTTTTATATTAAAATTAATCTTAAAAGAATTTTAAGCAACCATTTTTTTAAAGCTGATACTTTAGAGAAGATTTTTTAAAAGTCATTTGATAAAATTAGTCACTTTTTGCTCCCTTTCTCTTATTTTTAATTTCTTTTCCTTGCCATACATTGGGAAGAAAGGCATTTCCTGGCAGTTTTGTTTGCATCTCTTGTTTGGGCATAAATATTTCTTCAGCCTTCATCTGAGCTGTCACATCAACTTGCCTTCCTATTTTTCCTTTCCCTCTCTCAGCCTAAAATAACTTATCTAGTGGAATTAGGAAGGTAGGAGAGAGAAAGATTATTAGCAACCTCTCTCCTTTAATATTTCTCATTTCTTCCTTTCCAAGAGTAAAACTAAATACCTCAAATGTTAGTTTTACCCAACTCATACAAAGTTGTATGGCCATTTTGCCAGTTTTATTATAGAGCCTCTCATATCTTCCCTTTTATTAGTGTACTCATCTCTTCCTTTGTCTGTTACCTTCTGAAGTCATATCAGGAGCCCAATATCAGCTCTCCCACCCTCTCTACCTACCAGTGAAAGAAAACTGGATGGAAGCATGTAGACCTGTGGCTCTCAACCCTGGTTGAATAATAAACTCATTAGGGAACTCTTTTTAAAAAAATATGTTGTATAGCTTATTAGATGATGTTTATTATCTTGTTCTCTGGGTTTGTATTCCATGCCCCACTTTTTTACTTATAAAAAAATGTTCTCATATATTAATTACTTAGAAAAAATCTAATAATTTCATCTATATAAAGTACTGGTGACTAATAGGAGCTTAATGTGCTAATCATCAGTGGGATTTTTTATTTTGATTATAAAAAAGAAAAGAAAAATATTTTTAAAATTTTATTTAGAAAGTTAAAATTAAGGAGGTGACATTGATCAATAAGAGTACATAAGTTCTAAGTAAATACTTCCATGGCATTTGAACTGTTGAGTATGTTGTATACCCATTACCCAAAGTCAAATAATTTTCTGTCATCTTATACTTGTCCCTCTTTACTGACTTCCCCCACTCCCCTCACCCCACAGCCCTCTACCCCTGCTAACCACTTCACTTTTGTTTATGTCTATGAATCTCAGTTTTATATCTTACTAATGTATGAAATTATATAGTTCTTAGCTTTTTCTAATTTACTTATTTCATTCAGTATAATGTTCTCAAAGTCCATCCATATTGTCATAAATGGCAATATGACATCATTTCTTGTGGCTGAGTAGTATTCTATTGTATATATGTACCACATCTTCTTTATCCAGTCCTCTGTCGATAGATACTTTGGTTTATTTTCATGTCGTGGCCACTGTGAATAATGCTGAGATGAACGTGAGGGTGCATGTGTCTTTATGCACCAATAGACCTTTCTATATTGATTTTGTCTCCTGCAACTTTATTGTATTCATTTATTATTTCTAATAGTTTGTTGGTGGAGTCTTTGGCATTTTCTGATATTCTCAGATGAAATATCCTATAAATATCAATTATATCCATTTGGTGTAGTGTGTGATTTATGGCTGATATTTCTTTATTGAGTTTCTGTTTGGGTGATCTATATAAAGCTGTCAATGTTGTGTTGAGTATGATTGTGTTTTTGTCTGCTTCTATATTTAGATCAGTTAGTAGATATCTTGTATATTAGTTAGTAAATGTCCCTGATTCTGTCAATATATATTTAGAAGTGTTATGTCTTCTTGATACAATGTTCCCTTTATTATTGTAAAAATTCCATTGTTGTCTTTTGTTATCTTTGTTGTCTTGAATTCAGCATTGTCAAATGTAGGTATAACTACACCTGCTTTCCTTTGGGTTTTATTTGTTTCAAGAATCATTTTACAACCATTCACTCTGAGTCTACCTTTGTCCTTACCATTAGGATGTGTCTTTTGAAGGCAGATTCTGGCTGGGTTTTGCTTTTTAATCCAATCTGCTACTCTATGCCTTGTTACTGGTGAGTTTAGTCCTTCGAAATTTAGCATAATTATTGAGGTTTGAGGATTTCCTAAAGTCATTTTATGTCGTTGTTGTTGTTTTTTCTGGTAGCTCTGTGTCTCATTTGGTTCTTCTGTGTTTCTATTAGTTGTTTTTGTTTGGTAGTATTCCATACATTTTTCCTGTTTCTTCTTTTTTTAAGTTATGTGTTCCAGTAGTGGCTTTTTTGGGGGTGGATATCATTTAGTTATTAAGAAAAATATTTCATATGTACAAGAGTCCTCTGTCTTTTGAGTGCTTCTGCACTCCATCTTACTTTGCTACAGCAGGTATGTCACAGATCATGTTTTTTTTTTTTTTTTGTATTTTTCTGAAGCTGGAAACGGGGATAGACAGTCAGACAGACTCCCACATGCGCCTGACTGGGATCCACCCGGCATGCCCACCAGGGGGCGACGCTCTGGCCACCAGGGGGCGATGCTCTGCCCCTCTGGGGCATCACTCTGTCACGACCAGAGCCACTCTAGTGCCTGGGGCAGAGGCCAAGGAGCCATCCCCAGCGCCCGGGCCATCTTTGCTCCAATGGAGCCTCACTGTGGGAGGGGAAGAGAGAGACAGAGAGGAAGGAGAGGGGGAGGGGTGGAGAAGCAGATGGGCGCTTCTCCTGTGTACCCTGGCCGGGAATCAAACCCGGGACTTCTGCACGCCAGGCCGACGCTCTACCACTGAGCCAACTGGCCAGGGCTCGTCTTTGTTTTTGTTGTAACCTTGTTGGAGCTTATATTTGTTTTGTTCTTTGTTGATGACACCAAGGGAAAAAAATCAAATACCATGACTACACAAGAAAGAAACATAGTTTAGAAAGAAAATAAAAAATTTCTAGAAAGCAAGCTCTATCACATGGAAACCCTGGAGTTGCACAATAGAGAATTCAAAATTGAAGTTCCAAAAATACTCTATGAAATGTGAGAAAACACTGATAAGCAATTTAATGAGCTCAAAAAACAAATTAATAAACAAAATGAATACTTTCCCAAGGAGATGGAAACTTAAAAAACAGAGATGAAAAACTCAATATATAAATTGAAAACTGCGGTACAAAGTTTACCTAATATAAGTGGCCCATTAGAGTAGAGAGTCAGTTTTATTGGAGATAAGCAGCTAACTAGAGATGCTCCAGAGAGAAGATAAGAGAGAATCATGAATTTAAAGAAAAATGATAGAGTTCTACAGAATTGTCTGAGTCCATAAGAAAGAACAATATAAGAATAATGGGTATATCATAAGAAGAAAAAAGGGAGAAAGGAACAGAGAGCCTATTCAAACAAATCATTAATGACAATTTCCCAAGCCTATGGGAAAAAGTTAGATCCTTGAATCCAAGGGGCAAATAGAATGCCAAGTTACTCCAACCCAAACAGACCTTCTCTAAGGCACATCATAATAAAATCATCAAAAATAAATGAAAAAGAAGGAATCATCAAGGCAGTTAGGGAAAAGAAGTATTTAACATATAAAACAAGGCCCATAAGGTTATCATCAGACTTCTCAGCAGAAACTACAATCCAGAAGAGAGTAGACCAAAACATTCAAAGTACTAAAAAAGAGGAATTACCTTCCAAGAATACTATATCCATCAAAGTCATCCTTTAAATATGAAGGAGGAAAAAAAACTGCTGCAGGCATACAGAAGCTGTGGGAATTTATCTCCAGAATACCCCCACTGCAGGAAATACTAAAGGAAAAAGTTCTGATAGTAAAATTTTAGACATTGGAGAGATGTTTGGGTTGGAAATATTTCCAGTCCCTGATTCATGTTATAGTTGGTGTCTTCCATGTTTTTGATACACACACACACACACACACGCACACACACACACACAGAAACATTCATTACAAACCTTAACTAAAACCAATGAAACTGAATTTTAAAAATCAATGTTAACAGTAATTTTGTTATAGGGAGAGTAACAATAATTTATCTGCAATATCTCACCAAGACACCTATACTTAGCTAAATAATTACTAGAGTTACATGTCAAGTTTGATATGCCTTTGGTTTCTTTTTTCTTTTTTACCTTTATTTCTACTAAAATTCCAATTCACAAATTAAAGTTGTTGAAAATGGCATGAAAAGTATTTGATGGTTCTGGCAGATAATTTTGGAAATTAATATTTGGATATTGTAGAATGTTAAACTAGAAATTTGGAATGATAGCTCACTAAAGGCTCCATTCAACACTCCATTAGACATAAAAGTGATAAGCATTTCACACATAAAAGCTGAAAGAGTACATGTTTCAACTTGGAAGATAGCAGCATATAGATCTAATCCTTTTTTTTGGTTTCAATAAGCTCTGAAAATTATTTTTCACATTTCATTTTAGCATGTGAATGTGTATATAAAATATGTCATTTATTTTTCTCTGATGAGCAAAGAAACACACAAAGTCAAACTCTTGGAGATTGAACCATTTTTACCACATTTAAGTAAAAAAAAATTCTGATATTATAAAATAGTAACATTTAAGCCCTGAAGTGATAAGCTCAAGCTGTTCAAATTACAAAATATATTGCTGAGATGTACCTCTTGAACATTTAATTGAAATAATACAGATGGTCTTTGGTGTTATCACTTTTGTCAAGAAACGCTTTATATTTTGTCCCTCAAAAATTTTGGGAAGCCCTGGCCGGTTGGCTCAGTGGTAGAGCGTCGGCCTGGCGTGCGGGGGACCTGGGTTCGATTCCCGGCCAGGGCACATAGGAGAAGCGCCCATCTGCTTCTCCACCCCCACCCCCCCCTCCTTCCTCTCTGTCCCTCTCTTCTCCTCCCGCAGCCAAGGCTCCATTGGAGCAAAAATGGCCCGGGCGCTGGGGATGGCTCCTTGGCCTCTGCCCCAGGCGCTAGAGTGGCTCTGGTCGCGGCAGAGCGACGCCCCGGAGGGGCAGAGCATCGCCCCCTGGTGGGCAGAGCAGCGCCCCTGGTGGGCATGCCAGGTGGATCCTGGTTGGGCGCATGCGGGGGTCTGTCTGACTGTCTCTCCCCATTTCCAGCTTCAGAAATAATAAAAAAAAAATTTGGGGGAAAATATCTTGCCCCTTGCATGGCCTTGAAGTATCAATTTGGAAAAATAGACTTGTACTCCTCATTTTTTCACTTATGTCATGAAAAGATAACCACTCAATGGGAGATATGTTTTCATTATTCCAATCTGGACCCTTATCTTCAACACTGAATCAAACTCAAAAAGCACGTTATTGTTGGCCCGGCGTGTGGAAGTCCTGGGTTCGATTCTTGGTCAGGGCACATAAGAGAAGTGCCTATCTGCTTCTCCCTCCATTCCCCCTCTCATTTCTCTCTCTCTCTCTCTTCCCCTCCCACAACCAGGGATCCACTGGAGCAAAGTTGGCCAAGGCGCTGAGGACTGCTCCATGGCCTCCACCTCAGGTGCTAGAATGCCTCCAGCCAAAACGGGGCAACACCCCAGATGGGCAGAGCATCGCCCCCTGGTGTACATACCAGGTGGATCCTGGTCGGGGGCATGTGAGAGTCTGTCTGACTGCCTCTCCACTTCTAACTTAGAAAAATACCAAAAAAAAAAAAAAAAGACATATTATTGACGACCAACATTTCTCTGAATACATCTAAGTATGATTTGTAATTCAGGTACAGCTTCTTTAATTCATGTGGCTGCAGCATCCTTCCTTGTTAAATGTATAGCTTTTGTTTTGTCAACATTTATTGTAGGCCATTTTTTTCAGTCTTTATGACATTTATAAAGTGATCTTTAAGTACACGAATATTATCTTATATGGAAGGCTTATTTTCCAGTAAATAATATAGCAAAAGCTCACTAGCTCTTTTCTTGAATATGCATATCAATGTGCCAACTGAAATATCCCTTAGCATAGTAAGAAGTTAGGGCTCTTCCACTATGTAAGTCAATTATCTTATGCAAGATATGATCTGATAAAGAAATTGTGACAAAATTTACTCTGAATTTTTAATGATTTAATTGTCAGCACAAACTTTGTAATTATTGTTTCTTAGAGCACTATAAGTTTCTTAGAACTAGTATTAGAAGTATGTAGTTTATCTACTATAATCAGTGCAATTTTGTTAACTCCATTATAGTTTAGGCTTTTTATCTCTTGGTAAGAATATGAATCAGCTTACTATTGGAAAGTGTTATTTTCTGCTTATTCTGGGGGTATTTGACAGATTACCACAGGGATTCGTGTGCTTTCTATGAAAATGTTATGAAAACTATGGTGGCACTACTGGATAAAGTTTCATAATACACTATAAATTTTGAACCATATAAGTTAGTGTTCAGATATCCCTTGTTTTAATTTCTCTTTACTAATTTATGTTGCTACATTAACAAAAATTGTTTTTTTATCAAAGAAAAGCCACCTATTCCATTTATTATGAAAAATAACATTGTAAATTAAAAGCTTTCTGCCTTCTACATCAATCATTATATTTTCAGATTAACTTGTCCTAAAGCGTATATCTTCACATTCTATATTTATGTTAAAGATAACTGTTTGTGTTTTTACAGTTACCTTGAGTTGCTATTATTTTTCATCACTACATTTATACTTGAATGAACCACATTTGAGGCATTAATACATTTTGGGAATTAAGGGTAAAATACAAAAAAAATATGGTACCCATAAAACATGCAAAATTAAAAATATAACAAATGACATGACACACCAATATTTTCTAAAATTTTTATTTAAAAAATTAAATTAAACAGGATGACATTGATAAATAAAAGTACATAGGTTTCAAGTAAGCTTGTCTATAGTATTGTTGTATGCCCATCACCCTAAGTCAAATAATTTTCCATCACCAAATTATATTTGTCACTCCTCTTTATGCCCTACCTTCAACATTTCTTTTTTTTTTTTTGATAGAGACAGAGAGAAAGTCAGAGAGATGGACAGATAGAGACAAACAGGCAGGAATAGAGAGAGAAGAGAAGCATTGTCTTCATTGTGGCTCCTTTAGTTGTTCATTGACAGCTTTCTCATATATGCCTTGGTTCAGGAGGCTACAGCAGAGTGAGTGACCCCTTGCTCAAGCCAACGACCTCAGGGTTTCAAACCTGGGTCCTCTGCATCTCAGTCTGAGGCTCTATCCGCTGCACCACCACCTGGTCACGCTGATTTGCATTTCTTAAATAACTAGTAGAGATGAGTGTTTTTTCCATATTTGTATATCTTCTTCGGAGAAGTGTCTGTTCAGGCCTTCTCCCAATTTTTTTTTTATAATTTTATTTTTTTAATGGGGTGACATCAATAAATCAGGATACATATATTCAAAGATAACAAGTCCAGGTTATCTTGTCGTTCAATTATGTTGCATACCCACCACCCAAAGTCAGATTGTCCTCTGTCACCTTCTATCTTGTTTTCTTTGTGCCCCTCCCCACCCCCTATCCCTCTCCCATTCCCCCCTCCCCCCCGTAACCACCACACTCTTATCAATGTCTCTTAGTTTCACTATTATGTCCCACCTACGTATGGAATAATACAGTTCCTGGTTTTTTCTGATTTACTTATTTCGCTTCGTATCATGTTATCAAGATCCCACCATTTTGCTGTAAATGTTCCGATGTCATCATTTCTTATGGCTGAGTAGTATTCCATAGTGTATATGTGCCACATCTTCTTTATCCAGTCATCTATTGATGGGCTTTTTGGTTGTTTCCATGTCCTGGCCACTGTGAACAATGCTGCAATAAACATGGCCACGAATACTATACCCATCAAAGCTATCCTTCAAATACGAAGGAGAAATAAAAACATTCACAGATACAGAAAAGATGAGGGAATTTATCATCAGAAAACCCCACTCCAGGAATTACTAAAGGGGGTTCTCCAATCAGATACAAAGAACAAAAAAAAAACAAAGCCACAAGTAAAAGCTCCAAGAAGAACACAATAAAACCAAATTTAAACTGTGACAACAACAAAAAGAAAGAGGGGGAGAAGATGGAGATTAACAGTAGCAAAGGACGATGGAGTGCAAAAGTACTCACAAAATAGTTTGCTACAATGAACAGGGTAGGGACCCTTTTCATTACTCAAAGGTAACCACCATTGAAAAAACCACCACAGAAGCACATGCGATAAAAAAGATAGCAACAGAGGAAAGATGTATGGAATATAACCAAATAAAAACAAAAGATAGAAAAACGAAAGAGAAGGATCAAACAAGACACAAAACTAAGAGAAAGCAAGATATAAAATGGCAATAGGGAACTCACAAGTATCAATAATTACACTAAGTGTAAACGGATTAAACTCACCAATAAAAAGGCACAGAATAGCAGAATGAATTAAAAAAGAAAATCCAACTGTATGCTGCCTACAGGAAACTCATCTAAGTAACAAGGATAAAAACAAATTCAAAGTGAAAGGATGGAAAACAATACTCCAAGCAAATAACATCCAAAAAAAAGCAGGTGTAGCAATACTCATATCGGATAATGCTGACTACAAGACAGGAAAAGTACTCAGAGACAAAAATGGCCATTTCATAATGGCTAAGGGGACACTGAATCAAGAAGACATAACAATTCTTAATATATATGCACCAAACCAAGGAGCACCAAAATATATAAGACAGCTACTTATTGATCTTAAAACGAATACTGACAAAAATACAATCATACTTGGAGACCTCAATACACCGCTGACGGCTCTAGATCGGTCATCCAAACAGAGAATCAACAAAGACATAGTGGCCTTAAACAAAACACTAGAGCACCTGGATATGATAGACATCTACAGGACATTTCATCCCAAAGTGACTGAGTATACATTTTTCTCCAGTGTACATGGATCATTCTCAAGAATCTCCCAATTTTTAATTGGATTGTTTGCTTACTTGTGGTGGAACTTTGTGAGCTCTTTATATATTTTGGATATTATCCCCTTATCAGAGCAATTGTTTACAAATATCATCTCTCATTAAGTTGTCTGCCGATTTGTTTTGTTGTCAGTTTCTTTCGCTGTGCAGAAGCTTTTTAGTTTGATGTAGTCCCATTCATTTATCTTTGCCTTTACTTCCCTTGCCTTTGAGATTAAATTCATAAGTTGTTCTCTAAGGCTGAGGTCCACGAATTTAGTACCTGTGTTTTCTTCTATGAAAATTATTGGTTGAGATCTTATACCGTATATTTTGCTCCATAAGACACACCTTTTTCCCCCAAGATTGGTGCGGAAAATACCCATGCGTCTTATGGAGCAAATGTTCATTTTTTTCTAGCTGCTGCAGGGTGCTGCGTTGGTAAACATATGTAAAATAAGTGCCAGTGGGAGCATAATCATACCCACCACGGCAGTGTGTGGAACCCCGGCATCTCCTGAATGATCTCCTGGTTCCAGTTTCCACAGTTCCATGCAGTGCAGGAGAGAAGGCGAGCAACATTGTGCGGGCACATTCATCTGGCATCATCGAGGGCAGATGTGAGAGCCACGCTACAGTGGTGGAAGGCTGCGCTGCAACTGCTGGAGCTCTGTGTAAAGTGCTGGCATCACTTGCTACCCTATTAGTGCTTGACCAGTTTAGAGCACATATTAGCAAAACCACAAAAAAATCTTTAAAGAAGTGAAGACTCATCTAGATGTAATTCCTGGGGGTCTTACCAGCTAGTTGAAACTTCTCGACGTTTCCATCAACAAACCGTTTAAAGCAGGGGTCCCCAAACTTTTTACACAGGGGGCCAGTTCACTGTCCCTCAGACCGTTGGAGGGCCGGACTATAAAAAAAAAACAACAACTATAAACAAACCCCTATGCACACTGCACATATCTTATTTTAAAGTAAAAAAACAAAATGGGAACAAATATAATATTTAAAATAAAGAAGAAATAAATTTAAATCAACAAACTGACCAGTATTTCAATGGGAACTATGGGCCTGCTTTTGGCTAATGAGATGGTCAATGTGCTCCTCTCACTGACCACCAAAGAAAAAGGTGCCCCTTCCGGAAGTGCGACGGGGCCAGATAAATGGCTTCAGGGGACCGCATAGAGCCCGCGGGCCGTAGTTTGGGGACCCCTGGTTTAAAGTCTTTATATGAGAAGAGTGGAACAAATGGATGGCTGCTGGTAATCATGATCTGACACCAACTGGTGAAGAGACCCACTATCACTCAAGTTTGTGAGTGGGTGAAAACATCATGGCATTCAGTGAGGAATTAAACCGTGTTATGGTCATTCAAAAATTGTGGCATTAGCAATGCCATAGATGGCACTGAAGATGGTAACATATATGAAAATAGCAAAGAAAGTGATACCAGTGATTGTGAGCAACTGAGCTTCTTAAATTCTGACACTAAGGATAATGATTTCCTGGGGTTCCCGGACAACTGTTATAGAAGAGTATTTGAACATTACAGTCTCTTCTCATTTGTTAATAACAGTGTTAATGGTTGTTAATACTTCTGTTGAGTTTACATTATTGAAATATTATTGTGGTATATTTTATTAAATATTTTAACACACCATTTGGCTCAGAATATCTTTTTTTTTCTTATTTTCCTCCTTAAAACCCTAGGTGTATCTTATGGTGAAGTGCGTCTTATGGAGCAAAAAAATATGGTATTTAGGTCTTTGATCAACTTTGATTTAATTTTTGTGCAGGGGGACAAACTGTAGTCAATTCTTTTGCTCATGGATTTTCAATTTTCCCAGCACCATTTATTGAACAGGTTTTCTTTTCTCCATTGTGTGTTTTTTGATCTTTTGTCAAAAATTATTTGTCCATTTTTAGGTGGTTTTATATCTAGGTTCTCAATTCAGTTCCCTTGGTCTGTATGTCTGTATTTCTGCTCATACCATGCTGTTTTGATTATCATAGCTCTATACTGTACTGTAATTTGAATTTAGGTAATGTGATACCTCCAGCTTTATTCTTTTTGTTCAGGATTGCTTGGGCTATGGTTCCCTACAAACCTGGTGATTTATTGTTTCATTTCTTTAAAAAAATGACATTGAGATTTTAATGAGGATTTCATTAAATTTGTATGCTGATTTGAGTAATATGACTATTTTAACTATGTTGATTCTTTCAATCAATGAACAGAATATTTTTTATTTCATTGTGTCTTTTTCAATTTCTTTTTAAAATGCTTTGTAGTTTTTAGTATATAAGTCCTTCACATTCTTTATTAAATATATTCCTAGGTATTTTTTGTTGTTGTTGCAATTGTAAAAGAAAAAAAAATAGTTCATTTTCCAAAGTTTTAATGTTGGCATTCAGGAAAGCAATAGACTTGTATATTGATTTTCTATTGTGTGACTTCACTGAATTATTTTATAGTTTCTAATTTTTTTTTGGTTGAGTCTTTAGGGTTTTCTAGATATAAGATTATGTCATCTCTAATAAGTGGTACCTTTACTTTTTCTTTCCTGATATGGATGCCTTTTATTTCTCTCTCTCTTGCCTGATTGTTCTGGCTAAAACTTCCAAAACAATGTTGAATAAGAGTGGACAGAGCCTGACCAGGCAGTGGTGCAGTGGCTAGAGCGTCGGACTGGGATGTGGAGGACCCAGGTTCGAGACACCGAGGTTGCCAGCTTGAGCGTGAGCTCATCTGGTTTGAGCAAGGCTCACCAACTTGAGCCCAAGGTCGCTGGCTCAAGGAAGGGGTCACTCGGTCTGCTGTAGCTCCCCAGTCAAGGCACATATGAGAAATCAATAAATGAACAACTAAGGAACCGCAATGAAGAATTGATGTTTCTCATCTCTCTCCCTTCCTGTCTGTCTGTCCCTATCTGTCCCTCTCTCTGACTTTCTCTGTCTCTCCCACAAGAAAAAAATAAAGAGTGGACAGAGTGGGCAACTTTGTATTGTTCCTGATTTTAGATGAATATTTTTCATTTTTTCACAATTTAGTATGATATTTGCTGGTGGTTTATCATATATGGCAATTTTTATGTTGAGGTACTTTCCTTCTATTCCAATTTTATTGAATGTTTTAAACATAAAGGGATGTTCTATCTTATCAAATCCTTTTCTGCATCTGTTGATAAAAATAATATAATTTTTGTTCTTTGTCTTGTTGATGTGGTGTATTACAATGATTGATTTATGTATATTGAACTATCCTTGTGCTCCTGAAATGAATCCTACTTGATCATCATGTACAACAATACATTAATGTATTGTTGTATTTGATTTGTTAGCATTTTGTTTAAGATTTTTGCATCTGTATTTGTTAGAGATATTGGTCTGCAGTTTTTCATTTTTTGTGTTGTCCTTGTCAGGTTTTGGTATGAGGGTTAAGTTGGCCTCATAAAATGTGTTAAGAAATATTGTTTCTTCTTCTATTTTTTGCAAGACTTTAAGAAGTATAGGTACCAAATCTTCTTTGATTGTTCAGCAGAATTCACTAGTGTAGCCATCTGGTCCTGGACTTTCATTTTTGGAGTTGTTTTTGATAGTTATATCTATTTCCTCCCTGCTTATGGGTCTATTTAGGTTTTCCACTTCTTTGTGACTCAGTCTAGGGAGATTGTAGAGTTCCAGGAATTTCTCAATTTTCTTTAAGTTTCTGAATTTGGTGCCATATAAACTCTTCTAGTATTCTAGTATGATTCTTTGTATAACTATGTTGTATGTGGTAATTTCTCCTCTTTCATTTTGGATTACGTTTATATGAGTCCTTTCTCTCTCTCTTTTATTTTTTTAGTAAGTTTTTCCAGAGGTTCATAAATTTTATTTCTCTTTTCAAAAAACTAGCTCGTTGTTGTGTTATTTTTTTTACAGTTTTTTTGTTCTCTAATTCATTTAGTTCTGCTCTGATTTTTACTACTTTTTTCTTCTGCTGACCTTAGGTTGCCACTGTTCCTTTTCTAGTTCCTTAGGATGTGGTTTGATTGTTTACATGGGGTCTCTCTTGATTCTTGGTATAAGCCTATAATGATATAAAATTTCCTCTTATTACTACTGCATTAGCTGCATTTCCAAAATTTTGATGTCGTGTTGTCTTTTTTGTTTGTCTATATATATATTTTGATCTCTACTTTTATTTCTTCTTTGACCCAGTCATTTTTTAGAAGTATGTTATTTAATTTCCCCATTCTGTAGTTTTCTTTACTTCCTTTTTTTGCCCTTGAATTCTATTATCAAAGCCTTATTGTCATAAATATGCTTGGTACAATTTCAGTCTTCCTAAGTTTGTTGATGTTAGTTTTTTGGCCCAACATATGGTCTATCCTTGAGAATGTTCCATGCACACTGGAGAAAAATGTACAATTTGATGTTTTGAGAAGAAATGTCCTATAAATGTATATTATCTCTATTTGGTCTACTTTGTTGTTTAAGGCCAATATTTGTTTACTGACTTTCTTTTTGGATGACCTATCTCAATCCATCAATGTTGTGCTGAGTTCTCCAAGTATGATTGTGCTTTTGTTTCTATTTTTAAATTAGTTAGTGTATGTTGTATTTCTTTGGGGTTCCCTCATTTGGTGTCTATATGTTAGGAAGTATTACGTCTTTTTTTTAAGTGAAAGGGACAGAGATAGAGACAAAGAGAGGGACAGATAAGGGACAGACAGGCAGGCAGGAAGGGAGAGAGATGAGAAGCATTAATTTTTAGTTGCAGCACCTTAGTTGTTCATTGATTGCTTTCTCATATGTGCTTTGACTGAGTGGCTACAGCAGAGCAAGTGACCCATTGCTCAAGCCAGCAACCTTGGGTTCATGTGAATGACCTTGGGTTTCAAGCCATCGACCTTTGGGCTCAAGCCAGCAACCATGGGGTCATGTCTATGATCCCACACTCAAGCTAGTGAGCCTGCACTTAAGCTGGATGAGCGAGAGCTCATGCCAGTGACCTTGAGGTTTCTAACCTGGGTCCTCTGCATCCCAGTCCAATGTTCTATCTACTGTGCCACCGACTAGTCAGTAGAAGTGTTATGTCTTCTTGATACAATGTCCCCTCTACAACTATGAAATTTTTATTTTTGTCTCTTGTTACAATTGCTTTCTTGAAATTAGCATTGTTAGATAAAAGTATGGCTACACCAGCTTTTCTTTGGATATTATTTTCTTGGAGAATTATTTTCTAAACTTTCACTTTGAGTCTATTTTTGTCCTTGCAGCTTAGATGTATCTCTTGAAGACAGCATATGGCTGGGTTTTGCTTTTTGATCCAATCTGCTATTCTGTGCCTCTTTATCGATGAGTTCTCTCCATTTACATTTAGGGTAATTATTATTCACATTAAGGATTTCTTTCTTTGTGTGACAGAGACAGAGAGAGACAGAGAGAGACACAGATAGGGATAGACAGGAAGGGAGAGAAATGAAAAACATCAATGCTTCGTTGCAGCACCTTAGTTGTTCATTGATTGCTTTCTCATATGTGCCCTGACCAGGGTGCTTCAGCAGACTGAGTGGCCCCTTTCTGAAGCCAGTGACCTTGGGTTCAAGCTGATGAGCCATGCTCAAACCAGATGAGCCAGCACTCAAACCAGCATCTTCAGTGTTCAAACCTGGGTCTTCCACGTTCCAGACGGTGCTATTGCCTGGTCAGACAGACACTTAAAAATAGGCATTTTATATTTTGTTTTCTGGTATCTCTGCATCTCATTTGATTCTTGTCTTTTGTGTTTCAGTCAGTTGTTTTTGTTTGGTGGTATTCCATACTTCTCTCCCTGATGTCTTCTTTTTTTTAAGTTGTGTATTATAGTAGTGGTTTTTTAATGGGTGGTTAAAATTGTTATTAAAAGAAAAATTGAGTGACGTCACGGAAATGGCGCCGTGAGCAGCGTGTCCGACAGCTCTCCCCTAAATCACAACAAATTTATCAACTAGAAACAGAAAAATTTATCCTCGGAGCATTTCGGAGTTCCACACAAACTGATAGCGAAAGGACTGTTATCACTTGAATATGAGAGACGAGGGTGTGGAGGAAGCTACCACAGGGACATTCATTCAAGCCGCGAGGTTGTGCACCTGTGGTAAGTCAGCCCACACTCGGGAGCCGCGAGCAGCCGCCGCCAGCCGCCGCCGTGATCGGGGCACCTCACCCAGCCATTCAAGCTAACAATCAAGCGTTGGGGGAGGGGCGCGCGCAGGCAGCCTAAAATACCTTCCGGAGCACAGCTGCGACCCAATCACTGAAATTAGCTTAACCCATGAAATCTGTGCACCCTCGGTTCTAATTGATAAGATCTCTCTCGGATCAGCGACCCAAGACAAGAGGCGTGATATTTTTTAGTGCCTCTCGCTAAAGGGGTGGGGGCAACTTCTGATTGATAGAGCCTCCATATTCAGGGATAAACGCTAACAAGAAGGACTTGGCAGATAATAAGATCTATACTACACTAGTCGCAAGCAGAGACTAGTGCCTTTTCTTCCCAGCAAAAACAGGCTACAAAGTGTGGAAAGCCTGGGTTGAGAGGTCCAACTAAATGATAGGCGCTGAACAGTCACCTTGACAACAATTGACTCCCACCCCCGCCTGATTACACTGGAGGCCCTGACTACCAGAGCCTTTCCCAAAGCCTTGCACTGAGTGGGGATAGAGTGGGGATTTCCCAGCTCTTTGAGCCTCTTGCTCCCCAGACAGAAGCAGTTGCAGCCTTATAGCTGGATCACCAGGCTGCTAATTCAGAAAGGGGGGACTAGGAGAGAGAATCCAGGAAAGCAAACTTTCTCATCGTTGGACCCTGCAAACTCCAACAGGCCTTGACTACCAGCAAGACTAAAGCCAATTATAGGACATTGCCATAGAATCCCATCAACTGCAAATCCCTGCCTGGGTGTGACACAGGGGCAGAGCCTGGGGTACAGAGTCACCGACCAGGAAGAGGGAGAGAAAAGAAAAAGGAAGAAGTTAACCTCTCAAAATCAAGAAAAATCCACAGACTTTACAACTTGTTCCACTAATTTTTTTTTGTTGTTGTTGTTTGTTTCTTCTATCTTATTGCCTTTATTTCCTCCACCTCGGTCCTTCTATTCTCTGCCCATCTTATGCTTCCCTTTTCTTGAACTACACTACCCATGAGTGTTACATTTTATTTCTCTTCTTCATCCTCACCCTCCTTTAAGGTTATACTCCAAAACACTTAACTCTCACTCTCTCCTCTTTTGTTTTTTTTTTTGTTTGTTTGTTTTGCTTTATTTTGTTTTTTTTTTCTTTTCCTTTTTTATTTCTTCCTTCGTTTTTCTCTTTTTCTTATTTTTTCCTTTCTATTCGTTTTTTCTTCTCTCATTTTACTTTCCTCCCATTTAATCCTCAATCACGAACAAATTAGTTAATTTGGGACTCAAGGCTTTTTTTGGCTTTATTTTTCTTATTTGCTTTTGTTTTTATTTTTTTCTTGTTTGTTTATTTTTGTGGCATTTTGGGTCCTCCCAACCCAAGGTCTCCATTGTATTTAGTCTTTGCTTCACTTAATACAACAGATTTTTACTTATTATTTTTAGTTTTCTCTTCATTATTATTCTTTTTTGGTCCTTTTTTCTGGTTCCCTCTTATCCCTCTCATTATATCTCTTAGTTGACCATCACTTACAAGCAAATCATCTTATGCTTGTCTAAGATTTTCTTCCTTTTTATTTTTGCATTTAATAGGTCCCTACTCCCTTTTTTTTGCCCCTTGAACTCTTCACCCCAAATCAGGCCCTCCATTATAGGCATGATATTTCCCTGAGGAGGGGAGAGGAGGGAAAGAGAAGAAAGGAAAAAGGGGGAAATAATAAATTATTACTGTTTTTTTTTTGTGGGGTGTTTTACCTTTTTTTTTTCTATTTACTCTTTATTAATTCTAATTAGTGCTATCAACTAGACCATCCTCAGATGCCGATAAGAAAGAGGAAATCGAATATTATGGATACAAAAGAAAGAGAGGTAACACAAATAGATGTGGAAAAATCTATGGAGGATAGACTTAACATATTGGAAGCCTTGGAGCTAAATGACAGAGAATTTAAAATAGAAATCTTAAAAATACTCAGTGATATACAAGAAAACACAGAAAGGCAATATAGGGAGATCAGAAAACAACTCAATGAACACAGAGAATATATTACCAAGGAAATTGAAACTATAAAAACAAATCAAACAGAAATGAAAAACTCAATTCACGAGCTGAAAAACGAGGTAACAACCTTAGCTAACAGAACAGCCCAGATTGAAGATAGGATTAGTGAAATAGAAGACAAACAACTTGAGGCACAACAGAGAGAAGAAGAAAGAGACTCAAAAATAATAAAAAACGAGAAAGCCCTACAGGAATTGTCTGACTCCATCAGAAAGAATAACATAAGAATAATAGGTATATCAGAGGGAGAAGAGAAAGAAAATGGAATGGAGAATATACTCAAACAAATAATAGACGAGAACTTCCCAAGCCTGTGGAAGGAACTAAAGCCTCAAATTCAAGAAGCAAACAGAACACCGAGTTTTCTTAACCCCAACAAACCCACTCCAAGGCACATCATAATAAAGATGACACAAACCAATGACAAAGAAAAAATTCTCAAGGCAGCCAGGGAAAAGAAGAGTACAACATATAAAGGAAGGCCTATTAGATTATCATCAGATTTCTCAGCAGAAACTCTACAAGCTAGAAGAGAGTGGACCCCAATATTTAAAGCCCTGAAAGAGAGGAACTTTCAGCCAAGAATACTATACCCATCAAAGCTATCCTTCAAGTATGAAGGAGATATAAAAACATTCACAAATACAGAAAAGATGAGAGAATTTATCAACAGAAAGCCCCCACTCCAGGAAATACTAAAGGGGGTTTTCCAACCAGATTCAAAGAACAAAAGAAAACAACACCACAAGTAACAGCTCCACCAAGAACACAATAAAATCAAACTTAAACTGTGACAACAAAGGAAAAAAAGGGGGGAGAGGATGGAGAGTAACAGTAGCAAAGGACGATGAAGTGCAGAAATACTTATAAGATAGGGTACTACAATGAATATGGTAGGTACCCTTTTCATTACTTAATGGTAACCACCCTTAAAAAAACCACCACAAAAACACTTGACTTAAAAAAGGTAGCAACAGAGGAAAGAAGTATGGAACACAAACAAACAAAAACAAATGATAGAAAAACAAAAGAGAAGAATCAAACTAGATACAAAACTAACAGAAAGCAATTTATAAAATGGCAGTAGGGAACCCACAAGTGTCAATAATTACACTAAATGTAAATGGATTAAACTTACCAATAAAAAGACACAGAGTAGCAGAATAGATTAAAAAAAATCCAACTATATGCTGCCTACAAGAAACACATCTAAGCAACAAGGATAAAAACAAATTCAAAGTGAAAGGCTGGAAAACAATACTCCAAGCAAACAACACCCAAAAAAAAGCAGGCGTAGCAATACTCATATCTAATAATGCTGACTACAAGACAGAAAAAGTACTCAGAGACAAAAATGGTCATTTCATAATGATTAAGGGGAAGTTGAATCAAGAAGACATAACAATCCTTAATATATATGCACCAAACCAAGGAGCACCAAAATATATAAGACAGCTACTTATTGACCTTAAAACAAAAACTAACAAAAATACAATCATACTTGGAGACCTCAATACACCGCTGACGGCTCTAGATCGGTCATCCAAACAGAGAATCAATAAAGATATAGTGGCCTTAAACAAAATACTAGAACACCTGGATATGATAGACATCTACAGGACACTTCATCCCAAAGCGACAGAGTATACATTTTTCTCTAGTGTACATGGAACATTCTCAAGAATTGACCATATGTTGGGCCACAAAGACAATATCAGCAAATTTAGAAAAATTGAAATTGTACCAAGCATATTTTCTGATCATAAAGCCTTGAAACTAGAATTCAACTGCAAAAAAGAGGGGGAAAAACCCACAAAAATGTGGAAACTAAACAACATACTTCTAAAAAATGAATGGGTCAAAGAAGAAATAAGCACAGAGATCAAAAGATATATACAGACAAATGAAAATGAAAATATGACATATCAGAATCTCTGGGATGCAGCAAAAGCAGTAATAAGAGGAAAGTTCATATCACTTCAGGCCTATATGAACAAACAAGAGAGAGCCGAAGTAAACCACTTAACTTCACACCTTAAGGAACTAGAAAAAGAAGAACAAAGACAACCCAAAACCAGCCGAAGAAGGAGATAATAAAATCAGAGCAGAAATAAATGAAATAGAGAACAGAAAAACTATAGAAAAAATCAATAAAACAAGGAGCTGGTTCTTTGAAAAGATCAACAAAATTGACAAACCCTTGGCAAGACTCACCAAGGAAAAAAGGCACAGGACTCAAATAAATAAAATCCAAAATGAAAGAGGAGAGATCACCACAGACATCATAGATATACAAAGAATTATTGTAGAATACTATGAAAAATTATATGCCACCAAATACAACAATCTAGAAGAAATGGAAAAATTCCTAGAACAATACAACCTTCCTAGACTGAGTCATGAAGAAGCAGAAAGCCTAAACAGACCAATCAGCAGGGAGGAAATAGAAAAAACTATTAAAAACCTCCCCAAAAATAAAAGTCCAGGCCCAGATGGTTATACTAATGAATTCTATCAAACATTCAAAGAAGACTTGGTTCCTATTCTACTCAAAGTCTTCCAAAAAATTGAAGAAGAAGCAATACTTCCAAACACATTTTATGAGGCGAACATAACCCTCATACCAAAACCTGGCAAGGATGGCACAAAGAAAGAAAACTACAGTCCAATATCTCTATTGAATACAGATGCTAAAATACTAAACAAAATACTGGCAAACCGAATACAACAACATATTAAAAAAATAATACATCATGATCAAGTGGGATTCATCCCAGAATCTCAAGGATGGTTCAACATACGCAAAACGGTTAACATAATACACCATATCAACAAAACAAAGAACAAAAACCACATGATCTTATCAATAGATGCAGAAAAGGCTTTTGATAAAATACAACACAATTTTATGTTTAAGACTCTCAACAAAATGGGTATAGAAGGAAAATATCTCAACATGATAAAGGCCATATATGATAAACCATCAGCCAACATCCTATTAAACGGCATAAAACTGAGGACTTTCTACCTTAAATCAGGAACAAGACAGGGTTGTCCACTCTCTCCACTCTTATTTAACGTGGTGCTAGAAGTTCTGGCCAGAGCAATCAGACAAGACAAAGAAATAAAAGGCATCCATATCGGAAAAGAAGAAGTAAAGGTATCACTTTTTGCAGATGATATGATCCTATACATCGAAAACCCGAAGGACTTCACAAAAAGATTATTAGAAACAATAAACCAATACAGTAAGGTCGCAGGATACAAAATTAACATACAAAAGTCCATAGCCTTTCTATATGCCAACAATGAAATATTAGAAAACGAACTCAAAAAAATAATCCCCTTCACGATTGCAACAAAAAAAATAAAATACCTAGGAATAAACATAACAAAGAACGTAAAGGACCTATATAATGAAAATTACAAAGCATTGTTAAGGGAAATCGAAAAAGATACAATGAGATGGAAAAATATTCCTTGTTCTTGGATAGGAAGAATAAATATAATCAAAATGGCCATATTACCCAAAGCAATATACAAATTTAATGCAATTCCCATCAAAATCCCTATGAGATTTTTTAAAGAAATGGAACAAAAAATCATCAGATTTATATGGAACTATAAAAAACCCCGAATAGCCAAAACAATCCTAAGGAAAAAGAATGAAGCTGGGGGCATTACAATACCTGACTTTAAACTATATTATAGGGCCACGATAATCAAAACAGCATGGTATTGGCAGAAAATAGACACTCAGACCAATGGAACAGAATAGAAAGCCCAGAAATAAAACCACATATATATGGTCAAATAATCTTTGATAAAGGGGCCAACAACACACAATGGAGAAAAGAAAGCCTCTTCAACAAATGGTGCTGGGAAAACTGGAAAGCCACATGCAAAAGAATGAAACTCGACTACAGCCTGTCCCCGTGTACTAAAATTAATTCAAAATGGATCAAAGACCTAAATATAAGACCTGAAACAATAAAGTACATAGAAGAAGACATAGGTACTAAAATCATGGACCTGGGTTTTAAAGAACATTTTATGAACTTGACTCCAATGGCAAGAGAAGTGAAGGCAAAGATAAATGAATGGGACTACATCAGAATAAAAAGTTTTTGCTCAGCAAGAGAAACTGATATAAAAATAAACAGACAGCCAACTAAATGGGAAATGATATTTTCAAACAACAGCTCAGACAAGGGCCTAATATCCAAAATTTACAAAGAACTCATAAAACTCAACAACAAACAAACAAACAATCCAATAAAAAAATGGGAAGAAGACATGAACAGACACTTCTCCCAGGAAGAGATACAAATGGCCAACAGATATATGAAAAGATGCTCAGCTTCATTAGATATTAGAGAAATGCAAATCAAAACTACAATGAGATACCACCTCACTCCTGTTAGATTAGCTATTATCAACAAGACGGGTAATAATAGCAAATGTTGGAGAGGCTGCGGAGAAAAAGGAACCCTCATTCACTGTTGGTGGGACTGTAAAGTAGTACAACCATTATGGAGGAAAGTATGGTGGTTCCTCAAAAAACTGCAAATATAACTACCTTATGACCCAGCAATCCCTCTACTGGGTATATACCCCAAAACCTCAGAAACATTGATACGTGAAGACACATGTAGTCCCATGTTCATTGCAGCACTGTTCACAGTGGCCAAGACATGGAAACAACCAAAAAGCCCTTCAATAGAAGACTGGATAAAGAAGATGTGGCACATATACACTATGGAATACTGATGACATAAGAAATGATGACATCAGATCATTTACAGCAAAATGGTGGGATCTTGATAACATTATAAGGAGTGAAATAAGTAAATCAGAAAAAAACAAGAACTACATGATTCCATACATTGGTGGAACATAAAAATGAGACTAAGAGACATGGACAAGAGTGTGGTGGTTACCAGGGGTGGGGGGAGGGAGGACATGGGAGGGAGGGAGGGAGAGAGTTAGGGGGAGGGGGAGGGGCACAGAGAACTAGATAGAGGGTGGCAGAGGACAATCTGACTTTGGGCGAGGGGTATGCAAAATAATTTAATGACAAAATAACCTAGACATGTTTTCTTTGAATATATGTACCCTGATTTATTAATGTCATCCCATTACCATTAATAAAAATTTATTAAAAAAAAAGAAAAGAAAAATTGTGATATGTATAATGGTTCTGTGTCTTATGAGTGCTTCTGCACTCCATCTTCCTTTGTTACTGCAGATCTTTAGTCTCCCCTCTTATGTTAGTGTTATCACAGATTACCCTTGTTTTAATTGGACTTTGTTGTAGCTTTTACTTGTAGTTTAAATTTGTTTTACTCTTTGTCCTTGGTCAAATAACCCCTTTGACTATTTCCTGCAGTGAAGGTTTTCTAGTGATAAATTCTGTCAGCTTCTGTACGTCTGTAAAGTTTTTATTTCTCATTCATATATAAAGGATAACTTTGATGGATATAGTAGTGTTCTTGGCTGGTAATCCCTTTCTTTCAGTACTTTGAATGTTTGGGTCTACTCTCTTCTGGCTTGTAGAGTTTCTGCTGAGAAGTCTCATGATAGCCTAATGGGCTTTCCTTTATAGGTTATGTTCTTCTTTTCTCTAGCCGCCTTGAAGATTATTTCTTTGTCATTTATTTTTGACAATTTTATTACAATGTGCTTTGGGGTAGTTCTGTTTGAGTTGAGGTAACTTGGCATTCTATTTGTTTTTTGGGTTTGAGGCTCTAACTCTTTCCATAGGCTTGGAAAATTCTCAGGTATTTGGTTAAATATTCTTTCCATTCCCTTTTACCTCTCTTCTTCTTCTGATGTACCCATTATTCTTATATTGCTCTTTTTGATGGAGTCAGATAATTCTTATAGAGTTCTCTCATATATTTTTCAGTTCATGAGTCTTTCTTATCTTTCTTTTTTATCATCTCTAGTTGCCTGTCTTCAATGTCACTGATTCTTTCTTCTCCTTGTCTTGTTCTATTAGCTAAACTTGCTACCCGAGTTTTCAAGTCATGTATTGAGTTCTTCATTCCATTTGTAAGGTTTCAATTTCCTTGGTGAGTTAATTAATTTGCCTATTGATGTTTCTTCACATTTTCTTGAGTATTTGTAAACTTCAATTTTGAATTCTTTATCATTTAACTCCAAGGTTTCCATGTGATTGATATTTTTTTCAGCAGATTTTTTGTTTTCTTTCTGAACTATTTGTCTGTCTTGATTAGCCATGGCATTTGATTTCTTCTTCTTTGATGGCAATGGAAAGTCCTATTATTAATGTATATAACAAAAAATAACAAAAAAATTGAAGTTGAAAAAATACATTAAAAATATGAAAAATTTTTAAATGACAAGTAAAGAAGAAAATTCACAGAAAACAATGATCAAAATTAAAAACAACAAAAAACAAACAAAACATCCAGAAAAATGTAATAATAAAAATATAAATATTAAAGGAAATGAAATTTAAAAGAGAAAAAAATAAGAAGGCAAAAAAAGAAAAATTAAAAATAAAATTTTCAGTTTAAGATGTTACTGTTTTCTTCCAGTAGGTGTCATTGTCAACAAGTTTTAGTTCTGTGAAATTTATGGGTTGTCCTTCACTGAGATGTTCCTGTTGCAGTGATGTAATCCAAGCTACTGTCACATTGATGTGCAGGATTTGTGAGTACTTTAGGGCTTCGGCTTTATGGCTTCAACTTTTCTGCTTTATTTCTCTAGAAAAGGCAATTTCAGGCTTCTAGGTGCTCCTCCCCATGTCTCAACAGACCAAGGGATCAGACACAGAACACCTCTGTTCTTGAGGGCAGAAAGTGCCTATGGAGAGCTAATTGTGAGGATTGTCTCTGACACTCTCTATACCCACAAGGTGAGGGAGGTGGCATCTCAGATACTGGTGGCCACACTTTAGTTTTCTCTGTCTCTGCCAAGTGCAGGCTGCATGCAGAATACTAGAACACCATAACCACATGCTCTGCCATCGCTTTGGTCTGGTATCTCTCCTTCTGCCCCCCATCTCACCACTCTTCCTTGAAGACCAAGTCACTCCAGGTTTCCCACTCTGTTCCCCTCATAAAAAAACCCAGACAAGCTGAGCTCCCTACTCCCCATAGTCTGGAAGAGGGGGGAAAAAAACTCAGTAACTCCAGGTTTGTCTCTTCTCTAGAATCCACCTTGAGTGCTTTTTATCTTCTGCCTCACCTTTAGACCATTCAGAAAGCAAATCTTTTAGGCACGCTTGCAAGCCCAGCTGGGGTTTCTTTGCTGTGTCATAGTTGTTCAATTTGTTAAAATTTCAAGGGGACAGATCAAGAGTATCTCTCATGCTGCCATTACTCTGACCACACACCACCATCTTGTGAGCTAAATGTTATCCAAAGTGAACCAATTGCTGCATTCTTTGTAGTATACAGGGGATCCTTGGGTTCTGATAGTCTTGACATACAACATTTTGAGTTTACAATGCTCCCTCCCATAAAACTTTAAAAAATTGAGACATTAGTTTTTTGACTTGCACCATTAGCATCATACTTCTTTTATACTCATTTTTGTCATTTTTTCTGTTAGTACAGTAAGTACAGTGTACAGAACAGTATATTTATGTCCTTATCCTCTTTCTGTGGCTTAGTTGTGTCTAGATTATGAGTTTTACAACTATGTTAGGACAAGTAAGTAACAGGCTAGGATGTGTTTCAACTTACACCAAATTTGAGTTATGTCACTGACATAGGAACAGAACTGTGTTGTAACCAGAGAACACCCTATATGCACAGCTTCTCCTATTAATGCCACATTAGGATTTCTGGGAGGGGGAATGGTTTGTGAAGAGTAACCCTGTAATTATGTGTCACATGCTCTGGCATAAAATATAAATATATTGTATTACCAGAAATAAAAAACCTTGTAAACCTGGAAAAACTAAGCTTTAGAGAAGGATAGTAACTTACCCAAAGTTTCACAAGTGTGAATCAAACTCAAATTACTCAATTTGGGCAGTTAGCTGCTTCACATTAAGATAAGCATCATCTCCTCTAGCATTGATGAGGAATGACTGAAAGAGATGAGAATATTTAGCTTGGAAAAGATTGAAACCTGGCTAGGGAGCAAAAATGGCAGAAGTAACTCTGTACAAATATGTTAAGGACATTCCTAAGAATAAGGAGCAGTCCTGTCTAGTTGGTTATCCTGAGGGCAGAGTGTAGGTGTGTAACAGGAAGTTAAAGGGGAGCAGGAACAACATTCTGTCAAGTGTAATCCTGAGCCTGCTGAGGCAGTGAGCTCCCAAGCCTGTCCCAGTTCACTTGGAAAGTGGGTGGCAGCACTTGGCAGGAAGGCTGAAGAAGGGATCCTACACCAGGTGGGAGAGGGTGGGAACATGTGATATGAAAGATTTTCTAGCCTGGGTTTGATGAGTGTCTGGAAGTGATGATGAAGTGAAACTGATGGATTCTAGGCCCCTCTCTGCACCTTATACTCTGGTGCCTTGGGTCAGCTCTGTCTCCTAACTGCCCAACTGCAGCCCCTCCTGCATCCCAAAGACACATGGGTTGTTTTTCCTGCAGTAGTCAAGGTCCCAAGTCCACATTTTGGCCCCTTCTGCTGCTTAACTCCCTGAATCTAAAGTTTAATCTTGAAAGCAGAACAGAAGGGACTCAGGGTACTCTTTGTACTTTGCAGTCAACACCATAGAAAGGTGAACAGCTGAGAAGACTCACCTTAACCCTTGGCAATTCTTAAACTACAAGATACCTTCTATTTTAAAAATATAGTTGGAGATCCTGTAGTTTAACTCCACCCACACTGAGTTGTAATTTCTATATCTAATAAAATCCAAGTTGGCTTTAATAATAAATGCAGCAGAGATAGAACAGCATGACTTAAGACAAGGCCAAGAAGACAGGTAACACCTTGTTTATAATTTGGTCAAGACTCGAGAGTTGCTGGTGTCATCAAAAGACTTTACAAGGTCAACAGTAGAAGATTTTAAAGACTTATTTAAACCAACTATCTCTTTGGAATGTTATAGTATTGACTGTGTGCCTAATTATAGCTAGCAGGAGGATATAAAGGAATTCAAGAACTTTCTATGGCAGTGTTAGGAATGGATAGTGAATAGGTGGCTAATAATGTACTCCTAGGCTCAGGAGTGATATACAGCTGATATACATTATGATTAAAATTCAGGTTAAAATACCATGCTTCAGTACTGGTCTGTGAATAATAATAAGCCTCTACAGTACTGCTTTGGTCCTAGCTACCATAGCCTATTCCTCCCTAGGCTCTTAGCATGCCTCCCTATAATCCAGCAACTGCTATGACCAAATGTGGTTCAATATTTTTGAATATTACCCCTGATTAAGTCTCAGTTCTTTTGTTTAAGAGGAGAGACATGAGACTTGATCAAACATTTCAACAGTGAGAAGCCTAATTTGGAACAATTTTTATGATTTTAATGTACTATATGTAAAAAGGAAATATAGGACAATTTAGGTAGAAGAAGAGTCAGTGAAGGGCTGGGTTCTAATTCCCAACATCACGACCTGAGGTAAGACACTTAAACTCTTTGTAACTAAGTAGATTTAGTGTTGTAAAACTTAATCATATGTTCCAAGAACTTCTCATGAAAAACAAGAAAGGTTTTCTGTAAATCTGTAAATTGAGATTTGTTAATTACTTTTATTGTTCCTCTGATAGTTGAGTACAGTTGAGTACACCAATTTTTCCATTATACAGTGATCTTCCTTTAAATATCTGTCACATTTAATAGTACCAGCTAACATACTGAGCAGATACTATTCTAAGCACTTTACATGTAGCATCCAATTTAATGCAACAATTCAGACATCACTATTGTCACTGTTTGTTGTTGAAGAAACTGAAACCCAGGGATTATTTAACTTGCCCAAGTCACTCAGCTGGTAAATGTCTGAGCAAGTTATTGACCTGAGGCTGTCTAATTTTAGAGCCCACATATCTACCCACTATGCTATACTGATACAGTCCACCAAGCCCTACTATTCATTGAAAACCTTCTATATGCCAGGGAACTTTTATATAAGTTACCTAATTTAATCCTCCAACATCTACTTTAAAGAAAGCATCATAACCTTATACCAAATGTCCTACCTTCTTGCTTAATATCCTTTTCTATCTCTCAGATAATTTCCCTTTTTCTGGTGCTTTTATTATTCCTTGTCTTTACATTCTCAAAATTATCTCCAATTTTTCCAGATTGATATTTCCTTCCTGGGACCCCTGGTAACATTCAGCCTTTAGCATTCCCCCCTAACCAGTTTATAACCTGCTTCTCATTAAAATGTTCCCCAGAGCCTGACCTGTGTTGGCACAGTCGACCTGGAATGCTGAGGTCGGGAGTTCAAAACCCTGGGCTTGCTCAGTCAAGGTACATACGAAAAACAACTGCAATTAGTTGTTGCTTCTCACTCCTCCCACCTCTCTTTCTAAAATTAATCTATAAAAATATTTAAAATGTCTCCAGATTTAGTGACCATTGATCTTTGCCTGAAAAAATTCTTTACACAATGATTGCACAAGGATTATTTTTTTTTCCAATCTAGCACTAACACTGTTTTTGAGTTTTTGTACTCCCATCTTCCAAATCCTTCACAGCTGAAATCACAAACCTGGCCCCATATCTACTTCCTGAGCCAGCCAAGCAAACTTACTTAATGACCCCTGTATCAGTTACAATGCTTTGGGCTGTGACTGCAGGTATCTGACTAACTCTCATTTAGACAGTAAATACATTCATGATCTCACAAAACAAGAAGTATAGAAGCAAGTCAATTACAGGGTTGCTTAATTCAGTAGTTTAACAATGTCATCAAAGACATAAAATTTTTTCATCTTTATGTTCTACCATCCTAGGTGTGCAGTAATGTCATGTCTCTCTTTTCTTTAACAGCACATATATACCCTAAAATTGAAACAATAGAGGAGATTACCATGGCCTCTATATGAAGATGCCTAAATTCATGAAGCATACCATTTTCTCAAATAACTTATTTTTAATTTTTCTATTCCTGTTTACTCTATTAAAATTATAATCCCATCACTGGCATTCCCTGTCTTCCTCCCCTGATCATTTTTCTCCATATCATTTATCACCATCAGGCATACCATATATTTTATTTGTTTCCTCTCATCCACATTAGAATGTAAGCTCAATGAAGGCAGAAACTTTGGTCTGTTTTGTTTACTCTTGTATCCCTAGTACCTAGGACATTGCCTGACACATAGAATTCTCTTAATAAATATTTGTTAAATCGATTAATGGCTTTAAGATGACTGCTAAACACTAAACATCATACCCTCAAACAAAAATATTCTAAGCAGCAAAAACAGAAGCATGGGACAAAGAGGCTATTTTCTTCTAAGTCCTACTGCTTTTATCAGACAATACATTCTTTCTCAGAAACCCCACAACAAACTTTCCCTAAGGTCTTGTATTAATCAGAAACAGTCTCGTGCTCATCAGTAGGCCTCACTAGGCAAATGGAAATGGGATTTCCATCATTGTTTTAAACCAATAATGATTCATGTCCCAAGGCTGGGCAAAGAACACCTCTGGTTTTTTCCTTTAGCAAAAGGGTAAGCATGTGAGGTGGTCATGTGATCAAGTTACACTATTTGCCATAGTAGCTTAATATGCCCTTGATGACATCTTCTAGCCCCTGTTCTCTCATTCTCTTATGATGAAGGCAGCCCTTGTCTACCTGTACAGCTCCTACAGGACCTTATTTTTTCATTCAACTCACATGCCTAATACTCAGCTCTTATTCTTTAACATCATTTCCCACTAAAATAAGTCAAAACTTTTTGGTGAAATAGATGATTCTAAAATTGGGCAGAGTAGCTACAAGATAGGCTTGGAATATCTTATTATGCCAGAAAGTAAGGAAATGAGGAGGGAGGAGGACATTTCACAAGGACACAGGTACCATTGACAGGGTTCCCACTGTTAAATATGGAACAGTTTAAGCAACAAAAAAAATAAAGCACAATAATTAATTATAAACCACTGATGAAAAATAAGAACCTATGAGTTCACAGTGATGACATATAGTTAAATAAAAAGAAGGAAAGGCTCGTGCTTATAGTAGAATACCAAGGCCTAACTGGTAAATGCAGAGGAAGTTCTAGAGTCAGAAATTCAGTATTTTACAACCATCATGGTAAGGATTGGTTAAGGTAAGGATCAAGAGGTACCAAATCTAGAAACATTTTAATAAGGAGTAAGTAATTGCAGTCTCTTAGTGTGTCTTCCTGCAGATTGCAAGAGATAAAAATAGGAACTATATAGTGGAGTGACTGGGAAATCAAAATTAACATGACTAATGAAGAGTGAGATAGACATTATATGACATTATATGCCTCCATGTATGATTTTCAAAGAAGGACATTTCAGCACCTATGTGGTATTCTGGCCTGGAATACCTAACCAGTGGTCGGCAAACTCATTAGTCAACAGAGCCAAATATCAACAGTAAAATGATTGAAATTTCTTTTGAGAGCCAGATTTTTTAAACTTAAACTATATAGGTAGGTACATTCCTTATCGAGGTAGCGCCCACACATGTTATTTTGTGGAAAAGCCACACTCAAGGGACCAAAGAGCCACATGTGGCTTGTGAGCCGCAGTTTGCCGACCAGGGACCTAAGCTGAATCTAACTATGAAGAAACATCAGGCAAGCAAAATGAGGAACATAGGGTAGACAAGACTATATTCATAAAAAAAATCATAAAATACAAAGAAATAATGTTCTGGATCAAAAGAAACTAAAAGTACATAACAACTGAATTCAATAGCTGATCCTATCTTGTGCTGGCAGGGAAAAAATGCTATAAATAAGAACCAATTGCTATTGGAATATGGAATAGTCCATCAATACAGTTAAGATGACCATATTACTCAAAGCAATCTGCAGATTTAATGCAATGCCCATTAAAATCTTAATGTCATTTTTTTAAAGAAATGGAACAAAAAAAAATCACCAGGTTTGTATAAAACCATAAAAAAACCAAATAGCCAAAGCAATCCTGAGAAAAGAGAATGAAGCTAGAGGTCTCAAGCTACCTTACTTGAAATTATACTACATAGCCAAGATCATAAAAACATCATGGCATTGGCAAACAAACAAACAAAAACCAACCAACCAAACAAACAAAAATAACAAAACCCAGACATGCACACCAATGGAAAAGAATTGAGAGCCCAGCAATAAAACCACATATATATGGACAAATAATCTGTGACAAAGAAGCCAAAAACAAACAATGGAGAAAAGAAAGTCTCTTCAATAAATGGTACTGGGAAAATTGGAAAGCCACATACAAAAGAATGAAACCTGATGTTTTGTCCCCCTGCACAAAAATTAACTCAAAATTATAAAAGACCTAAATATAAGATCTGAAACAATAAATTACATAGGAGAAAACATAGGTACTAACCTCATGAACCTCGGCCGCAGAAAACAACTTATAAATTTGACTGCACTGGCAAAGCAAGTAAAGGCAACAATAAATACATAGGACTATATTAAACTAAAACTCTTCTGCACAGCAAAAGAAACTGACAACAAAACAAAAAGGCAACCGACCAAATGGGAGATAATATTTACAATCAATAGCTCTGATAAGGAATTAATATCTAAAATATACAAAGAACTCATGCCCTGGCCAGATAGCTTAGTTGGTTAGAGCATTGTTCCGAGACACAGTTTGCCAGTTCGATTCCCGGTCAGGTCACATACAAGAACAGCTTGATGTTTTTTGCTTTTTTTCTCTCTCTCACGATCTCCTTCATCTCTCACTGAAATCAATCAATAAAAGAGATTTAAAAAAAAAGAACTCACAAAGCTCAGCAACAAAGAAGGAAACAATCTAATTAAAAAATGAGAAGGGACCTGAATAGCAATTTCTCCCAAGAGGACATACAAATGACCTACAGATATATGAAAAGCCGTCATCTTCACTAGCTATTCATGAAATGCGAATCAAAACTACAATGAGATATCACCTCACACCTGTTAGATTGGCTATTATCAACAAGACAGGTAATAAGTGTAGGAGAGGCTGTGGAGAAAAAGGAATCCTCATTCACTGCTGGTGGGGATGTAAACTAGAACAGCAACTATGGATGAAAGTATGGTGGTTCCTCAAAATACTAAGACTAGAACTACCGTATGACCCAGCATTCCCTCTACTGTGTATCTACCCCCAAAACTCAAAAACATTGGTGCATAAAGACACATGACCCCCCATGTTTATTGCAGTATTATTCACAGTGGCCAAGACACGGAAACAACCAAAGTGTTCCTTGATAGAGGATTGGATTAAGAAGGTATGGTATATATATATAAGGAATGCTACTCAACCATAAGAAGTGAAGACATTGCCATTTATGACAACAGGGATGGACCCTGAGAACATTATACTGAGTGAAATAATTAAATCAGAAAAAGCTAAGAACTATATATATGATTTCACACATAAGTGAGATATAAAACTGAGACTTATGGATGTAGATAAAAGTGAAGTGGTTACCAAGGGAAGAGGAGGCAGTAATAAGGGACACATATACGGTGACAGAAAATTATTTGACTTTGCATGATAGACACACAACATAACCAACAGTTCAAATGCTATAGAAATATTTACCTGGAACCTATGTACTCTTATTGATTAATGTCACACCATTAAATTTAATTTTCTAAATAAAGAAATAAATATTGAAACTAGATAATAATAAATATCATGTCAATGTTAAACTTAATGATTTTGATATTGTGGTTATGTAAGAGAACACTGAGGTATTTAATGAGGAAAGGGCCATGATATACTATATGCAATATACATTCAAATAATTCAGGAAAAGTCAACTATAATTTATGTATATGTATTGATATATAAGTAGATGATAGATAAATGATAGAACAAGCAAACGGGGGAAAAGTTTTTAAAATAGGTGAATCTGAGTAGAGGGTATATAAGTCTTCTTTGTACAATTTTTATTACTATAATTTTCTATAATTTTGAAAACATATTCAAATAAAACACTTAAAAAATATAGCTCATGATCCATCCCATTCTGTTTAGAAGACTTTTGTGTTTAGTTTTGTAGAGGCTCTCAGGTTTCCAGAATAGTGAAGGATGTTACCTGTGGATTTACATGTTTTGGTAAATATGAACTCATCCCAATTATTTGTAGATCTTCCAGAAGAAGAATAATTACTCAACAAATATTTAGTGTGTGCCATGTACTGTGTAATACTCATGCTGAGATAAAATGTGACTAAAGTAAGCTTCTTGTCCTTAAGTAGTTCATGAATAGGCATGGAAGTCATGTATCAAGCAGTATAATTAGAGAATTGGACATTTTTAGGAGAAGTCAGCAGAGAAGTATGTCATTCAGCCTGGGGTGGGGATCAGAGGTAGCAAAAGAATGTAGAGTGGTCAGGACATTTTTCCCAGAGATTATTGAATTAAATCTTTAAGGAGTTAGCCTGGTGGACAATGAGAAAAAAGAAAAGACATTCTTGGCAGATGGGAAGGAATGAAAGAGGTAAGGTAATAGTTAAGAACAGACTCTGGAGCAAGACTGCCTGGGCTCAAATTCTAAACCTTATACTTATCAACTGAATTATTTTTGGTAAGTTAGTTAGCCTCTCTCTGTCTCCATTTCCTCATCTGTTACATGGGGTGATGACATTATCTACCTCAAGAATAATTGCTAATGATTACAGTATAGGAAATAATACCTTTAGACCATAACCTGACACATAATAAGTGCCCAATAAATATAAGCTCAGTTTATGTCTCCTTTTTTTTAAATTAATTTTAATGGGGTGACATAGATCAATCAAGGTACATAGGTTCAGAGAAAACATCTCCAGGTTATTTTGACATTTGATTATATTGCATACTCATCACCCAAAGTCAAATTGTCTTCCATCACTTTCTATTTGGTTTTCTTTGTGCCCCTCCCCACCCCCACCTCTTCCCTCTCTTCTCCCCCCCATAACCACCACACTCTTGTCCATGTCCCTGAGTCTCATTTTTATGTCCCACCTATGTATGGAATCATATAGTTCTTAGTTTTTTTCTGATTTACTTATTTTATTCCATATAATGTTATCAAGGTCCATCATGTTGTTGTAAATGATCCGATGTCATCATTTCTTATGGCTGAGTAGTATTCTATAGTATATATGTACAAATGGCCAACAGATATATGAAAAGATGCTCATCTTCATTAGCTATTATAGAAATGCAAATCAAAACTACAATGAGATACTACCTCACACCTGTTAGATTAGCTATTATCAACAAGACAAGTAATAACAAGTGTTGGAGAGGCTGTGGAGGAAAAGGAACCCTCATTCACTGTTGGTGGGAATGTAAAGTAGTACAACCATTATGGAATAAAGTATGGTGGTTTCTCAAAAAATGAAAAATAGAACTACCATATGACCCAGCAATCCCTCTACTGGGTATATACCCCCAAAACTCAAACACACTGGTACGTAAAGACACATGCAGCCCCATGTTCATTGCAGCATTGTTCACAGTGGCCAAGACATGGAAACAACCAAAAAGTCCTTCAATAGATGACTGGATAAAGAAGATATGTCTCTCTTAAAAAAACTAAAAGTTTCAGTCAGTGGACTGCACGGTTCATATCAGGGAATGTAGGAAGAAGGGAGGGAAGATGTGATGCTAAATTAAGGAATTCATACTTTAAAGGCAATGGGAAGTTATTGAAGAATTGTAATGATTTGATCTAATTTGTATTTTAGAAAGGTCCTTCTGGCTTGGAGAATTAAGCAGGGTGAGAATGGAGGCAGGAAAGCCAGTGAAGAGGTCATTGCATCAGTTCAGATTAGAGTAGACAAGAATCTGAGATAAAGTAGTGAGGCAGAGTGTTACTG
Source organism: Saccopteryx bilineata (assembly GCF_036850765.1). Taxonomy (NCBI): domain Eukaryota; kingdom Metazoa; phylum Chordata; class Mammalia; order Chiroptera; family Emballonuridae; genus Saccopteryx; species Saccopteryx bilineata. The sequence goes on along the minus strand of NC_089502.1, from coordinate 101,472,147 downwards.
AGAAGGAAACATATTCTAAAGACACCACGGGAGTAGAAGTCAAGGCTAACTCCCAGGTGCCTGAATTAAACACTGGAATTGATAAAGGCTCCACCCTTGAGGTAGAGAACAGAGGAAGAACATGGTTTTAGAAGTGGAGAACAAAGATGAGTTAAGTTTTCACCATAGTAAGCTTGAAGGGGAATTTCTAATAACAAGTAGACTATACAAGGCTGGAATTTGCTATCCCTTAAGACTTAAAAAGCAAATTCTGTCATATTCTACCTGTATGACCTTCAGCTAACAATAAACTTTTACTGAGCCACCATTTTCTCCATTATAAAAAAATTGTAATGATTAAAACGCCTTAGTGTAAGTGAAAAACACACAATAAAATATAAATTTATTGTGATAGATAATACATTTTTATTATGATACAAATGCCAGATATTTTTTTTCGTTTTGGGATAGCTAGCACTCAGAAGAAATAATCTTACTTATTATATCATATTTTAGGAAACTTCAGAAAACTTTTCCACTCTGGGGAAATAAAAACAAGTTTTAAGAATACATAGGAATAGTCCTCCTTGTCATAAGCCTGTGTTTTTCTCCCCTTCTAACTTATCTAGCTTTAAAGTAGTCAGGTAAGAAACTTGAAAATAAGTCTTTAATGGATTGTAAGCAGCCAAAGCTGAAATGTGACGACTGAGGCCAAAACTTGAGGTAGAATTTAAAAGTTCTGTAAGTATGTCATCATTACTGAGATCTGGCCAACCCAGACACAATGGTTAAATTCCAGACCCTGACTAGAGGAGCCTTGCGAGATCTTTTGCAAAGTACTTGGTTCTCTTCTACCTTTATAGAGGTATGTGTGGTTTGTACTTACAGAGGCTACACAACAGGCACCCCAATTCTCTGTGCCACAGGCTAACTTTACTCTGCAAATCATGAGGGGGTCATCTGCAAAAATTATATCCTTGCTCCAATGGACTTGCCTCATAATGTTTCTATAGAAGTCCTTACAAGTCTCCAGATTCTTTTATAATAACAGATAAAGCTAATGAGGTTGCAAAACTTACTTCATTTGTACAATGTAGGAATATATAGTCTCTCTCTGTATAGTCTTCTATTCAATTCAGCTTGTCAGAGATTCACTTATTTATTGCTATTTTATTAAGCTGACTTTTTCTTGATACATCCTTACATCTTGTGATCCAGGTCTTTGATTTTTTTTTTGTTGTTGTTGTTCTTTGTTTTGTTTGTTTGTTTGTTTGCTTTTTCTTCTTTGCCAAATGAGAGGAAAGGAGATAGAGAGAAAGATGTCCACATGTGCTCTGACTGTGATACACCTGACAACCCCCATCTGGGGCTGATGCTCTGCCCATCTGGGGCTATGCTCGCAACTGAACTATTTTTAGTGCCTGAGGTGGAGGCTCCTTGAAGCCATGCTCAGTTCCCAGGGCTGATGCACTCCAACTTATCAAGCCATGGCTACAGGAAGGGAAGAGAGTAAGAAAAGGGAGAGGAGGAGGGGTGAAGAAACAAATGGTCACTTCTCCTGTGTGCCCTGACTGGGAATTGAACCTAGGACATCCACATGCTGCATTGATGCTCTACCACTGAGGCAATAGGCCAGGGCTGACCCAGGTCTTTAAATCAATCATTTTCTAAGATATAGACTCAATAATTATACCAATTTCTCAAAATCTCTGTCATTCTTTGTGTGGGTGATGAAGAGCTTTATTTTCCTCACCTAAAAAATAGAAACAATGCTTACCTTGAAGGGTTGTTGTGAGAAACAAAAGAAAATATGCATTGAAAGTGCCTACTCTCCATATTTATTTAAAAATATTTACTGAGAATCTACTATATGCAAGACACTGATATGCACTGGGAATATAACAATAAACAAAGACAAATATTACTACCTTTTAGAGTTGATACTATAGTGGGGGAAGTCTGACAAACAACTAAAGAAATAAAGTATATAATTTAACAGAGGGTGATAAAAGCTATAGAGAAAAATACAACAAGGTAAGGGTTTAGTGGGTGGGTGCCAATCAGAGGTAGACATCACCACACAGTAAGTACAATATTTAGTAATTAATAGTTATTTCTGTTAAATCTCTTTGGTCTCTATGTCAATCATTACTTGGATACAAAGCCTAAGTGCTTGCAATAGTTCAAAAACATTTATCAAAATGTAACTATGGATCAGAGTCTTGCTATGTTTGGGGGGTGTAAAGATAAGCAAGGCATGATCCAGAACCACAAAGATCATTTCAGTACACTGTAGTAAGTTATCAGAAGCACAGGATGAGGAGGGCAGGGAGGTAGAGGAAAGTCACTTAGCATATTTAGGCGTCAGGAAAAGCATTCTGAAGGTGCTGATGCCTAAGCTGAGACTCAAAAGCTGAGAAAAAAGAAACTGGAAAGGGTGAACTTGGCAGAATAAATTACAGAAACAAAATCATGAGGCCATGAACTAGTGAGGAGAGTAAAAAAGAATGACATGAAGTTCAGGAGATAGAGAATGTCAGGAGATGAAGCTAGAGAAATAAGCACAATTCAAGAGGACATGGAGTCAGGTCATGAGCAACACTCGAGAAAATTATGAAACAACTGGAAGTTCTTGGGTAGTGAAATTATGTGGCCAAATTTGCATCTTAGAGATTACCTTGTTTTTTTGTTGTTGTTTATTTGTTTTTTGTGGGGGTTTTTTGTGACAGAGACAGAGAGAGAGGCAAAGAGATAGAGAGATTACTTTGTTGAAAAAGAAAAGGAAAATAAAAGATTATTCTGGCTGCAGTTTGTAGGCTCGATTAATTGCAAGGAAGTCAAAAGTAAAGGCAGAAAATACAGACAGGATACTACTAGAATAGTGCATGAGAGCTTGGCTTCCAGAAAGGAGATAGAGAGGAAAAGATGGATTTGAGAAAGAGTTAAAAAGCGAAATTGGAAGGCCTTATTAGCTGACTCAATTAAGAATAAAAAATCAAGTGTCAATTCCAAGTTTCCAGTTTGGATAGATGATGGTGCTATGATGGGAAGTACAGAACAGAGATTCCCTGAGAAAAGATGAAGAATTCAGTTTTCGACAATCTAAACATGATTCAATGGCTTATGTATGGAATATACTCTCTTGGGACTTGGTATACTTCCAGGTTTTGTAGTCATGCATGTGAGTCCAGACTATGATAAAAGAGTAATAATAAAATTTTACATCATAGGATTATAAGTAAAATAAAATGATATATTGCACATGAATTGCTTAGCACAATGCTTGACACATATTAATTTTAAATATAGATTAAGTGTTAAATATTATTATCAACCTCTTCTTTTTCTGGGCTCAAATCACACTTCCCACTTCTTCTCAACTTCCCTAAGTTTTCTCTTAACGTTTTCTAGTTAAATTTACTCTGACCCCTTAGCATATTCTTTTGAGAGCTGCCCCATGATTTTTTATGATCTAAATTCATCATCTTGTTTACTCTCTAGTTTTATCATAGTTTTGAAAAGAGCTTTGTGCTCATTCTGCATATGGTTTTCCTGCTGAGTCACCATTTAGGCTCCCCTTGACCTTCAGATTACCATGATTCGTACTGTTGCTTAGAAGAATTTTTAACAGGTATGTCTTTCTAGACACCAACTCACTTGATATCAGTATGAGCATTTAATGCATCCTCTATCATCTGATAATTTTGATACTGGATGACATTGCCCAGCGCAACAATTTTCATGATGACAGCTACCATACGTTTAGCACTTACTAAGGGAGAGGCTTGATATTTATTCTCCCATTTCATCCTTAAAAACCTTCTGAGGTTGGTGTTTGTATTATTTCAATTTTGTAGTCAGCAACTAACATTTATTGATGATTTATATGATATCAAGTACTGTGTTAAGCACTTTACATATGTTGACTTATTTAATTTTCACACCATCCCAAAATGTAAGCCCCATTATTCAAATGAACAAACTAAGCCTCAGACAAATTAAAGCAACATGCTAAGGTTGCACAGCTGATAGTGCAATATTGAGGATGGAAACATGACTATGTTTTCTCCTGTGCCCTGCTGTGTGCCACGGTGGGACAAGAAAAGGAATGGCTAGGGAATGGGAGGCAGCCTGACTGAGGGTGTATATCTGATAGAATGAGTAGATGGGGCTACTGTCTATCTTTGTGTTGAAAGACAAAATCAAGTTGATTACTTAGTTGGCTTTTCTTGTAAGGCAGTGATTTTCAACCTTTTTCATCTCATGGCACACATAATCAAATTACTAAAATTCTGTGGCACACCCAAAAATATATTTTTTTCTGATCTGACAAAGTATAGGTATAATTTTGATTCATTCACAATAGATTGTTGCGTTTGTCGTTTTTTCTGATGAACTAAAGGGAAAAGAGGTCAGTGCCCCTGAGTAAATAGTCAGGTATTGAAGGGTTTAAAAATTCTTGTGGTACACCACTGTGCCTCTTGCAGTACACTGGTTGAAAATCACTGTTGTTAAAGGGCTGAATAGGAAATAGAGTTAACGGAACTCATATTTGAAATTCCTTCTCCAACTCCTTCCCACTACTCACCCCCTACCCAAACACACATTAAAACGTTAAAGTCAATAATCAAAAACACTGAAGTGCAAAGGAAGAGAATGTAATTTCACTCTTTATACTAATGCTAAGATTTTCATTCTTTTGTAGTCCTTTGTAAGTTATGTGTATATAAAGACAATTTTACTGGTTGTAACTATTTTGTATTTTGTTTTATTTATTTGACATTATAAAATGAACTTTTATCTCTCTTATTTTATTTCCTAATGGACCCTAATATACATCAACTTGTTCAATATTAAGATTATTTATATTTTCTCATTAACAAAAGTAATACTGCATTGACAATCCTTGTGCCTATAGACTTTTGTTTTCCTTCTGCTGAAGTCTGTCCTTAGGATAGAATTCCCAGAGTGGGATTCCAATGTCAAAGGGCAGGAACATAATTATGGTTCTTGACGCAAATTATAAACTTGCTTTCCCAACCAATCAGACCAATTTGCATTGCAGTTGTAACAATGCAAGCTCATCATTGACTGACAGATTTTTTTTTAGTTGCTGTCTTTCTATGTTTTTAGTTTAGTCTTAACTTTTATTGTTTCTATGATTAGATATATACTCAAAATACTGTGAAAGTGTTAGGAAAATAAAATTATCAATAAGGAATGAAATAACTAGCCAAAATTTAAAATCCCTTTCAGGTGTATTTGTGTATACTGTACAAAGATCTTCCAGCAAGCTGCTGTTTCAGTCTTTTTTAGATCTATTTTTCTATAATGAGATAACAGGTGGAAGGAAATATGTCCAGCCTAGCCAGAGCCCCAGTTGAGAAGATTAGCTGGGGAGTAGGAAGGGACATTAGCCAGTGTTGGGAGACTTTGTCAGTGGTGCATGTAGCCAGGACACAGAAGGCAGAATTACATTTTGAAGATGAACTAAGAAAAATCAGTGGCATCAAAATTTCCTGCATTCTGCAACTAACCTAGTAAGTAGTACCTCCTTCATATAGAAACTAATTTTTAGTCAGGCTAATTAGAATTAAGAAGTAGTACTAGCAAAAAAGAAGGAAAGTCCAGACTTGCTGCTCCTAGGAACAATGGAGAGACAGAATAATAACAACTCTTAAAAAACAAGCTCCTTCTGTGTCCAATAATGTGCAAAATGCTTCCTCCAGCTTATCTCTAATCGTCACAGCAACCCTAGGAGGCAAGTTAAATTAAAGTGATTTAACAGATGAGGAGTCTGAGGCTCAGAGAGTTTGAGCTGGTGGGCAAAATGGAGAGCTAGTACATAACGTGAGTTCTGGAGTTGGAAACCTTGTTTTTCCATTTATTAGTTATGTGATCTTAGGCAAGTTATTTCACTTCGATGCCCTAAAGTTTCTTCTTATACTTGTAAAATAAAATAATGGAAGAACCTACCTTACAATGTTTTTTGCAAGGATCAAAAGAAAGAATACAGGGTGAGGCAAAATTACGTTTACAGTTGTAAGTACACAAAACACAATTTATTCTTATATTATTTATTAATTATTGTATTATTTTCCATATGAACAACTATACACCTACTTTCGTCCCACCCTGTATATGCAAAGGGCGTTGAACAGTGCCTAGCATGGAGTAAATACTCAAAAGATCTGAGCTGTGATTGTTATTATTACCCAAGATGCCACAGTGAGTAAAGAGGTGAGCTGGGATTCAGTCCCAGATTTGTTGACCTCCCAATGCCATTCTCTCTTTATTAAATTAAACTGCTCATTTAGAACTAGTAAATGTTGTTAGGAATCTCTGTTTAGCTACCCAAACTATTTGTTTATACTCTGATTCTCCTAATGAGCCACATGCAACATCAATGTAGGAATTTACAAGTCATCTCTACCTCTTGTGAAACAACAACTCTTCTCCAAGGGAAAGAGCACTTCTTCCTTCTCTGTTTCCATGAAGCTTGTCTTAGTGGCTCATTGAGAAATAGCAATTTTACACTAAAAGAGCCAAGATCCTGGGTTCTATGTCCAAATACAATTCTGCCAGGGCTAAGACAAGCTTCTATTCTGCTCTACTGTTTTTTCTTTCTTGAAGCTCAGAAATTGTATTTAGGCTTAATTTCAAATCCATAATCCAGGGCCTGTCCCAGGTCAAGTATAATTGGTAAAGTGATATGTAGGTAGAGAAGAGCTTCTGTTAATAGTTAATAATAAGAGTTAACACTTATTAAACACTTAAAAATATTATAGGTACTATTCTCAATTCTTCACATTCATTTCTCCATTTGATTCTCATAGCAACTCTCTATAGTAAGTACTATTCCCATTTGACAGAGGAAGGAACTAGGCAAAGTGATTAAATAACTGACCAAAGGTTATTTAACTAGTAAATGTAAATATTAATACTAAATTTTTAATCCAGGGCCCTAGAGCCCACACATACAATCACTACACACTATGCACTACTGAGTCTCCTCAATAGTATAGGGCTAAATAATAAGCAGAGGCTAATCTTAGTCTCTAGTGTTGTGCCTGATACATAGAAAGCATTTATCACATAAGTTTGGAATGGTGAATGAACCATTCACTATTTATGCCTCTTTACCATGCAATCTAGTGATAATTGTGCATTTAATCAAATAAATTAAAGGAAATTTATTTAATTTATCTAATTATTAAACTCTCTGACTGAATTAACCTTCAGGATAGCACTATGTAATTTAGTCATCTGTTCAAAATGCACAGCATGGCCATTCATTTATCCTTTATTGATTGAGAATGACTACTAGAAGCCAAGCCCTCATACTATCTCTAGGGATACAGCAATAAATGGACATAGAAACTTAATGTTTAGTAGAGGAGACAGACATATACAAATACAAATAATACTGTCTGATCAGAGGCATTGAAAGGGGACAAACATGGGAGAATATAAAAGGAAAACTAAGTGTTAGCACATAGTACTTTTGCTCCCCAACCTGGCTTTTTCTGCTAACAGATCTCATTCCACCTAGATGGGTACATAACCCAAATCTAGTGTGAAGCTAAATTTTATTTGTCAACTTGACTTGGCCAAGGAGTGCCCAAACAGCTGGTAAAACATAATTTCTGGGTATGCCTGCGAGAGTGTCTCTGGAATAGATTAGCAATTGAATCAATAGACTGAATAAAAATTGTCCTCATCAATGCTGGTGAGCTCCATCCAATCTGTTGAGGCCACAAATATAACAAAAAGGCAGAGGAAGGGCAAATTTTCTATTTGGTTGAGCTTGGATATCCATTTACTCCTGCCCTTTAGACATTGGCACTCCTAGTTCTCATACCTTTAGACTTTGATTGAATTATACCACCAGCTTTCCTTGTTCTCCAGCTTTTAAGCAGCAAATCATAGGACATCTTAGACTCTATAATCATACAATTTCTTTTATAAAAATTTTATTTAGAAAATTAACTTTAACAGTGTGACATTGATCAATACAAGTACATAGGTTTAAAGTAAACATTTCTATAGCATTTGAACTGTTGGTTATATTGTATACCCATCACTCAAAATCAAATCATTTTCTATCACCTTATATTTGTCCCACTTTACACCCTTACCTCCACACTCTCCCCTATCAACCTTCCCCTGGTAACCACTTCACTTTCATTTATCATACAATTTCTATAATTAATAAACAAACACCAAATAATTCAGTTCTATTTCTCTGGAGCACCCTGACTAATACATCAAGATAATCAAATAACTGTTTTTCTGGCCATTGTCATTAGTTCAGGGATATATTCAATTCTGGAACTTCTGCTGGGACTAGTGAGAAAGTTGATCCGTGTTTCTGTTGGGGTTGCTAAGTGGTAAGATGCAAATCTGTGGCTCTTCGTGGATATCTTGGCCATCATGCAGGGACAGCCTGCTTGAGAACTGAGTCAACACAGAGGAGATCAGAGCGAACAAATAGAAACAGATTGCTGATGACATCATTTGAGCACCTGGTTCTAGCTATGCCTAAAATTACCGCATATGATTTTCTATTAGTGTCAATGACCCATTTCTTTTGGCTTCAGCTTATTTGTGTTGTATTTTTCTCACTTTCTAGTAAGAGTCCTGATTTACACAGGCACATATCTAGTCACTTTCCCTTTCCTCTCTCTCTCTCTCTCTCTCTCTTTCTCTCTCTCAGTGTTTGTGTATGTGCATGTACATGCATGTGTGTACACATTCACTGGCATGTTAGTTAATTAGGGAAGAATTCCTGGAAGAAGTGAGGCCTGAGATAAATCTCAAAGTATTGGTAGAAGTTACATAAAGCAAAGGGAAATGTACTGTAGGCAGAGAGACAGCATGGAAAAAAGTATGAAGGCAGGATACACTATGAGATGAGGGGCATGGGGATACTGTAAGTATTTTGATATGAGAGTTGAAGCTAGAGGACAAGGCAGGAACCAGAATGTGGAGCATCTGGAATGCCATGTTAAGAAGATGCAATTTAAATTCTTTATATTCCTTTTCCATAGTTCAGCCAAATTTTTACATTTTTTTCTCCTTTTGTTATTAGTTCTCCAGTTACATGTACCAATAAGCAGCCTCAAAGTAGAAATCTTTCTAGGCTTGGGGATTGGTCAATCTCAGGATCTGTTTTGAATTCTGAATCACCAAAGGAGCCTCTTTGTGTTGTTTTAGTTGCTGGCTGCTCTAGGTGAAGCAATTCTTATCTTCCATAAGAAACAGCCATCCCAGAGGAAGAAAAATTATAATAAAATATGATCAAGGCCACAATGAAGTGATATAAAATGGGTAATGAAAACATCAAGAAAGACCAGCTTAGAGGTATCAAGAAACATTTCTTCTACAAGTGTGACTTTTGAACTGATTTAAAGAATGTATAAGAACTTGCCAGATGGACATAGGTGAAGTGTAGAGCATTCCAGGTAGGAAGAAATATTTGTAAAAAGGCTTAGAGATACAAGAGAACAAGTTGTGCTTGGGATAATTTGGTACTTCTGGATATCTCAGTGTTTGGGGTGAAGTGTTGGGCAGGGTTAGAAGTGGCACAGGGGGAAAGCACTGGATATGTAGGCAAGAACCACGTAATAAGAATCTAAATCAAAGGGCTTAGCCTTTATTCAGGAAACAATGGGAAACCATTGGGGAAAAAATGAACAGAGGAGTGACATACAGTTTTGGTTTAGAAAGAGTTTCCTGGCTGAAAAATGCTGCAAAGTGAAGAATGGATTGGAGACATCTAGGCAGAAAGACAAGCATCAGGGAGTCCAGGTAGGAAGCTGTTCCAGTGGTTTAGATGTGAGATGATAATGAAGTAGCAGTAGGCATGAAGATAAATTGATGAATTTGAGAGCTATTTTATGACTAGAAATGATAGAGTGTGGTGACTGAGTGGATGCCAGTGATGTGGGGAATAAAGGGGAGGAATTAACTATGATGTCCAGGTGTCTGAAGTTTAATCTAAATCAGTGAAAAGAAAACCACTGTAAGTGACTTATATATTAAAACATCAAGTAATTGTCAGGTTTCTGACAGTTGTTTCAGAATCCAGGAACCTCTTTATTTAGCAATCTGAGCTGCCAAATTCTCCAAGAGAGGAGCCAAGGACCCACAAATTTGAATATAAGTCCTTGTGTGTGACCTTGTTCATGTATCTATAGGGATGGAAGGGTATATGTGTACACACCTAGACATGTGGAATCACATTCCTCAAAGAAAATATTTGGAGTAGGTAATTCTTTTCAGAAGCCCATCTGACACTCCTACGCAAAGAAAGTTGGTTATTCTTCCTTCTTTGGACTAGATGATCCTAGATTCAAGGCAAAGCAAAACAATTTCCTCTATAGCCAATAGTTCACAGACAGGGTTTGCTTCTATATAATCAGAGTAAAAATAAACTATCAAGGAAAGTATGTGTGTGTGTGTATATATATATATATATATATATATATATATATATATATACACTTCAGCTATGTACTTCTCGTGTGTGTGTGTGTATATATATATATGTGTATATATATATATATATGTACTTCAGCTATGTACTTCTCCAGAACTTCATCAAAACAAGAATGTGGGTTTTTTTTGTTTGTTTGTTTTTGTACTCAAATGCCCACTGAATTGGTGTACCTTCTCTGCAAAATGATGGAAACTTTCTGAAAGTAAAAGGGCTGTTTGAGTGCATGTATATATATGACTATTTTCTTTTCATGGCTGGAAGACTTGAGGTAAGACCTCAGTATTCAACAAAAATTTATTTCATTGATGACCAAAGAGTGATGAATGACTCACAGAAAATAGCATTTGAGAAGCAGAGAACATTGGCTAACATACAATTCAAAGCAAGGGGTGGCCTCTGTCCAAGTTGAGCACTAAGACGAGGTCATCTTCAAGCCCACATTATGGATTTGAGCAGTTCATCTGATTTTTCACATCTTTGATATGAAGGAGTCAATCCCTGGATGAAACTCCTGTAGAGCAAAGCCCTACAATTGATCTTGTACCAGATGACTGATTTTCCCAAGGGCAAATTGAGGATTTCCAATTGGGCTGACATTAGTGTGAGTTAAAAACACAAATTAACTCCTGATCCAACAGGCCTTCCCAGAGAGCACCAATCACCACAGATGGAAGCCTCTTACACACAGATACACATAAGCTGTATAGATTTATCAGCTCAAGAAAGATGAAGAAGCTCTAAATCTATAGTCTCAAACACAATACCAAGCTAAGATCTTGAGATTCTATGAGACAATTGATATTTTTTTGAGTGAACAAAAGCATAAGATGGCCCCAAGGGGATACCTTGACAATGGAAGGATTCTTCACAAAACTGCCCAAAGAGAAAATGAAACTCCAACTCTCTCTAGCAGCATATACTTAAAAAGATTTACTTAACAAAAATGGTGTCCAGCTATAGTGTTTTGTATATTAATGTTATATAGCTTTAACTAAAAAGAAGCAGGCCTCGACCATATCTTTCCCTAGCACTGGGCAAAATTTCCCAGGAATCAGTCTCTTTAGTACCAAGTCTACTTAGAATTGCCATTGCTCCATCATGCCCCCACCACACACAGCCTTAAGTATATAGCTAGGTGGGAGGGAAGAGCTTGCTATTATTTTCATGTAATCTATATATAAATAATATCTGGAGCATTATGCTTTTTTCTCTCCCTACTGATAATTTTCAGTGCCCCAGATTTCTCCTTTGTGAGAAACATCCAGAAGATCCAGGGTAATTATTAGGCAAGGTAAGGATAAATGGGGAAGGAGAGAAATAGGGGTCCTAGTAATCCAAGTAGAATCTATAGATACAACAGATGAGATTAAAAGAAACACCTTTTGATATTATTTGTGATAAAATTTGTTTCACTAAAAAAAATGCTCTGGGTTCCCTTGAGCCTATGAGTCAACTGGCCCAGGAATATTCTGGGCCCACCAACACTTGATTTTCCAAGGAATTATGGGGGGATGATTAGTAAAGCATTGAATCTATTCAGCCTTTAGTTTCACCTGTGAAATGGTGACTCTGATTGTGACTCTTACTTTATTTTTTCCAAGGGCGTGATGAAATTCAGAAGATGACTTGATAAAATTCACTGAGTAGCACAGAAGTATGTGCCATAGAACGCTAGATAACAATCACAAAAACACAAGATAGATCTCTCTAATATGATAATTTGCCTATGACAAATAAGACCTTTCTTAGTCTGTAAACAATGTGCAAACAATCTTTGAGCCAGTACAGAAAAGGGTTTCTGAAATGATGACTACTAGAACACAGACAGGAAGTGGGAAGTCTACGCCTCTAGAATGGAAGAAAAGGGAACAAAATAAAATTAGGCAGTCTTTTCAGGTAGAGTCTGCTTCTAGGGGAGAAGGACAAGAATTATTATTGATAACTACGGGATGGGGGCCCTCAAAACCAAGTTCAAGGAATACATCTTTATTCTCTCTTCCCCTCTCCCCCACATATACCAAGATCAATCCCTGTTGAGGACCACAGGGAACTTGGACCTAACATCCACACATACTTCCTGTTATATAAATGTACGTATATAAAGGCACCTAGGCAATCAGAGCTGCATTCACAAACAGGCTCATAGACATTCAGGAGACAGTAAGGGACAGATAAGTGGACAGAGGACATACACACTGTGTAGAAAAGGGTTGGGCAGATATATTTGGGGAGTAGTGGTTAAATAATAACACCATTATCATCCACTCCCAAGTTCAGAACCAATTGAGAGAGAGACACAGGAAGCAGAGAGGCAAAGATGAAAAAATATCTGTTTACTACTGTTAAGGCTGGATTGGAGGACATGGAATATATAGAAAGCTTAATATTTTTCCCATTTAACTAGAGAGAATTGCCAACTGACCCAGGAGTGAGGAAAGAAGCCAAGAGAGTTATTCTAACAAAAGCACTCCCAAATGAAACAGAAAGAGAGCAGGATGGAAGGAGGATTCCTATCCCTTTCCTTGGCTGCAAAAAAAAAAAAAAAAAAAAAAAAAGATAGAAACATGATTAACGTCCCATCCTATCATCCCCTTTCCTTCTGTCCTCTTTTCCTTGTTGTAGGAAAGGGGTCAAGGGAGATGTTGAACAGAATAAGGGGGGAGTGGGATACATTCGGGGCAACACTGGAATCTATGTAAACAATTAATTAAATTAAAAAAGAAACATGATTAATAAAGTTACCACAGGATGTTTTTCCAGTTTCTCTGCCTTGAAATCCTGGTTTTACCAGTTCCTGACTCAGTCTCCTCACTTGGAGAAAGTTAACAGTACCAGAATTCAGGGACATTGTAATCATTGCTTATAATGTATGGAAAGTGCTTTGCATAGTGCCTAGCATTTAGCAATCGTTTTCTCACTCTAGGGCAAATTAAACTCACTGATTGGATACCATTAAGCTTTCTGTTGTAATATTTTTTTCAGTAAATATGTAAATTCCTTAAAAGAACAAATGTTATTTCTATACTACCCAAAGTGATCTCAGCCCAAACTGTATATAACATTGAAAGATCATGTGAGGCCTTCTAGAGGAAAGAGTATATAGCTTTCACTAGAATCTCAATAGAGTCCTTAATTCAGAGAGGAGCCCAAGGCACTGCTATGAGCAATATTGTATTCAAATTTGAGTTTTCAAAGGTTCCATCTAAGAAAGTTAAAAAATGAAAAGTTCAGAAAAGGACTGATATTTCAGTCTTCTTCCTCCCCCAAAAGTTAACTGAGCAATAGAGTTCTAATGAAGAAAAAACTATTTGTGAGAATAATTTTTAATGAAATAGAAGTAAACAACCTGTTTTTAATTTCTCTTTCCCTATTGCTGCTGATTGGCTTTTTGCCCATGTCTTCTGTCTGCTCCTTTTTAAACTCTTTATGATCCTTCTTGACTTTTAAATATTAGCATAATCTAAGATTTCATCTAAATTCCCGTTTTAATGTCATTTGGATATCCCTGAGAGAGATTATCCACTCCAAATTGCTTTAACTATAATCCAAATGTGTATTATCAATCACCACCCCTCTCTTGATATGAAGTTTCCTATTGCTACCTGCCTAATGGATTTCTTACCTTCTTCTCCACAGGGAATGTCACATACTTTAGTTGAATCCCTTATCTGTTTGTTGGTCACACCGTGAATGAGTGTGTGCACACCCATGCATGCACACACACACACACATATACACACAGAAATACACCCCTGGACTCTTCTCCACTGCTTTATTTTCACCTGGTTCAACTCTGTCACTAAGCCTTTGTTTGTACATATATGATGTTTAGCTACTTGCCCAGAAATAGTCACAAAATTTGCAAACTGTAAACAAGTTTAAGAACTCAAGTAGTGCAATCCCTTCAATTTATAGAAAGAAGGAGTGATCTGTCTAAAATCACACAGCAATTTAATGGCAGAACCAGCTTAGAATCCAGGCACCTCAAGTTCTACCCAGTACACTTTCTAATACATAATCATGCTCCCACTAACTGTATGTATTTCTAGGGAAGAATGAGATCCCTGCTACTAGCAGTGATTTCTTTTATCAGTAAACAAGCAACATTATCTAGCTATCTGACGTTCAAAATGTCTACTGATTGCACCAGAAGTTAGGTAATTTATGTACTTCTACTGTAATGATGAAAACTGAAGAGTACAACAAAACATCAGCATGGAGTTAGTTTTGGAATGAAAATAGATTGATTAAAGGCTAGCTCAGTGTTTACTTTCATAATAAGGTTGTGGGGACTTCTACTTTTTTCCTTATCAAAGTGTTTTCCTATTTATTATTTTATTTTAGCCTTCAACAGGCCTGGGAGGTAGGTAGGTCAGGGCTTATTAGCTGAAATTTAACGATGTAGAAAATGAGACTGAAAATGGTTCAGTGATTTGCCCAAGGTCACCCATCTAGTTAGTGACAAGGCCAAGGCTCACATGTGTGTCTCCTGCTTCCAAATCTCTTTCCTTTAGTCTAGACACATAATTCTAGTAGACCCTAAGTGATGACTGCGTCTCCTGTGAACTGAACTTGACAGAGTTCAATATGCTGAGATTGAAACATGCTGAGTTCTATCAAGTGACAGTCATGGAGATAGGAGTCTTAGCCCAATAAAGGAAAAGAAAAAGCTGAGTTTCAAGATGGGACATAGCAAATAAATGTTATTTCGTAGGTTGACACACAATTAAGAATCAATAAACTGACATGCCAGTAAGGGAAATGAAAAAAAAAGAATGATCATGATAAAAATTATTTTTGCATGCCTGACCAGGCAGTGGTACAGTGAATAAAGCATTAGCCTGGAATGCTGAGAACCCAGACTTGAAATCCTCAGGTCACCAGCTAGAGCATGGCCTCATCCAGCTTGAGCGCAATCTCACCATTTTGAGCATGGGGTTGCCAACTTGACTGTGGAATCATAGACATGACTCCATGGTTGCTAGCTTAAGCCCAAGGTCTCTGGCTTGAGCAAGGGGTCATTGGCTCAGTTGGAGCCCCCCCCCCATCAAGGCACATATAAGAAAGCAATCGATGAACAATTAAGGTGCTGCAAATAGGAGTTGATGCTTCTCATCTCTCTCCCTTCCCATCTGTCTGCCCCTGTCTTTCTGTCTGTCTCTATCTTACACACACACACACACACACACACACACACAAATATATATAATTTTGAGGCCTAAAAGTGTTTGAGGCCTAAAAGTCTAAAAGATTGAAGGTGGTTTCTCATTTGATTAATCTCTGAGGACTTTTAAAAAGTGGGCTATAGACACCCAACTGCTGTTTTTTTAAAGAAAAGTCAGTTCAACATCCTACAGTGCAGACAGTCTAGAAGCTTGAGAAGAAAGGATTGGGGGAGGTTGGGCTGGAAGACTGTGAGAGAAGTTTCAGTGGCCTGCTGGGGCACACAGCAAGCCAAAGTGTGTTGAAGAGGCAGTAACAGGCAAGCTAATGGAAGTAGAGAGCGGAAACCTGGTCTGCAGAAAGCTGACTGTGGAAGAAAAGGTTCCACAGTGTGTTCCTTGGCAATAAGGAAGAAGCTGGAGAAGAAGAGGGCAAGAGGCTGAACAGGTAAAAGAGAGAGAGAGAGAATGAGAGAGAGAGAGAATCCTGTTGAGTCACAACTGAGTTGTCAAAACTTTCCCTGCTAGTGAGCCCTTTAAAAACTCACTGCCTACAAGTGGTTCCAGAAAGGACACCTCAGAGAGGGATGGTAACCTGCCCAGGTCAAGAATGAGAAATCAGCATAAGATTTAGTAACAAACTGTGTGTGTGTGTGTGTGTGTGTGTGTGTGTGTGTGTGTTGGGGGAGGGGGTGTCCTGTTCTAAAAGCCTAACTCAGAAACTAAAACCTCAAACATGAACATAAGAGCAGAGATGTTTTGGGCCCTGCCTAAAAGTTGATTCTTCCAAAAGGCACAACATTGTAAATTGGCCAGCTTATCAGTGGAGGTTCTTTCCTGTAGGTCTAAGAGTGGAAACAATACTGCTAGTCATAAAGGTTGCTGATTCCTGGCTTGGTCATCTCAGTGGGGCAAGTTCAAAGCCCTGCCAGGAACTCCAGATGACTGCAACATACACAAGCACAGTGCTACCTATAGTGGCCAGCGCTGAGTCTGGGTGCCAGTGCTGAGCCTTGGCAGGGGACATCCTCAAAGTACTTCTTTATTTAAACTATGCTGGGGGGTAATGTTTCATAATAACCCCACACACCTAGCACATACGCACAGAACAGCCTATACACACAGCCCCACTGTGTTCACTGGCCTGCTTGCTTTACTTTCCATCCCTCTAGGCAAGATTCACAAATTAGCAGCCTTGTAACCCTCCTAGGACCCGGTTCTCGGGACCCTCAGAAGAGAAAGGCAGTCAGAGAAACAAGAACTCGCTAATTGGGAAACCAGAGTTTCAGCCCACTTGGCCACGCGGGCCATCCACACTAACGACTTTCACCTCCCCTCGCCTCCGCTGGCTGGAGGGGCGGGGAACCCGGCAGTAAGGAGGAGGACCATAGTGGGGGCCAGCTTGAATGAAACAATGTAACAATTGATGTGAGGCCTCGCCTTGCTCCCACTCCCAAACGATCCTATAGGCGAGGTTCCAGTGACTGCCCCTTCTTATTGCTCTGTTTTCTTGTCCATTACAAGCTATCCCTCCGCCTCTCCTTCTTTCTTTTCTTTTCTTTTTTTTCCCCCTTTCTCCTTCCCTCCCTCCTCCCCCTTTCTCCAGCTCCGTGTCATTTCCTCCTTGCACTCGCTCTCGGCCGAGCGTCTCCAGCCGGGAGAGTAGGCGGAGCAGGGCGGTGCGGTTGGCGTAGTGCTGGAGGGCGATGGTGGAGGAGCTGCTGGGGGCGGAGGCAACGTAGCCCCCGCGGAAAAGGAGCCCCGCGGCGCCAGAGCCGAGCGGAGGATGGAGAACCGGCCTGGGTCCTTCCAGTACGTCCCTGTACAGCTGCAAGGCGGGGCGCCCTGGGGCTTCACCCTTAAGGGGGGTCTGGAACACTGCGAACCGCTCACGGTGTCGAAGGTAAGAACTGGCGGGCTCTGTCCCAGCGGTGCCCAACTTTGAATGGGCAAACGGGTGTACAGGCTGCCGCGGGACAGGCCCTCAGGCTAACTTTGAAACTTGGCTGGAACTGGGGGATGAAAGCCCCCCTGCGGCGCTTTAGCAGCACAGGGGGCTCTTGCCACCAGCCCAGGCACAGACACTCCTTAAGGGTGGCGGGAGCACGAATAAGAGCACGGCTGGCCCCAGGCTAGAGCCCTGCGTGCAGACACAATCGAGAGACCCTGGGGCAGCTTTTGCTCCTCCGTATCGAGGAGGCTGCTCCCCTCAGTTTGACTAGAGGAAGTGGTGGCTGGTGGGGGTTTCTCCTTGGAAGTTCCCTCGCCCCTGCGGTAGTGTAAGGGGCTTAAGGGACAGGCAAGGAGGCTTGGCAGCTTTCATAGCAGCGGTGGCCCTTAGTCGACCGGCGGGTCATCCTGTCGGGGCAGGTTGTAGGGCGAGGGTCTGGTGTGGGAACGGAGATGAGGCATTGGTGGCTTTCGTCAACCTCCCTTCCCACGGCCGGACGCGCGCACATCCATTCAGCTGGTGGGGCGTTGCTGCTGCCGCTTAGGCTCGGCCTTTCCCTCCCTCCCGAGTCCTGTCCTAGAGCCGGCGAGATTTCCTGCACGTTAAGAAGTGTGGAGGAAACTTTTGCGCCATGGAGCGCAGCTGTGCTGAAGCTGCCGTTGCTGCTGCCGCCGCCGCCAGGATTTGTTTGTTTTAGGAGGCTGTGATCTGCTGGAAACCAAGTTGCAGCTGAGGACCAGGGAGAGGAGCTCTCCCAAGTGCTCCAGAACCCCTAAAGCGAGCCATTCCTGATAGGGGTGAGAGTGGGGGTCGCTTATCCTGTTACTGGGTTGAAAGATTTGTAGGACAACTAACCTTGAGGCGCCAGATTGTCAAATAAATGAACTTTGTGTACTTTATCCAACATTTCTTTTTGTTTTTGTTTTTTTCTGAAATGTTCAAATCTGAAAAGCCCTCCCAACCCGCTGACTTCAGTTGAGGTTGTAGATGTGGATTTGGGCTGGAGATAGATGTGACTTCTCAGCAGGGAACAAATGTCACCTCTTCTTTGACTTTTTAACTTGAGTCAGGTCTGAGCAGGGGCGCGAATACCCTCCTAACCTGTGCTGATTTTGCCTTGCATTGTAGCTTCTGGTTAATTTGTAGTGTAGGGGTCCTTCAGACCTTGGGGCTCATACTCTTAACCCTGGGGTGTGGCCTTAGGGTGTGTACTAATCAGCTTCAGTAGCCTGAGGTATGTTAAGGCAAAATTTTGAGAAGCTGTCAGGGAAACCTGGGATCTTTAGCCTCCCCCAACACCAATAAAGAGCCCAGATCGTCATCCAATACCCACCCCCTTCCCCTATACTAGTCATGTGTATCTAACCAGTCTGAGATGCCTTTGTAAACCTCTGTCACACCCCTTCTAAAGCACTCCCGTGCAGTATTTTCTGGAGGGAGAAATATGCTTTCCTTTTCTTTAAACGAAAAATTACTCTCAACCCCTTGGGAGAGGGGAATCCTGGCCTTCAGGATTTTTTTTTTTCTAATCAAACTACCCCCTTTTTCTATCAAGGTCACAATCAGCTATGTAGCCCTCCGCCCACAGAATTTCCACAGTCTGCCTAAACAACCTGACTTGGAAAGGTCATTTTTGACCTCTGCCCAGCACTGACCCAACCCGAGAAGCACCCCAGAGAGTGCTTGCTGCTGTCGTGCTGGATTGTTTTGTGAGCCAAGGCTAGCGTGGCAGGGGGTGTTACTAAGTATGGGGTAGCCAGCAATTTGTGGTCTGGCTGGGGGATTATTTGAGGGTAGATGAGGGTTTCCTTGGCCAAGCTGCTGAGGAAGACTAGTGTGTTGAGAGGCAGGGTGCCTTTTAATGATTCCTTTTCTGCTAAAGGTACAGTTGACCCCTACTATATGAAGGCTCATTATTACACACATTTGTAGATGCAGAGGGTAAAATCATTTCTCCTATCCCTCTCAAATAACCTGGCTCCTTACAGTAAAAGCTACCTAGCCACCTATAACCTGGTTAGGCCCAACATTATATAAAGGGGCCATAGTATTTTTTTTTAAGTGCAGTGGTTGCCTGTGTTTTTTTGTTTGATTGTTTGTTTTTCTTGCAAAGATACTCTATGGCACATTTCATTAATCTCCTTTTTCATTATTCTGCCTTAGTTTTGCTTCCCCTTAAGCTTCAAAACAATACAGCTTTCTTCTTGAAAATAGCTTCAGTCTGCACACACTGGTGGTGATGGGGTAGAAGGGCGGGTCAAAAATTTGGGTTCTAATCCTTGCTGTGCCACTCACTAGCTCTGGGATTCTGCATATGTCACTTGTCCTCCCTGGGCTTAGATATCTGCATGTCTACAATGAGGTTCAAGTGGGTGGTCTTTAAATAAGACTGACAGTCTAGTAGCCAATCATTTATGCTAGCTCTGGCCCTTTTCTCCTCAAAAGGGTTGCAGACTGAGGAAGAAGATGCTTGTTCCATTTCCACACAGAGTTATTGTTTATAGCAGTACTTCCACATCCCTTATTTAATTAGCTTCTTATAGCCCCCATGTGAGGAATTCAGGAAAGGTTGTAGAAAAACTTGATGGGAAAACTGAGGCCCTAATGCACTGAGTGGGTTACCTAAGTCTATCATATGGTAAGTCAGTAGTAGGTCCCAAGTCTATCATATTTTCTACTCCTTGGAAAGTTTCTTGATTTTTCTCATAGTACTAAAGTTTGTGAAGGGGCATGGGGAATTACCATTCAGGTATGTATCTAGTCTTGGCAGCTTCTCATACCATTAACTCTTTATATGCCAGCCTATGGTTTCACAGTAGGTGAGGCCTGGATTGCAAACTCTCACTCATAGAGTCTGGGTTTATAGAGTAGGAGAGGACTATTTTTAAAAATTATTTATTCATTTTACAGAAAAGAGAGAGAGAGAGAGAGAAGGGGGGAAGGAGCAGGAAGCATCAACTCCCATATGTGCCTTGACCAGGCAAGCCCAGGGTTTCAAACCAGCGACCTCAGCATTACAGGTTGATGCTCTATCCACTGCGCCTCCACGGGTCAGGCAGGAGAGGACTATTTTGATGATTCCAAATTACTTGTGAGGATCTCAGGTCAGCTATAGACAGAGGTAAGGTACAAGAACCATGTTTGGAAATGGAGAATGTTCTCTGGTGTCATGGGAAAAAAAAAACAAAAGTGTTTTTGGTCTGAGTAGTATGGCATGCGTGGTTGGAGATAGCTTGTGGAAAAGGTGAGGGCATCTTGGGAGTGGATGAATTTGAGAAAAGATGATTAGTGGGGAAAGAGTGCATGCAGTGTGACAGTCTACTTCATATTTGTCATGGGAGAACCTTTGGACCAGGAAATATCAGGTTGGAGAAATCATCCACTCCTACCACCTCCTGTGATTTCCCTAAATGTGGAGAATTCAGCTGCCCAAAGTTATGGAGATTAGTATACCTGTAGTCTTATTTTGACAATCAAGTAACAAAAACAAAACAAAAAACGACAAAAAAGAGGAAATGTGTTTAAAAAGCTACTGTTGATTATCCCAAGTGTTAAAGATAATGTTCCCCATTGAAACATGACCCACATGGAAATTGGGTCCAAGACCTTGGTGTTATTAATTCCTTTGGTTAATATACCTCATTCACCCAGGGAGCCTGTCTAGATGAAGTGGAGATTCTCTTCTGATCATATTTGTCTGTTTTGTTATCTAGGGGTTCCTCTGTACACTATAGACATTAATCTATGATGTTGACTTCTTGTGTTAGAAAAAAGAGCCTTTTTGGGGATGGGTGACCTTTCCAAAGTTTTGGCACTAATGATTCTGCATCAATTAGGGTCTCCTGGAGGCCTCAATGATTCAAATTGTACTCTCTCTCTCTCTCTCTCTCTCTCTCTATCAATTAGGGTCTCTTGGAGGCCTCAATGATTCAAATTGTATTCTCTGTCTCTCATTCTCTCTCTTCCTCTCCCCCCCCTCTCACACACACACACACATACACACACACACACACACACACACACACACGGTGGGGGAGAGATACTGAGCTATAGCATAGCATAAGGTTTCTGTATTTCTTTTGTTACTGGAAATGTGCCCCAAGGTTGGCTGAGGGTGGAGAAAGAAAAGGATGGAGACCAGTGTGGGGATGCAGGAAAAGGAGGAGGAGGAAAATTGTGTGTGAGGGGTTAAGATGGGGCAGAAGACAGGTTCATCCTACATATTTGCCCTTTTCCTGGCCCATTTTTTATGGCAGTTTCCATCTGGCACAGTAAAAAAAATGTAGGCTAGTCGCTGCCCTGGAACAAAGTTGGGTAGGGTGGTGAAGTAGCCTGGAGGAGAAAGAAGCTTCACCTCCACTTAATGTGCACTGATGTCATTATATCATCTTATCCTTTCTAGACCTGAGTCTCTATTTCCAAAATGGGGTTAGGCATACCTGCCCGATTTTTATCATCGAAGATGATGTGAGAATGAATTGGGTAAACTCTATTACTACTTGCCTAGGAAAAGGGCAGGGGATGATTTTTGTTTTTAGCTCGACCCCATCCCTACTGTGAGCTTATTTCTAGAAGAAGCACACAGAGAGGCATTTCAGATTTCAAGAGGACATAGTTAAAATCAGATTAAGGCCCTTGTGTAAGTTTGGATGCAAGTTTGAATTCTTGTTGGGTGCAGAGATCATGTTATATGAGAAAAGATAGTTCCTGTGAAACATGTTTAGCTGTGTTTTAGGCTGGGCCCACCCCTAGACCAGGGCTTGGCATTCACAATGAGACCTTCATTGATTGTGCTCCTTGTGAAGTTGGTCCAGCATGGTTACTTATATGAGTCCGATCCTCATCTCTGCCTCTAGAATCATCAAAGATGTCTATTGCCTCAGTTCCCCAACTGCTATCCTATCCCAGAAAGTAGAAGGTATTTGGGGACACAAGGTAGGAATTCATCCAGAGAGTCACAAGGAAGTTTGGAAAGAGGTAGAACAAGAAGTGCAGGTGGTATGTCTCATAATCTTTGATGGAGCTTTGGGTTCACACTACTTTTGGGCCTGCTGGGCTGTCATAATATACCTGGCACCCTATTGAGATCCACACGTGTGCCCCCTAAAGTAGAAAGGGCAAAGCCTGTTATAGGGGTTTCCATCATCAAAACCTCAGACAAAGAAAATAATTCAACTCCATCTGGAAGACACTTGAGTGTTGTCCTTTAAAAAAATTAAAATGATTTATCCCCTTGTTCTTTCCAACCCCCTCCCAGGATATTTTTTTAAAAGAAACTTGAGATTGATGTTTATGGAGTGATTATCTGGAGGGAACATCATAGTTTTTATAGTTAGGCTTCTTCAGAACCAGGGGTAGAGGTGGAGGCAAAGATGCTGACCCATCTGAGAAAAGTTAATAAAGAACAGCAGAGATTAAATGAAAGGCTTCTCTTACTACCCTCTCTGCCAAAGCGCATGCATACACACATACACCCCCAACCTCCAAAGCAGACTAAACTCAAGGCTGTTAGCCTAATGCTGTTCTTAGAGGAGACCTAGAATCACATATTCTCAGCGTGAGAAGGGTCTTTTGGAAGTCAGCTGATCTTAGTCTTAACCAACCCATGAGCCTCCTCTGTAGTAGTCCTGAGCTTAGTCTCCTATGGTCTTAGAGGAGCTCATTTCCTTATTAGCTAGTCCATCTCACTGTTGGAAAGTTTTGACCGTGGACAGCTTTTTATTAAGTTGAACTGCAATCATTTTCCCTCTACCTACCATCTATGGATCATGGATCCTAGCACTACTTTCTGGGATCATGGAGAACAAGGGTGCTTTCTCTGTCTTTGGACAGCCTTTGGGAGGTCCAGAGACAAAGACTGCATCCCCTCACTTCACTTTTCTAGGTTATAGATCTGTAGCTCTTTCAGCTGTTGAGATCCAGCCTCCTCTCCTGTTTCCTCCTTCCACCTTGGCTATATCCTGTCTGTGTTCCTCTTGAGATATGGAACTCACAGCTTAATACAGTAACTGAAGAGAGTGACCAAAGTTGAGTAGGATCATTCTTTTAAACAACAAACAAAAAACAGCTGAAGAGCACTTTGGCTTTTTCTGGAGTCCATGCCATATGAAGATCCTATGTCAAGCAAAGTATTATAGTGGAGATATCTGTGCTGGTGCTAAGCCATACCTTCACAAAGCTTCTACATTGGTATCTAGAACAGCCACATAATAAATTTGGGAGGGACACATTTCACCTCTTACTATCTATTTATTTAGAAATCAAATTTAATGAGGTGACATTGGTCAATAAGAATACACCTTTTACTATTGATTTAGAGTTAGACTTTCCCCTAGCCCTGTTTCTAGCCCAGGCTAGCCTTGGAGAAAATGTCCTAAGGGAGATGAGAGAGAAGACATACACCCTCAGTTCAAGGAGCATGTATGTTTATACAAAGAATTTCAGGTAAAGAATTTGTATAATAGTAAAAGAAAGTGGCATTTAATGAAAAGTATTAAACTCAGATTCTAAAACATCAGATTTAATTTCTTTAATTTATTTTCCCAACTACTGACTTGGAATTTGTAGGAATAATGTCTCTAAACTTAATTTTCATCTTTTGGGAAAAAGAGGTGTCTCCAGGATTGAAGGTGCTGACCATATGTGACATACAATCAGCCTCCAACTTACACAGCCCCTTATGCAGGAATTCCTGTCCTCAATGCCGGTCAGATATTTATCTCCCTGTACCTTGCCACTGGTGTTGACTGTGAAAACTCCTGTTGTTGGGGCCATCCCTGGGTTCTGAGGTCTTATTTTTGTACCTGGAATACCCACAAGAGTCACTCCTGCTGGAGGTCTTGTACCCACAGCCTCATTTACCCATGTCCTCATATATACCAGCTTGTCACCTGAGCTGAGCAAATAAATACCACTTCTTGCTACTAAAGCCCTGATCAGGTAGTATATTAAAGTGAAACTTAATCCTCATTATTACTGAAGGACGAGAAGCCTGGAGAATTGTGTTCCATTGACACGTTATTGATAATAGCTAGGTTCAGACAGTTTTGGAAAGGCCTATTTAATCCATAGTGTATGACTTATGAAATTATAGAACCTAACCACCATTTATGATATTCTTTCTAAAGGAAACTATATTCAAAGCTCCAAGCTGCTTATTTCCAAAAGGTGTTCTGGAAAACAATCCATTCATAAGTTAGAGACAAATGCTCTAGATCTCTGTGATATAGATGTGGGTGGGTTTGGGGTTTCCACTATTATCAGTACCAAAATTGTTCATATCCTTGAGTGTGTGTATGCACAGTATATGCATGGTTAAATTTCTTTTTTTTATTTTATTTTATTTTTTTTGCATTTTTCTGAAGCTGGAAACAGGGAGAGACAGTCAGACAGACTCCCGCATGCGCCCGACCGGGATCCACCCGGCACGCCCACCATGGGGCAACGCTCTGCCCACCAGGGGGGCGATGCTCTGCCCATCCTGGGCATCGCCATGTTGAGACCAGAGCCACTCTAGCGCCTGAGACAGAGACCACAGAGCCATCCCCAGCACCCGGGCCATCTTTGCTCCAATGGAGCCTTGGCTGCAGGAGGGGAAGAGAGAGACAGAGAGGAAGGCGCAGTGGAGGGGTGGAGAAGCAAATGGGCGATTCTTCTGTGTGCCCTGGCCGGGAATCGAACCCGGGTCCTCCGCACGCTAGGCCGACGCTCTACTGCTGAGCCAACCAGCCAGGGCTGGTTAAATTTCTTTATGAAACAACTCTAGGTTATCTTGAACTGAGTTATCTTGTTATCAGCAATTGACCCTTTTATATTGTTTATTTTGGAACCTAGATCACTTTCAACTTCTGTGGAACCAATATTTTATTTTATGGTATTTCCCTGAAATACCCCTCTTTAAATAGACTTCAATTAAGACATTAATGAATACATTGAGATATTCTTTTTCCTGGCTAAAGATTATGTTGGAGTAGAAGGATAGGGTAGAAGTTTGTTTCTTATACCCCTTTGCCCCATCCAGTGTAAATAGGCCAAATGGAAAGATCATCTTAGGCATTAGTTTTGCAAAGGATGATCTGTTCTTCCTCACATCACACTGGCATGTTTACTTGGGCACATAGCTATCCTGGCTTGACAATGAAGTTGCAAGGGTCAAGATGACTCAGTTTCTTAAAGTAACTAACCCCTCCCCTTTGACTTCACCTTCACCCCCTCTCTTACAGTGTGAGTCTGTGACTATGTTATGTCACAGAGTGAGAACTGCCTAACAGCAAGGGGAACACATTTTCCATGCATCCAAGCTGCCCTTCTTTCATATCTGGTCTTTGATTCCCAGCCCCCACCCATGAGCACCAATTGCTTGAGGCCTACATTTTGGACTGTCTCATTCACGTGTCATTGACACTTTTTTCATTCATTGGCTGCCCTGTCCTCTGTCCAGAACCCAACGTTTTCTCTACTTTGGTCACAGTGGCCCCTTCTAGTCTGCTGTACCAGCTTAGTCCCTCTTGGCTCAGCCATGCTTCTGGTGAGGGGTAAGAGAAGCTCACAGAATTAAGGTTGATAATAATTCAAAGCACTCAGCAAATTAATAGCTGGATTAGGGGGAAATTTTCCTCATGCTGTGTCTCTTTCTATTCTGCTTTACTGGAGGACAAGACCTTTGTAACATTCCTGACACCATCTTTTCACCTTGCTGAGTAATCCTGGCATGTTACTTCACTTCTCTGTACCCTCCTATTGTTTCTTCTCAGACTCTCAATGGGGTAAGTTTCTGCTTTATTGATGGGTCACTGAGGGCTCCAGGAATCTTGCTTTGTCAAGGCTATGGAAGTGTGAAGGTTGACTGGCAGCAGGCAGCTCTTACAGTGCATTGCTTTTCTCCCCGCTACTACTTCCTATCTTTCCAGAAGTGGCTGTTTCCTGGTATGTTCTCAGGGATGGCATGTGGCACGGTCTGTTAACTTTCACTCAAGTCTTTTAATGTTACATTTGTAAGGAATGTGGAAGGTGGGACTAATTTGACAGGATCAAGGGTTAAGCCCAGTGATGGACAGACCCTTTGTGGTGTCTTCTGCTTCTCACCCTAATGCCACTCAACAGATTCCCAGCTGTATGTTTGTCTCTCTTCCTGAGCCTCTGGCAGGAAACTTTTGAATGGTTTTCCTATTCTGCCTTTCACAGTCCATCAGAAATTGATTTTTTCTTTTGGGGGAGGGGGTTGGGGTGACATGAGGTAGAGCTGAGAGTAATTCTGGTTCAACTAGTTATTCTGGAAATAGGTTAGAGTCTCACAGGCTGCAGCCCCATCTTGGCTAATGAGAAGATGACATGCTAAAGCCTTGGCTTTGTTGGGCTAACTTGCTGTTTTCCATTTCTTTTTGTTTGTATTTGATATAAGTAAAAGCGCCTGTGAAAATTTCTGTAGGTAGGCAGCTTTTGATGGCATCTTATCTTACTGAGATGGTGAATGCTGCACATCTTGGAGTCTCAGGTATGAGTAAGTATCCAGTTTTGACTGTCATGCTCTTTGGAGGACTTAAATGTGAGTTTGGAGCTCTGTGTTAATTAAAATTTGCAATTAAGTATCAAGACATTAGGCTGAAAAGTGGATGAGACAAGGTCCTGGATACCCCACTTAGGTAGATATACTTTACTGGGTAGAGGCAATGTAGTTTGGTTGGATCTCAGAAGCCTCTTGAACCCAAATTGTGCTCATGGCCTAGATATAGTAGGATAGAAGAGGTTTTGGACCTGCTTCTAGGTGCTTTACATGTATTCTCATTTAATTTTTACAGTAACTCTTTGAGGTAGATATCAATGCCCCCATTGTGCAGATGAAGCGACTGAGGTTCAAGAAAAGTTAAGTAACAGACTCTAGATCACAGAGTAAATGGTAGAGCTGACATTCAAATGTCCTTCTGTCTGATTTCAAATCCCAGTCTTTTTCTATAGTGCTCTGTTTTCGTGGGTGAAAGAAAAAAAAAAACTGGGTAAGAAGTGAGGGCAGGGGCAGTAGGAAAGAAGTGAGAAATGAGAGAATTATAATTTAGTGCAAAAACTGGTAATATTATCAATATGCCCATGCCCCTCAGGGGTCAGGATCTAAGGAAGGATTTTTTTTAATTGTTTTGTTTTAAATCTCAAATCAGGATAAGGGGGATGAGCTTGAATTCAAAAGACCTGAAGTTCAGTATTTGCTTTGTCAATTATTATTCATGTGTCTTTGGACAAGTAACTTTCCTCCCTGAGTCTCAATTTCCTCATTTTCAAAATGAAAATAATAAAAGTTGTACATTTTTCTAGAAGGGAGGTAGATTGATTTTATCCTTCATCTCATGTAAATACTTGATGTGTGTGTGTGTATGATTTAAGAAAGAAAGAAAAGGCATTTTGCAGGCGTCACTGATTAAACAGCAATTTTCTCAAGATAATTTTGAACTTAAGAAATGAAGTTTCTGAAGTTACCAAATCATTTGAAATGGCAGGACACCTTTAATGTGATGTCTGTTGCTGTCACAAGTTGCAAGACCAGACATAATTTCTGGCTAATGTCTGAACAGCCAGCAATTTGAAAGGTATGCTAACCCTAGTTTGTCTCCTATCTAAGAGCTCTCAATTAAGCCTCCAATCAATCAATCAATCAATCAATCAATCAGTCAGCCTATCACTCAACACATATTTGTTGAGTACTTTGTAAAGTGCCTAACTCTAAACTAGAGAACTCAAGAGATAGCCATCATAACAGCCCTGTTCCCTGGAAGTGGTAGTTTTGGTGAAGAGAGGCACTACTGCAAACCCAGAAAACAAACCTCGAAGTTCTGAAATCATGGAGTAGAATCTAAGAGCAACATTTATTCAGTGAGAAGTGATATTATTATAGGTTGATGTGATTGGGAAGCTTTTTTGGAAAAGGGAAAATTGGAGTTATGCCTTGAGGGATAGGTAAGATATAGGTAGTGAAAAAGAAAAGCATTCATTCCAGCTAGTGAAAATGCTGCATGTCCTAAAGACACAGACAAGAGACTGAGACCATTTGGTTTACCCCACTGAGAATGGACTACTAGCATGAGCTTGCCAAGATCAGGGGAGTATTGTTTGTTCATTTACTCACTTAATTTATTCACTGAGCTCATTGAGTGCCTGTAATTTTTACTTGTTTTCTAACAACTATTTTCATAGTGGTGTGTGTCATGAGGCAGGCACTCTTTTTCTATTTTAATATATATAAACTCATTTATTAACCCCATTTTATAGATGATAAATTGAGGCATAAGGAGGTTAGGTCATACTTGCTCAAGTCATACTACTTGTGTGGCTGGATAAATAAAACAATGGATCTCTACTTCTGCTTGATAGTTGCAGAGTAATGGCATATAAAGATGAATGATGTGAGCTGGTTATTTATTATATAAATATATATTGGGACAAAAGATTGTCTAGCAATTAGCTAACTTTCATAACAATCAGCAGATTAATAAATTGTCTATGTTAACCATTATATTCGTAAAATAATCATTTGTTGTTTTAACTGATCAGTGATAGGAGGGGAGGCAGAGAGACAGACTCCTACATGCATCCTGACCAGGATCTACCCAGCAAGCCCACTAGGGGGCAAGGCCCTGTCCATCTGGGGTATTGCTACATTGTTTAACAACTGAGCTCTTCTTAGTACCTGAGGCAGAGGACATGGAGCCAGCCTCAGCACTCGGGGCCAACTTGCTCCAATTGAGCTATAGCTGCAGGAGGGGAAGAGAGAGAGAAAAGTGAGAGAGGATAGAGTGGAGAAGCAGATGGACACTTCTTCTTTATGCCCTGACTGGGAATCGAATCTGGGACATCTCCACACTGGGCCGCCACTCTACCACTGAGCCAACTGGCCAGGGTGTAAGCTGGTTATTTTGAAGAATCAAAAAAACTGGGCTATAGAATGGCTTCAGGTTGGGAATAGGTAACAATTTTGTTGTTTGGGAGGATTAGAGTTAATGTATTAAAAATAAAACCTCTAGCACAGTATCAGCCACATAAGTACTTCCATGAGGAGAGACCTGATTAAAGGAGTATATTCTGAGGGAATCTGTCATCTTGGCAATGTGCTGACCATTATACATTAGCAAGTTGCCAGAGGTCAGTGGTAATACATAATATTTGGATTTGAAGAAATGAAGGAGAAGCAGGAGTTAAGGCAAATCCAGTTATTTCTAACCTAGAAGGTTCTAAGTGGTGATAGGGAATGGGAACACTAATCAGTTTTATTTAGTTTAGTTTTGGATCTTTTGAGACTGAGGTGTCTGTAAGACAATCAACTTAAGTCCCATAGGCATTTCAAAAAAAATTTGTTTATTTAAGGCCACTGATCAGTTAAAATAACAAATCATTATTTTAAGAATATAATGGTTAACATAGCCAATTTATTAATCTTCTGATTGTTGTGAAAGTTAGCTAATTGCGAGACAATATTCTGCCCAAAATACATTGTAACAGGCCTACATTGTTATTTACTTGTCCTTTCTGGCCAGAGCTTGGTCTTTCTGTCCCCTAAAATTTGCAGGATGCCTAGTCACCTCAGGTGTTACTGGCTGAAGTTCTTTCTGTTTAACTTAGTACTTTCAAGTGATGAGAAAGTCCAAAAATCAAACAAAAGTAGAAGAAACTGACAAAAGGCCAAACTTCAGACATGATGCTTGAAATGTTAAAATATTGTAGGTTGTGAAAAATATCCTCAGTTGACTTGCCAAGACGTTTAAAAATTGTTTTCTCTATATGAAAAACACAATGTGGAGGCTTGGAAAGCAAACCTTAAACCACTGAAGCTTCAAGTCTGTATTGAGTTTTTTTTGTTAGCAGTTTGATACTCTCTGCATGGTGTAGTATTATTAATTTGTGAATATTATTGTTAATATTTCTACAATAGTATTGGTTCTTAAGTGTGACCTTTGAAAAAGCACTGTAAAACTTACAAGTATTACTGAATTGCCTTCAGTGGTGTCCTTATCAAACTCATCTTGATTTTTATATTAAAATAAGAAGGGAATCGAGATTTACTTCACAAATTTATTTACTGCAGATTTGGATGGAAAATATTGCTTTATTATTAAGAGACTTTTTGCACATTTGAAGTGATTATCTGACCTAAATCGTAGGCCTGATGCTTTGCATACTTACATGTAATTTGCAGAAAAGGTTAACTTCATGTGTGGAAGGGCCCAGAAATCCCTCTCCTACCCCCCATTCATTTTAGATTTGCTTTTTAGACCCATTAATTCTTTTCATAACATCATTTGCTTTTTTGCATGCTGAAAAACTAACATTCAGAATATTGTAAAGATGCTGGTGCTATGGGATTTAGTCTAGTGCTCGCTTCAGCAGCACATATATAAAATTGGAATGATACAGAGAAGATTAGCATGGCTCCTGTACAAATATAAAATGCAAGTTCATGAAGAATTCCATATTTTTGGATAGATCCTACAGACAGAAAATCAACAAAGAAACAGAGGTCTTAAGTGACACACTAGATCAACTGGCCTTAATTGATATCCTCAGAACATTTCACCACAAAGCATCGGAATATACATTCTTTTCATATGTTCATGGTACATTTTCTAGGACAGACCACATGTTAGGACACAAAACAAGTCTCAATAAATTTAAGAAAATTGAAATCATATCAAGCATCTTCTATGACCACAATGGCATAAGAATAGAAACCAATAACAATAGAAAAATTGAAAAATATTCAAACACTTGGAGGCTAAATAACATGTTATTAAGTAATGAATGGGTTAACAATGAGATCAAGGAAGAAATAAAAAAGTTCCTTGAAACCAAAGAAAATGAACGTGTAACCCAAAATCTATGGGACATAGTGAAAGCATAAGTTCTCAGTGAACTTCGCCTGAGAGGAAAGTTCATAGCATTACAGGCATAATGTAAGAAGCAAGAAAGGTTCAAATGTGCGATATAATCTCACACCTAGAAGAACTAGAAAACAACAACAACAAGAAATTAAGCCCAGAGGAAGTAGAATGAAGGAAATAATAAAGATCAGAGGGGAAATAAATGACGTAGAGGCTAAAAAAGAATACAAAAGATCAATGAAACCAAGAGCTGTTCTTTGAAAGGCAAGTAAGATTGACAAACCTTTAACCAGACTCATCAACAAAAAAAAAAAAATGAAGAGAGGAGACCCAAATAAATAAAATTAGAAATGAAAGAGATGTAAAAGCTGACATCATAGAAATACAAGTGATATAAGAAAATACTATGAAGATCTCTATGCAGAAAAAAAAAAAAAGGACAACCTAGGCAAAATGGATAAGTTTTTAAAAACATCAAATTTTCTAAATCTGAATCTGGAAGAATCAGAAAACCTGAGCAGACCAATTACAACAAGTGAAATTGAAACTGTTATCAAAAAACTCCCAGCAAACAAGTCCTGGACCAGATGCTTTACAGGCCAATTTTACCAAATATTGAAAGAAGAATAATCACCTGTCCTTCTCAAGCTATTCCAAAAACTTGGAGAGAAGACTTCCAAGCACATTTCATGAGACAAACATAAGCTAATTCCAAAACCAGATAAAGACACTACAAAGAAAGAAAACTGTAGGCTAATATTCCTGATGAATATAGATGCAAAAATACTCAACAAAATACAGTTGTCTCTCACCATATTGTGGTTCACTTTTTGTGGTCTCTCTGTATTGCAGATTTTTTGCTATCTCATGGGATTTTGTGGTATGTAGCTACTTATATATATTTATTATTGTAATTATTTTTGTGGTAAAATAACCAAAATAAGTGTGGGAAAGTTTAATAACAGTGTGGGAAAGGTTTATAAGAGTGTGGGGAGGGTTTATAAAGCCTTAATATATATATTATTATATATATGTTATTATATATATAATAAAATAAATATAAAGTTGCTACTTCGTGGATTTTTGCTTATCATGGAGGGTTCTGGGAACTAACCTGCATGATAGACGAGGGACCACTGTATTAGTAACCTGAATCCAGCAATATATTAATCAAGTGGGATTTATTCTGGGGAGGCAAGGTTGGTACAATATTCACAAATCAATAAGGGTGATTCATCACATAAACAAAATGAAGGATAAAAATCACATGATAATATGAATAGATACAGAAAAAGAATTTGCTAAAATCTATGATAAAACCTCTCAGCAAAGTGGGAATAAAAGGAATATAACTCAACATAGTAAAGGTCATATAGGCAGATGATGTCAGTATATGATGGCATAAAAGATACTCCTGATCTCTCCCCTTGAAATTTCAACAAATTGAACAACTATAATGCAGTGAAGCAATAAAATATAAAAGAATATATTAAAAAAGAATATGTAAAAAGTAACACTGGGCTCACAGGCTTGCCTGGAAAACCCATGTACCAACTGGACTAAAGGTAAGAAGGGTTGAAAAGGGAGATAAAACACACTTGCCATTGACTCAGGAGAGGCCGGGACTGTCCACGTTTTCACCTGCAGGGACTCCAGACAGGAGTTGAAAAGAAGCCCAGAGTGACTGGATCTACTTCAGCCAGGAGGAGTGGAGAGATTGAGGGGCGGTGGGGGAGATACTAAACCAAAGTGGTGGCAGAAAGAGTGGTTGTGGCCAATGTTCTCACAATCTGCCCACAGCCCATACTCAGTGCAGAGACAGAGAAAACCAAAGTGCAGCCCCCGAGCTATCTAGATCTGCCACCCTCATATTGTGGGTACAGAGAGTGGGAGAGACACCCCACAGCTAACTCTCCAGAGACATGCTTTCCCCTAAAGAACAGAACTGCTTTGTGTGTGGTCCCCTGGTCTGTTAAGATGTGAGGAGGAGTGTTCTGGAGACCTGAGATCGCCATTGCTAATGCCATAAAGCCCTAAAGCCCTCACAACATACCCCACCCACTAAGGCACTGTAGCCCTGCCTACATCATTGCAAGAACAACAACTCAGCAGAGGTCAAACCATTTATATCACAGAGATAAATTTTGTAATGCAGTGCCACCAACTGGAAGAAAACAGTACCTCTCAAAATTGATTTTTTTATTTTTTCTTTCTCTTTTTCTATTTGAATTTCACTTTCTTTAATATTTATATTTCTTTTTTGTGGGTGTTCTGTGTTTTTTGTTTTTCTTAGTTTTTATGTTTTTTTCTTATTTACTAGTAATTAAAATAATTCTAAAATTCATATATTTTTCATTTTAGTTTTTCAATTTTTATATTTAATTTCTTAGTGGTTTTTTGTTAGAGTTCTTAAAAATACCACTCTCAAATGCCACCAAGAAAGAAGAAATAGAATACCATGACTACACAAGAAATATACATAGTTCATAAAGAAAATGAAAAATCTTCAGAAGCATTCTCAATCACTTGGAAATTGGGGAGTTAAATGATAAAGAATTCAGAATTGAAGTTCTGGAAATACTCAATGAGATATGAGAAAATACTGATAGCCAATTTTGTGAGCTAGAAAAACAAATTTATGAACAAATTGAATACTTCACCAAGGAGATTCAAACTTTAAAAAAGAACCAAACCGAGATGAGTTACTCCACTCATAAATTGAAAAATTAGATAGCAAGTTTAGCTAAAAGAACAAGTCAGAGAGAAGAGAGAATCAGTGACATTGAAGACAGGCAACAGGTATTCTACAAAGAGAGTAAGGGAGAGACTCACAAATTAAATAAAATTGAGAGATCTCTACAAGAACTATCTGTGTCTATCAGAAAGACCAATATAAGAATAATGGGTACATCAGCAGAAGAAAAGAAGGAGAAGGGAATTGAGGGCCCATTCAAACAAATAATTGATGAGACTTTCCCAAGCCTATGAAAAAAGTTAGAGCTTCGATTCCAAGAAATAAACAGAACATTGAGTTACCTCAACCCAAACAGACATTATTCAAGATATGCATCATAATAAAATTGTCAAAAATCAATAACAAAGAAAGAATCCTCAAGGCATCTCGGGAAAAGAAGAAGTTAACATATAAAGGAAGGCCCATGATGATACCATCAGACTTCTCAGAAGAACTCTACAAGCTAGAATAAAGTGGACTCAAACATTAAAAGTACTGAAAGAGAGGAATTAATTACCATAAATACTATATCCATCAAAGTTATCCTTCAAATATGAAGGAGAAATTAAAACTTTGCAGACATAGAGAATTTATCAGCAGAAAACCCCCACTGCAGGAAACACTCAAGTAGGATATTCAATCTGAAACAAACAACAAAACAAAACAAAACTCATCTAAAATTTCCAACAAGGTTACAATAAAAACAAGGATAATGTGTGACAACAATAGCATAAATGAAGAGATGATAAAGATCTGCATTAGCAAAGGAGAATGAAGTGCAGAAACACTCAAAAGAAAAGGACTCTTGCACGTATGAAATTTTTTCTCTTAATAAACTAATGGTAACCACCCAAGAAAAAGCCACTACTAAAATACAGAGCTTAAAAAAAGAAGAAACAGGAGAAAGAAGTATGAAACACTGCCCCCCCAAACAAACAAATAAACAAAAAAAACAAACAAAAACAACTGACAGAAACACAAAAGACAAAAACCAAATATGACACAGAACTTCCCGAAAACAAAACATAAATGGCTATAGGGAAACCTCAAGCCTCAATAATTACCTTAAATATGAATGAACATACCTCACCAATAAAGAGGCACAGAGTAGCAGACTTGATCAAAAAGCAAAACACAACCATATGCTGCCTTCAAGAGACACATCTAGGCTGCAAGGACAAAAGTAAATTTAAAGTGAAAAATTGGAAAATGGTTCTCCAAGCAAACAATAACCAAAGAAAAGCAGGTATAGCCATACCCATATCTAAAAATGCTGATTTCAAGACATCAAAGGTAACAGGAGACAAAGATGGACATTTCATAATGATAAAGGGGACATTGTATCAAGACATAACACTTTGTAATATATATGCATTGATTCAGGGAACAACAAAATATATAGGAAACATATTAACTGATCTAAAAATAGAAACAGACAGAAACAAAGTCATACTTAGAGAACTCAACACACCACTGATGGCTTTAGATAGATCACCCAAACAGAAAATAAATAGAAAAATATTGGCCTTAAACACAAATAAATAGAAAAATATTGGCCTTAAACAACAGACTAGACCAGGGGTCCCCAAACTACGGCCCACGGGCCACATGCGGCCCCCTGAGGCCATTTATCCGGCCCCCGCCGCACTTCCAGAAGGGGCACCTCTTTCATTGGTGGTCAGTGAGAGGAGCATAGTTCCCATTGAAATATTGGTCAGTTTGTTGATTTAAATTTACTTGTTCTTTATTTTAAATATTGTATTTGTTCCTGTTTTGTTTTTTTACTTTAAAATAAGATATGTGCAGTGTGCATAGGGATTTGTTCATAATTGTTTTTTTTTTTTATAGTCCGGCTCTCCAACGGTCTGAGGGACAGTGAACTGGCCCTCTGTGTAAAAAGTTTGGGGACCCCTGGACTAGACCAAATGGACATAATAGACACTACAGTACATATCCTAGAACATCAGGTTATACATTTTTTTCCAGTGTGCTTGGAATAATCTCAAGGATAGACCATATATTGGGCTACAAAACAAGCTTCAACAAATTCAAGAAGATTGAAATCATACCAAGTATATTTTCTGAACATAAAGACTTGAAATTAGAACTCCCTGAAAAAAAGCAAGTAAAAAACCCCACAAATATATGGGAATTAAACAAGATAATTCTAAAAAAAATGACTGGGTTAAAGAAGAAATAAAGCAGAGTTCAAAGGATGTATACAGACAAATGAGAATGACAATGACATATCAAAATTTCTGGGATGCAGTGAAAGTAGTAATAAGAGGGAAGTTTATATCACTACAGATTGTATCAAGAAATAAGAGAGATTCCTAGTAAATAACGTACATCACATTGATAGAACTAGAAAAAATAGAACAAAGGAAGCCCAAGATCTGCACAAGAAAGAATATAGTCAAAATTAGAGCAGAACTAAATAAAAGAACAAAAAAACTATAGAAAAAAACAATAAGCAAAGAGCTGGTTCTTTGGAAAGATCGATAAAATTGACAAACCCGTGGCTAGACTCACTAAGGAAAAAAAAGACTCATATAAACAAAATCCGAAATGAAAGAGGAGAAATTACCACAGACATCATAGATATAACAAAGATCATACTAGAATAGTATGAAAGATCATATGCCACCAAATTTATTAATGTGAAAAAAATGAGTAAGACCTTAGAATTATACAATATTCTTAGAATGAGTCACAAAGAAGTGGAAAATCCAAATAGACCCATAAGCAGGTAGAAAATAGAACTATTAAAAACATCCTGCAAAATAAATGTCCAGGACCAGATGGCTACACTATTGAATTCTACTAAACCTTTAAAGAAGATTTAGTACCTATCCTCAAAGTCTTCCAAAAAAATAGAAGAGGCAATACTCCCTAAAACATTTTATGAGGTCAATATAACCCTAATATCAAAACCTAGGAAGAACAACACAGAAAAAGAAAACTGCAGACCAATAACTAATGAATGCAGTTACAAAATTCCTAAACAAAATACTAGTAGATCAAATACAATAATAAAAAAAATGATACATCACATATACAGATCAATGAAACAGAATTGAAAGCCTAGAAATAAAACCACATATATATGGACAAATAATGTTTTACAAGCCAAAAACACAGAATGGAGTAAAGAAAGACTCTTCACCCTGACTAGGCGGTGTTGCAGTGGATAGAGCATCGGATTTGGATGTGGAGAACCCAGGTTCGAAACCCCAAGGTCACCGGCTTGAGCTTGGGCTCATCTGGTTTGAGCAAGGTTCACCAGCTTGAGCCCAAGGTCGCTGGCTTGAGCAGGGAGTCACTCACTCTGCTATAGCGCCCCCCGTCAAGGCACATGTGAGAAAGCAATCAATGAACAACTAAGGTGCCACAATAATTGATGCTTATCATCTCTCTACCTTCCTGTTTGTCCCTATCTGTCCCTCTCTCTGTCTCTCTGTCAAAAAAAAAAAAAAAAAGACTCTTCAATAAATGGTGCTGGGAAAATTGGAAAGCCACGTGCAAAAGAATGAAACTTTACTACAGTTTGTTCCCCTGTACAAAAATTATTTCAAAATGGATTAAAGACCTAAATATAAGATCTGAAGGAATAAAATACACATAAGAAAATAGGAACTAGGGACTATATGAAACTAAAAGGCTTCTGCACAGCAAAAAAAAAAAAACTGACAACAGAACAAAAAGGCAGCCAACCAAAAGGAGATGATATTTGCACACTACAGCTCTGATAAGGGTTAAGACACAAAATAAATAAATAAATAAAATAAAGAACTCACAAAGCTCAGCAACAAAAAAAGCAAACAATCCAATTAAAAATGGGGAGAGGAAGGACCCGAACACACACTTTTCCCAAGAAGACATACAAATGGCCAACAGATAGATATAGGAAAGAATACTCATCTTCACTAACTCTTCGAGAAATGCAAGTCAAAACAACAATGAGCTACTACTCACACCTGTTAGATTGGCTATTATCAACAATACAGGGAATAATAAATATTGGAGAGGTTGTGGAGAAAAAGGAACCCTCATTTTCTGCTGGTGGAAATGTAAACTGGTATAGCCATTATGGAAGAAAGTATGGTAGTTTCTCAGAAAAACTAAGAATAGAACTACAATATGAGCCAGCAATCCCTCTACTGGACATATATCCCAAAATCTCTAAAATATCTCTATGTACAAACACATGTACTTCCATGTTCCTTGCAGCATTATTCTCAGTGGCCAAGACATGAAAACAACCAAGTGACCTTCAAAAGAGGATTGGATAAAGAAGATGTGGAACATATATACAATGGAATACTGTACTACTCAGCCATGAGAAATGATGATTTATTGCCATTTATGACAACATGGATGGACCTTGAGAAAATTATATCCAGTGAAATAAGTAAATCAGAAAAAGCTAAGAACTATATGATTTCACACATAAGTGGGATATAAAACTGAGACTCATGGACATAGATAAAAGTGAAGAGGTTACCAAGGGGAGGAAAATATGGGAGAGGAGTGGAGAAGGGGAGTGAAGAGGGACAAGTATGCAGTGATGGAGAGTGATTTGACTTTGGGTGATGGGCACACCACACAACCAACAGTTCAAATGATGTGGAGATGTTTACCTGAAACTTATGTATACTCTTATTGACAAATGACACTCTTTTAAAATTAATTTTCTGAAAATAAAATTAAGGTCATATATGACAAACTGACAGCCAACATCATATTCAATGTGCAAAAATGGAAATCAATCTCCTTAAGATCAGGAACAAGGCAGGGGTGCCCCCTCTCACCACTCTTATTCAACATAGTTCTGTAAGTCCTAGTCACAGCAATCAGCCAAGAAGAAATAAAAGGCATCCAAATTGGAAAAGAAGAAGTAAAACTCATTATTTACTGATGACATGATACTATACATAGAAAACCCTAAAATCTCAGCCAAAAAACTACTAGACCTGAAAAATGAATTTGTCAAGGTGGCAGGATATAAAATTAATCAGAATTCAGTGGCATTTTTATACACCAAAAATAAATTGTCAGAGAAATTAAGGAAACAGTCCCTTTCACTGTTACAACAAAAATATAATATACCTAGGAATTAATTTAAACAAGGATGTAAAGGATTTGTACTTGGAAAATTATAAGACATTGAAAAAAAGTTGAGGAAGATACAAACAAGTAGAAGTGTATAGGAGTAATTAACATCATTAAAATGTCTATACTACCCAAAGCAATCTAGAGATTCAATGCAATTCCTGTTAAAATACCAATGGCATACTTCATAGATCTAAAACAAATATTTAAAAACTTATCTGAAACTAAAAAAGGACCCAAATAACCTCGGCAATATAGAAAATGAAGAACCAAGTGGGAGGTGTCATACTTCCTAATATCAAGATATACTACAAGGCCATTGTAATCAAAACAGCCTGGTACTGGCATAAGAACAGGAATACAGATCAATGGAACAGAACAGAGAACCCAGAAATAAATCCACACATTTACAGTTAATTAATATTTGGCAATGGAGGTAAGATTATACAATGGAGTCAAGACAGTCTCTTTAATAAATGGTGTTGTGAAAATTGGATAGGTACATGAAAAAAAATGAAACTATACCACCAACTTACACTATTCACAAAAACAAACTCGAAATGGATAAAAGACTTAAATGTAAGTCATGAAACCATAAAAATTTTGGAAGAAAACATAGGCGGAAGAGTCTCAGACATCTCTTGTAGCAACATTTTTGCTGATATATCTCTGTTGGCAAATAAAGTAAAGAACACAATAAACAAATGGAACTACATCAAACTAAAAAGCTTTTGCACAGCAAAAGACAACATTAACAAAATAAAAAGACAAACCACTCAATGGGAGAACATATTCGTTGATACATCTGATAAGAGGTTAATAACCAAAATTTATAAAGAACTTCTAAAACTCAGCAACAGGAAGGTTAAACAGTCCAATTAAAAAATGGGCAAGGGACCTGAAAAACACTTCTTCAAAGAGACATACAGATGGCCAATAGGCATATGAGAAAATGCTCAGTCACTAATGGGAGAAATGCAAAGTAAAACCACAATTAGATACCAAGTCACACTGTCAGAATGGCTGCCATCAACAAATCATCAAACAACAAGTGCTGGTGAGGGTGTGGAGAAAAGGGGACTCTAGTACACTGCTGGTGGGAATGCAGACTGGTGCAGCCACTGTGGAAAACAGTATGGAGTTTCCTCAAAAAATTAAAAATGAAACTGCCTTATGACCTAGCCATCCCACTTTTAGGAATATATCCTAAGAATCCCAAATCACTGATTCAAAAGAAGATATGCACCCCCATGTTTATTGCAGCATTGTTTACAATAACCAAGATCTAGAAACAGCCTAAGTGTCCAATAGTGTACTAATTGATAAAAAAAAAAAGCAGTGGTACATATACATACATATACACAATGGAATACTATGGAGCCACGAAAAAGAAGGAAATCTTATCTTTTGCAATGGCATGGATGGACCTGGACATTATTATTCTAAGTGAAATAAGCCAGGCAAAGAAAAACAAATATTATATGATTTCACTTAAATGTGGAATCTAATGAACACAATAAACTGAGGAACAAACTCCAAACAGAGGCAGGGTCATAAGGAACAGATGGACAGCTGTCAGAGGGAAGGGTGATGAGGTCATGGGATCAAAGTAGGTGAAAGGATTAGCCAAATTATATACACATAACACATAGATACAGATAATAGGGTAGCAAGTCCCAGAGGAAGAAGGGGGTGGGGGGAGGAGCAGGGGAGCAAAGGGGGTGAAATGGGAATGGAAAGAGACTTTGCATGGGGCATGGGGGGCAATGCAGCAAGTGAGTGTGTTATATTGAGTAGGATACTTGAAACCGTGTCAACACAATGAATTTAAAATTTTTAAAAATAAAGGGATTTAGTCTATTCACTCCCTCCCTAGCCTACTTGTTGCTAAACTCACTTCTTGCTCAAAGGCTCATTAGCACTTCGGTTCTTTTTCCTAACTCTTCTCTTTGACAAGGTGAAAGAGCTTGTAATTTATGTTCGAAATTGATTTGAATATCTAGCTGCTGGGGGTATTTTTGTGAAAAGACTACCTGAATGCTCTGGCTTTTACAAGAACCAGCTTGCTAACTTCTGTCTGCTATGTGAGCCCTGCCTGATGGGAGGATGTTATGGTCCCCCTCTGGATGTAAAGGGTTAAATAAGTAATTTTCATGCTTCCCCGTGCCTTTGGCTGGAGAAATGTGCTGTGTTCTGAAACCTGCTTAGGCTCTGCACATACTGTCTGCTTAAAGAAGGTTTTGGCTCTTAGCCCTTCTCAGCTGCATTAGGGTTCGGGTTACATCCCTCTCCCCTTCCAGCCACTAATAAAAGCCAAAAGAATTAAGGATCAGGGAGAGTTAATTCCCACTGCTAAGACCCAGGTGGGGCCCTTACACCTCTCATCCTGGCTTGTAGGTTGGAGCTCTAATTTAAGGCTGAGCTCTAGTCTAACCCTGTAAGTGACAGTGATCTGGAACAGGCCCCAGAAAAGCACTTGACAATCAGGTTTTGCCCTGTGCTGGCATTTCTCTCCCTTTCTCTCTTTCCCTCTCTCCCTGTCTCCTTCTGTCCCACTTTCTCTCTCTCTCTCTTTTTCTCTCTCCCTTTCTCCCCCTTTTCTTTCTCTCCCCCTTTCTCTTCCCCCTCTTGCTCCTCTGTTGGGATCTTAGAAAAGACCAGTGACCCCCCGGGGCCAAGCCAACTGATGCTATTACAGAAATGGAAATGATGTATCATAGTGCCTCTCTTCTAAACTGGAAGATTTGGATGAAGCTTCTATTTTTTTTTAAGTCTCTGACCATTGTAGTACAACATTAGAAGTCTCATGCAGAATAAAAAATGTCATTGATATTTCACTCAACTTAAAAGAGATTCAAAGTAATGAGCTCTGAGATAGTGAGCTCAAACAGAGGGCAGCTTTGTAGGAGGATCTTGTGAGAGCTGAGACAGGCAGGAAGAAGCCTCCTTCTGGAACAACTACACCACTGTAGTGGCCTCCTCATTGCTTTCCCTTTCTTTGATCATCCCCTCCACTCCCACTTAAAATTATTGAGTGGCTCTCTGCTACCTGTAGTGTAGAGCTCAAACTACTTTGGCCTGGTGTATGGACCATTCTCCATCTGGCTCTAGTTTTACTTTCTAGAACTTCTTCCAGGACCTGGGTTTTCAGGCAGAATGATTTTCTTTCTGCCCCCCAAATATACCTAGGCAAATCTGGCCTCCAAATTTCCCATCCTGATGTTTTTTTGAGTGGCTGGGCTTCTCACAGCATACTTGGAAGGGCTTCTTTTTCTTCTCTGCCCCACCCAATTGGGCCTAACTTTCAAACTCTAGCTCTAAGCCTCAAGGGTATCATCTCAATTGGCTCCTGATGGAAATAATCACTCCTCTTTCAGAATGCTGAAGTTCTGATTTTCCAGTATAAATCTTTGGGTACTTTGGCTGTCTTGTGTCTGGCTTACTGGACAAAAATATCCTAGCAGACAATGGCTATCTTTATCATCCTTAGCAAAGAGCACAGAATGGATTCCCCATAATGATTGACTGGAGTCAAGCAAAAGTTCTGTACTTAATAAATGGTCTCTTTTGCCTTTCCACTCCCAATCCCAAATTAGAAAAAGTATATGATTGAAGAACTGGATATATTAGACAAGTTTTCAAGTCTTTCTGGATACCTAGTAAGTGAAGTGAACCTTGAATGATACACACATGTGAGCTACGGACAGAGGGAACACATAGAAGGAAATAATGGTGTTGGTAGAAGATGAGATCCCAGATGCAACCCAGGGTGAGAGGGGAGATAGATAATCACAGTGGAGGATGGGGTTGGTTACCTGCTTGTCCCAGAGCTGCCTGGAGTTTGGTTTGCAAGAGTTGGGTTCCTTGTTCTTGCAGCTCCTGTGTGTTAACTGTGTTCCTGAGGCTTGTATGTTGGAAAAGCCTTCTGGCTGATGGTTACAGTATTCCCCTTGCTGTTGTGAATGGTTGCCATGAGACTCTTAAAACAGCAGCCACCCGTCTTGTTGCTATGTGTTCAGGGAGGGAATAGTGTGAGTTTCTGCCTGACTCAAGTGTTTTTACTGCTTCAGCTGAAAGGAAGTAGCTTTATGTGAACATTGTGTGTGTGTGTGTGTGTGTGAGTTCACTTTTTCTTAAGCAAGCTTTAACGTGTTCTGTCTGACTAGCCTTGGATGTGAGTCACCGTCTGGTATTTATACCCGGTGCCTTAAGTGTTCTCATTATTTGACCATTACATTCCTTTTCTCACTATTTTATTCAAAGCTGAGAACATGGAGAAAGGCCAGAAAGAACCATCTCTGTTCTTCTTCTTAATGATGTTGAATCTAATTGGTGGCTAACTGACTCTGAGGAAGTCAATTAGGTTATGTCAGGGCACTAAAAAGAACAGATTGAAACTTGTAGTGGTAGTACTGCAACAATTTA
Organism: Saccopteryx bilineata; assembly: GCF_036850765.1. NCBI lineage: Eukaryota > Metazoa > Chordata > Mammalia > Chiroptera > Emballonuridae > Saccopteryx > Saccopteryx bilineata. The sequence goes on along the minus strand of NC_089502.1, from coordinate 101,428,424 downwards.
AAAGACACACTGTTGGGGCTTCTCTTAGTCTGTTCCCATTCAGACTACTGTTGAAGAGTTGGTCTTACTGTAGCAAACTTTTAATAACAGGCCTCAAAAAGGACCCTGGGAAGTCTTTGTTCTTATCAGGATCATATAATAAGTTTGAAAGGAGTTCAGACTATTTGATAAACTCTTAGAGGAGATGATTTAGCCTCTGCAGATATTGGTGGGAGAACAGACAATGTTAACTTTCTCCTTATTTCTGTTCCCATTAAGACCCTTCTAAAGTTGAAAAATTGGTATTGAAAGCATGCTCCTAGAGTGTGGTAATGGTAAACTTCATCAGGGACACTGTTGTTATCAAAGGGACAGAGCTTCAGAGAGGAAGGACATGACTGTTAACATGGTCATTTGGAGACTAGACAGCCAGTAAATCATTTGAGAATGAATTGAAAGTTCAAAGGGCAGGAGGGAATTCTTTGACCTCATAGGTGCTTGAAAAATCAAAGGGATCACCAATGTGCTTTTATTTTTGAGGCCTATTTAGAAGAAGCAAGAGAATGGAAGTGCAAAGTAGGAAATTAGCATCGCTGCTTTCGTGTGCTTAGGAGGCTTAACTGTAGGCTGGGGATGATCAAAGTTACCATTAATCAAATGCCAATTATGCCCTGGGTATTTTATATGTGTAATCTCTAATTTTTCATCACTACTATAAATTGAGTGATGGCATTTCTATTTTACAGATGAAAAAACAATGAGGCTTAGAGAAACCAAACAATATTCTCAAAGTAACAAAGCCAGTAAGTGGTAGATTTGAACCCAGGTCTGCCTGACCCAAAATTCTATGCTTGTTCCACTATACTTTAAAATTTTGTTTAAAAGACCCCCCTTTTTGTACCTCATGATCTCTTTCCAATGCCAATATTAACTATTCCGGTGGCGACGTTCTTGTGTCATAGCATTGGAGAAAAGTGGTTCACACTGACTAGTCATTCCCAAGCTTTCCTGGGAAATTATTAAATATGCAGATCAGACTCTCAGAATTAAGTAATATAATGTATGAAAAATATTTAGTAGTATCTCTAATTCTCAGGTGCAGAAATTGAGTCTAAGTGGGTTAAGTGACTTTCCAAAATTCATTGGACTAGTAAGTAGCAGACCTGGTATTCAAAATGTAGCTTATTGGATTTTAGAGTGCCTGTTCTTCCCAATGTCCCTGCTGCCTCTCAAACTGGAATGTGGTGGAACACAATAAAACAATAAAACCAAACTTGACCATCTTGGCCCCTTAAAAGCATACCCTTCTCACATGCCCTCTTTGCTATCAAATTTTGTTAAATGCAGAATGGTCTTTCTCTCTCTTTCTCTCCTTCCCTTCCTTCCTTCTTTTTCTAACAATATTTGTTTAAATTGTTGTTTTAGGTATAGGTGATAAGTGCTCATGGAACAAAATTAAAATTATGTAAACAGACAAGTGTTTATCACTAATTTCTCTACTCAGAGGCGACCACTATTACCAATCCCTTGTGTACCCTTCCAATGATACTGTACCCATCATATATTGGTGTGTACTGTATGCTTGTATATATGTATGCTCAGTGTCTGTTTCCTTGCAGCCTATGTATTCCTTGATCCTCTCCAATCTGGCTTCCAATGAGGTCTTCCTGAGGGCCAAATTTACTGGGTTTTTTGTTGTCATTATCTTTCTTGTCTTCTCTGCACAATTATTTTATATTATAAATTGTTTAATAGGTAACATGTTCATGTGGGTCAAAAGCCAGTTAATATGAAAAGGTAGATGGAGAATAGTGTGCTGATTGTCCTTGTCCCTCATCTATCCAGGTTCACCAACCCTCACTGGGTTTAGTGAGGTTTTTTGTTTTTTTGTTTTTTTTTTTAACATATCTTTCTAGATTGTTGTACATACACAAGCAAATATGAATATAAATTCCTTATCTTGCCTTTGCACCTACTAAAACTAAAACAATCCTTTGCATCTTGCTTTTTTTTTTTCTTACATATACTGGAAATCTTTATCAGAATATACATGGCTGCCTCATTTTTTAAACATCCCTATTATATTTAAGTATTTAACCAGTCCTTAGTATTACTTCCAGTCTACCATTCTGACATTCTCAAAGTCCTGCTGCCAGCATAGACACTGACTTATGTTGTTTCTCTATCTTTTCTCACTGTTTACTTATTCTCCTTTTTGAATCAACTGCCTCTCTCATCCCCATCCTGTGGATATCCCTCAAGGCTTAGCCCCTCTGTTTGCTGTGTTTGCCTCTCTTCAGTCTCTCTCTCTCCCCCTCCTCTCTTTCCCTCAAAAAAGAGCAATGATGAAATCTCCTGACTCCCAAATCCCTTGCCTTAACCTTTTCATCAAAGCTCTAGGCTCTTCAGCTGTCTGATAGACAGTCTCTACTTGAATGATATTTTTCTTTTTTTTTTTTAAATCTCAAATTCCAATATGTCTAAAATGGAACTTGTTATCTTCCTCTTGCCAAACAGGTTCTGTCTTCAACTTCCTGCCTCCCACTCAGCTAGCATTGAAATCTTGGAGTGACTTATTCATACACGATATCTGATCAATCACTGCATGCTGTCATTCTTTCTTCCTTCAAAATAGCTCTCTAGCCTCAGCTGGAAAGCTTGGTTGGTTAGAGAGTCATCCAGATATACAGAGGTTGTTAGTTTGATCACCAATTAGGGCACATACAGAAACAGATTCTTTCTCTCCCTTCCTCTCTCTAACAGCACACTTGTTAGATTGGCTGTTATCAAGAGGCAATAACAACTGTTGGAGAGGCTGTGGAGAAAAAGGAACCCTCATTCACTGGGGGTGGGAATATAAACTGGTATGGCCATTATAGAGGAAAGTATGGCAGTTCCTCAAAAAATTAAGAATAGAACTAACTTATGACCCAGCAACTCCTCTACTGGGTATCAACACCCAAACCTCAAAAACACTGGTATGTAAAGACACATGCATCCCATGTTCATCACAGCATTTTTCATGGTGGCCAAGGCATGGGAACAACCAAAGTGTCCTTCTGTAAAGGACTTGATAAAGAAGATGTGGTACATATTATATATACAATGGAATACTTCTCAGTCATAAGTAATGATGACATATTTCCATTTACGACAACATGGCCTGGAAAACATTATACTGAGTGAAATAAGTAAATTAGAAAAAGCTAAGAACTGTTATGATTTTACAAATAGGTGGGACATAAAACTGAAACTTATGGGCACAGATAAAAGTGAAGTGGTTACTAGGGGAAGGGGTATGTGGGAGAGAGAGTGGGGGGAAGTGAGTAAAAAAGGACAAATATATGGTGATGGAAATTATTTGATTTGGGGTGATGGGTATACAACATAATCAACAGTTCAAATGCTATAGAAATATTTGCCTGAAACCTATCTACACTGTTGATCAATGTCACCCTGTTAAATTTAATTTACTTAATAATTTTTTTAAAAAGAACAGTTTATGACATCTAGTAAGTGTTCAGTAAATTTTAGCCAGTTTTGTTTGTTTGTTTAGATGAAGTACAAAGAAGTTCCCAGGATTTAAGGCTAGAAGAGAAGGTAGGAGCCATGTTATGGAGAACTTGTGATGCCAGACTTGAGGGGTAGATATTTAAATTAAAATGAAGGGAGTCTTGAGTACTAGCGTGCCATAAAGGCAGACAAATTGGTGTCAATTTGTGGTAGGAAATTTGTAACAACTCTAGCTATCTGACAATGGAAAGGGCTGGCTTGTGAGATAGTTGTTACCATTAATGGATGGGTTCAAGTACAGCCTTGTCAACCGAATTAAAGGGTGTTATGAAGGGTAGTGAGACAATGGATCAGGATTGGCCAACATGAATGGCCTGTAAAATTCCTTTAAACTGTAGATGTAACTAGGATAAATAAACTGGAAAAAATATGGAAGAAAGACTTGTGCAAGGCAGTGCTAAGAGCATGGAGCCATAGTAACTATTTATATGAGAGAGGGCAGTGTAGGGCATGGCGATGGCAGGTGGTAAGAATACACTGTTGAGAAAGATTGCTAGTCTAGAATGTTAGAGCTTGTAAAGGACTGCAGAAATCAACCAGTCAGTCAGCTTCCACATTGTACAGACACAAAAATGAAAAATTTCAGATTGGGGAAGTGACTTACAGGGTAAATTTAAAAGGGGTGAGCCCAGAGGCAGGAAAGTCAGCCAGGAATCCAGAAATCCAGAAATAAGAGATTGGAAGAGGATAGTAGCAGGAATCAAAAGGTAAGGAAAATAGGGCTATTTTTTTTATTTTCTTAAACTTTAAACAGAAAATTAAGTTTATTGGGGTGACATTGATCAATAAGAGTACATACATTTCAGATAAATATTTTTAAAGTGATTAAACTGTTGATTATATAGTGTACCCATCACCCAAAATCAAATCATTTTGCATCACTGTATATGTGTCCCTCTTTACTTCCCTCACCCTCTGTCCTTAACCACTTCACTTTTGTCTCTGACCATGAATCTGTTTTATATCCCACCTATATGTGAAATCATATAGTTCTTAGCTTTTTATGATTTACTTGTTTCACTCAGTATAATGGTCTCAAGGTCCATCCATGTTGTCATAAATGGCAATATGTCATCATTTCTTATGGCTGAGTAGTATTCTATTGTGTAGATATACCATCTCTTCTTTATTCAATCCTCTATCAAAGGGTACTTTGGTTGTTTCCATGTCTTGGCTATGGTGAATAATATTGCAAAGAACATCAGGATGTATGTGTCTTTATGTACCAGTGTTTTTTCAAGTTCTAGGGGTACATACCCAGTAGAGGGATTGCTGGGTCATATGGTAGGTTTATTATAAAATTTTTGAGAAACCACCATATTTTCTTACATAATGGTTGTACTAGTTTGCATTCCCAACAGCAATGAATGAAGGTTGCTTTTTCTCCACAGCCTGTCCAAGATTTGTTATTACCTGTCTTTTTAATAACAGCCCATCTAACCGGTGTGAGGTGATATCTCATTGTAGTTTAGATTTATATTTCTCTAATAGCTAGTGAAGATGAGCATCTTTTTATATATCTGTTGGCCATTTGCATGTCTTCTGGGAAGAAGTGTTTGTTCAGGTCCCCTCCCAGTTTTTAAATTGGATTGTTGGCTTGTTTGTTGCCGAACTTTGTGAGTTCTTTATATATTCTGGATATTAAACTCTCATTGGAGCTATTGGTAGCAATTATCTTATCCCTTTTAGTTGACTGCCTATTTGTTTTCTTGTCAGTTTTTTTTTGGCTGTGCAGAAGCTTTTTAGTTTGATATAGTACCATTCATTTATTTTTACCTTTATTTCTCTTGCAATTGGGGTCAAATTTATAAATTGATCTGTATAGCCAAGGTCCAGCAGTTTAGTACCTATATTTTTTTCTATGTAATTTATTGCTTCCAATCTTATATTTAGGTCTTTTATGTATTTTTAATTAATTTTTGTGCAGAGGTACAGACTATAGTCAAGTTTCATTCTTTTGTATGTGGCTTTTCAATTTTCCCAGCACTATTTATTGAAGAGTCTTTCTTTTATCCATTGAATGTTTTTGGATCCCTTGTTGAAGATTATTTGTCTACAAATATGTGGTTTTATTTCTGGGCTCTCAAATATGTACCATTGGTCTGTATATCTGTTTTTCTGCCAATACCATGCCGTTTTGATTATTGTGGCTGTATACTATAATCTGAAGTTGAGTAATGTGATACCTCTGGCTTCATTCTTTTACCTCAAGATTGCTTTGGTTATTCGAAATTTTTTATGGTTTCCTACAAACATGGTGATTTTTGTTCTATTTCTTTAAAAAATGACGTTGGGATTTAAATCAGATCGCATTAAATTTGTAGATTGCTTTGGGTAATATGGCCATTTTAACAATACTGATTCTTCCAATCCATGAATATGGAATATTTTTCAATTTCATTGTGGGTTTTTTTTTCACTTAATTCATTAATGTTTTGTAGTTTTCAGTATATAGGTTCTTTACATCATTTGTTAAATTTATTCCTAGGTATTTTATTTTATTATTTTTCTGTGTGTTGCAACTGTAAAAGGCATTATTATTTTTTTTGTGTGTATTTTTCTGAAGTTGGAAACGGGGAGGCAGTCAGACAGACTCCCGCATGCGCCCGACCAGAATCCACCCGGCATGCCCACCAGGAGATGATGCTCTGCCCATCTGGGGCATTGCTCTGCTGCAACCAGGGCCATTCTAGCGCCTGAGGCAGAGGCCATAGAGCCATCCTCAGCGCCTGGGCCAACTTTGCTCCAATGGAGCCTTGGCTGCAGGAGGGGAAGAGAGAGACAGAGAGGAAGGAGAGGGGGAGGGGTGGAGAAGCAGATGGGTGCTTCTCCTGTGTGCCCTGGCTGGGAATTGAACCCGGGACTCCTGCATGCCAGACCAATGCTCTACCACTGGGCCAACTGGCCAGGGCCGGCATTATTTTTTTAAAACTTATTTTCCAATGTTTCAGCATTGGAAAGCACTAGACTTTTGTATATTGATTTTGTATCCTGTGACTTTACTGTATTGGTTTATTGTTTCTAAGAGGTTTTTTTTGTGGAGAGTTTGAGGTTTTCCATATACAAGATTATGTCATACAAAAAGTGATACCTTTACTTCTTTCCTGATATGAATGCCTTTTATTTCTTTCTCTTGTCTAATTGCTATGGCTAAAACTTCCATAACTAAGTTGATATAAGAGTAGAGAATGTGAGCAGCTTTGTCTTGTTCCTGATTTTACAAGAAACGCCTTTAGTTTTTTACCATTTAATATGATATTAACTGGTGTTTTGTCATATATAGCCTTAATTATGTTGAGGTACTTTCCCTCTATACCCATTTTATTGAGTGTTTTAAACATAAATGAATATTACATCTTATCAAATGCCTTTTCTCCATCTATTGATAAGATTGTGATTTTTGTTCTTTGTTTTATTGATGTGGTCTATTATGTTGATTGATTTCCATATGTTGAACCACCTTATGCTCCTGGCATGAATCCCACTTGATCGTGATGTATTATGTTCTTAATGTGTTGTAGATGATTTGCTAGTATTTTGTTTAGGATTTTAGCATCTGTATTTATAACAGTATTGGTCTTTAGTTTTTTGTTTGTTTGATTGTTTTTCTGTTGTCTTTGCCAGGTTTTGGTATGAGAGTTATATTGGCCTCATAAAATGTGTTAGGGACTATTGCTTATTCTTCTAATTTTTGGAAGACTTTGAGGAGGATAGGAAACATATCCTCTTCAAATGTTTGGTAGCATTCACATATATAGCCATCTGGTCCTGGACTTTTATTTTTGGGGAGGTTTGATAGTTGTCTGTATTTCCTCCCTGGTTATGGGTCTATTTAGTTTTTCTACTTCTTCATGACTCACTTTAGGAAGATTGTATAGTTCTAGGAGTTTATCCATTTCTCCTAGGTTGTTGAATTTGGTGGCATATAATATTTCATAGTATTCTAGTATGATCCTTTGGAAATCTATAATGTCTGTGGTAAGATTTCCTGTTTCATTTTGTTTTTGCTTATATGAGTCCTTTCTCTTTTTTCTATAGTGAGTCTAGCCAGGGGTTAATAATTTTATTGATCTTTTCAAAGACCAGCTCTTTGTACTATTAATATTTTATATAGATTTTTTCCCTGTTTTTAGTTCTGCTCTATTTTTTACTATTTTATTACTTTTGCTGAATTCAGATTGCCTTTTTTCTTCTTCTAGTTCTTTTCTGATATGATGTTAGGTTGCTTATTTGAGATCTTTCTTGTTTTTTAATATGAGCCTATAATGATGTAAACTTCGCTTATTACTGCTTTTACTGCAGCCCAGAATTTTGATGTCATGTTGTCATTCTCATTTGCAGTGTCATATATATTTTCTATATATATCTTTTTATCTCTGCTTTTATTTATTCTTTGATCCAGTCAGTTTTAAAAATGTGTTGTTTAATTTCCACATTTTTTGAATTTCTTTACTTTTTTAATTTTAATTTTAATTTTTGCAGTTGGGATTCTAATTTCAAAGCCAGAAAATATGCTTGTTATAATTTCAATCTTCCTGAATTTCTTATTAGTTTTGTGACCCAATATATGACCTCTCCTTAAGAATGTTCATGCACACTGGAAAATAATGTATGGAGATGAAATGTCCTATAAATATCTGTTGTGTCCATTTGGTCTGGTGTGTTGTTTAAGGCTGATATTTCTGTATTGATACTCTGTTTAGATGATCTACTAAAGCCATCAATGATGTGTTGATAACTCTAAGTATGATTATGTTTTTGTCTGTTTCTATTTTTAGATCAGTTAGTAGACGTCTTATATATTTTGGTGCTCCCTGATTCAATGCATATATAATATTATGAAGTGTTATATCTTCTTGATACAATATCCCCTTTATCATTGTGATAGGTCCATCTTTGTCTCTTGTTACCTTTTTTGTCTTGAAGTCATATTTGCAAATATGAGTATGGCTACACCTGGTTTTCTTTGAGCATTATTTGCATAGAGAATTATTTTCCAACCTTTCACTTTGAGTCTACTTTTATTTTTGCTCCTGAGACGTGTCTCCTGAAGGCAGAATATGGTGGGTTTTATTTGATCCAATCTGCTACTATGTGCTTCTTTATTGGTGAGTTAAGTCTTTTTCCATTTAGGGTAGTTATTGAGGCTTAAGTATTTCCTATAACCATTTTGTGTTTTGTTTTCTGATAGCTCTGAGTATCATTTGGTTTTTATCTTTTGTTTCTGTTAGTTGTTTTTGTTTGGTGGCATTCCATACCTTTTCCCGTTTCTTCTTTTTTTAAGCTATGTGTTTTGTTAGTGGCTTTTGTGTGTGTGTGATTACCATTAGATTATTAAGAGAAAATTTTTTATATGTACAAGATTCCTGTGTCTTATAATTCTGCACTCCATTCTCCTTTGCTACTGCAGAACTTTATCATCTCTTCTTTTATGTTATTTTTTGTCACAGATTATCCTTGTTTTTATTGTGACCTTGCTGGAGCTTTTACTTGTAATTTTGATTTGTTTTGTTCTTTGTATCTGGTCGAATAACCTCCATGAGTATTTCCTGTGGTGAGGGTTGTCTGGTGATAAATTTTCTCAACTTCTGTATGTATGCAAATTTTTTTATTTTTTCTCTTTCATATTTAAAGGATAGCTTCAATGGATATATTATTCTTGGCTGATAATTTCTCTCTTCCAGTATTTTAATGTTTAGGCCCACTCTATTCTGGCTTGTAGAATTTCTGCTGAGAGGTCTGATGATAACCTAATGGGCCTTCCTTTAAAGGTTATGTTCTTCCTTTTTCTGGCTGACTTGAGGATTCTTTCTTTGTCATTGATTTTTGACAATTTTATTATGATGTGTCTTGGAGAAGGTATGTTTGGGTTGAGGTAACTCAGCATTCTGTTTGCTTCTTGGATTCAAGTATATAAATCTTTTGATAGGCTTGGGAATCTCATCAATTATTTGTTGAATAGGTTCACCATTTCCTTCTTCTTTTCTTCTGATATATACACAACTCTTATATTGCTTTTTCTAATGGAATCAGAAATTTTTTGTAGAACTCTCTCCTTTTTATTTTGTGAGTTTTTCTTTTTCTCTTTATAGTATCTCTAGTTGCCTATCTTCGATATAACTGATTCTCTCCTCTATTTTGCTGCTTTCATTAGCTAACCTTGATAGCTAATTTTTCAGTTCATTTATTGAGATCTTCTTCTGTTTTTTTTAGAGTTTCAACCTTCTTGATGAAGTACTAAGTTTTTTCATTAATTTTTTGAGCTCATTTCATTGCCTATCAGTATTTATTCACATCTCATTGAGTTTTCTCAGAACTTAAATTTTTCATTCTTTATCATGTAAGTCCAAGCTTTTTGTGAGATTCAGATTGCTTTCTGGAGATTTTTAATTTTTTTTCTGAATTATTTGTCTGTCTTATGTATCCATGGTACAGTATTTGATTTCTTCTTCCTTGATGGCATTAGTGGTATTTTTTAGAGCCTTAACAAAAAACAACTATATAATAAAAAATAGAAATTGAAATAGATACAATGAAAAATATAAGAATTTTTAAAATAATGACAAATAAAAAGGAAAACCCACAGAAAACAAAGAGTGAAAACCAAAATGTGAAAAAAGCACCCAGAAAAAATAGGAATAAAAATTTTAAAAATTAAAGAAAATTAAATTTAAAAAGCCAAAGGAGAGAAAAGAAAAAGGATTTTTAAAAAAGGAAAACAAGACAAGAAAGAAAAATATTTTTTTTTCAGTTTTGAGAGGTTACTGTGTTCTTCCGGTAGGTATCTCTGTATGACAAGTTTTAGCTCTGTAAAATTCCTGAGCAGACCTCTGCTGAGTTGTTACTGTCATAATGATGTTGGTGGGGCTGCAGTCGCATTGCTGGGTAAGGCATGTTGTGAGGGCTTTTCAGTTTTGACTTTATGGCTTTACGGCTCTAGCAATGGCCATTCCAGACCTTTGGGCACTCCTACCTGTGTCTCAACAGACCAGGGTACCAGACATGGAGCATCTCTGTTCTTCAGGGGAGAGAGTGCCTCTGAGGAGTTAGCTGTGGGGTCTGTCTCTGCCACTTTCCATACCCACGAGGTGAGGGAGGCAGGATCTGGGAGGCTGGGGGGGACACACTCTGGTTTTCTCTGTCTCTGCACTGAGTGCAGGCCACAGGCTAAACGGGAGAACACTGGCGATGACCCTGTACCCTGCTGCCACTCTGGTTTAGTATCTCCCTTTCGGCCTCTCAATCTCTTCACTCCTCCTAGCAGAAGAAGGCCCAGTCATTCCAGGATTCCCTCTCCATATTCAGGCAGACAAAACCCAGATAGGCTGAGCTTCCTTTCTCTCCACAGTCCCAGCTGTGGGAAAAAACCCAGTCACTCCAATTCTCTCTAGAGCCCACCAAAAGTGCATAATGGTGGGATCTTGATAACATGATATGAAGCGAAATAAGTAAATCAGAAAAAAACAGGAACTGTATTATTCCATACGTAGGTGGGACATAATAGCGAAACTAAGAGACATTGATAAGAGTGTGGTGGTTACGGTGGGGAGGGGGGAATGGGAGAGGGAAAGGGGGTGGGGAGGGGCATAAAGAAAACAAGATAGAAGGTGACAGAGGACAATCTGACTTTGGGTGGTGGGTATGCAACATAATTGAACGACAAGATAACCTGGACTTGTTATCTATGAATATATGTATCCTGATTTATTGATGTCACCCCATTAAAAAAATAAAATTATTAAAAAAGTGAAAAAAAAAGTGCATTTTATCTTCCATCTTCCTTTACAACTTTTCTCATTTGATGCATGGATCTTTCAGGTATGCTTGCCACACCAGCTGGGGTTCCTTTACTACATTATAGTTGTTCAATATGTTGACATTTCAAGGGGAGACATCAAGGTTATTTCCCATGCCTCCATTACTCTGATGTCCTAGTCCTTATATATTTTTCATATTTAACTCTGATCAGATGCTGTATATGGTTTGTAAATATTTTCTTATTTTGTAATTGCTTTTCATTTTGTTGATTGTTTCCTTTGCTGTGCAGAAGCTTTTTAATTTGATTTAGTCCCACTTGGTTAGCTTTGCTTTTGTTGCCTATGCTTTTTAATGTCATAGCCAAGAAGTCATTGCCAAGACGAATGTCATGAAGCATTTTCCCTATGTTTTCTTTTGCGAGTTTTACAGTTTCAGGCCATATATTTGCCATAAGTCTTTAATCCATTTAGTGTGTGTGTGGTATATAAAATAGGTGTACAGTTTTGTTCATTTGTGTGTGGATATCCAGTTTTTTTTTAACAGTAGCTGTTGATAAAACTGTCCTTTTCCCAGTGTGTATTCTTGGCACCTTTGCCAAAGATTAGTCGAATGCATATGCTTGGTTTATTTCTGGGATTTCTATTCTGTTATATTGGTCAATGTTTTTATGCCAGTATCATACTCTTTTGATTATTATAGATTTGTAATATAGTTTGAAATGATGAAGTTTCCAGCTTTGTTCTTTTATTTTAAGATTGCTTTGGATATTTGGGTTTTTTTGTGGTTCCATATGAATTTTTGCATTTTGACTTATTTCTGTAAATAATGCCATTGGAATTTTGATAGAGATTGTAGTGAGTCTGCAGATTGCTTTGTATAGTACAGATATTCACAATATTAATTCTTACAATTCAAGAACACAAGATATCTTGCCATTTATTTGTGCCTTTAATTTCTTTCATCAAGTCTTATAGTTTTCAGTGCACAGGTTTTTCATTTACTTGGTTAAATTTATTCTTAAGTATTTTATTGTTTGTGATGCTACTGGAAATGGGATTGTTTTCTTAATTTCTTTATCATATAGTTTGTTGAAATGCAACTTACGTTGGTTTTGTGTTCTGCAACTTTACTGAATTTATTAGTTCTAACAGTTTTATTGGCTGAGTCTTTAATGTTTTCTTTATATAAGTTCATGTCTTCTCAAAAACAGACTATTTTCCTTTTTCATGTCCAATTGGACACATTTTATTTCTTTTTCTTGTTCAATGTCTATTGCTAGGACTTCCAGTACTGTGTTGAATAGAAGTATCAAGAGTGGGCTTCCTTGTCATGTTCCTGATCTTAGAGGTAAACTCTTTAGTTTAATATTGATTACTTCTCACCTTCTCTCTCCATTGACCTTAACATTTATTGCTATGCTATTTACAAACTGATATAAATTTTGCCTTTTTCCATAAATGGGGAGATAGATACTTTACCACTCAACTTAGATATTATAAATGTGTGTGTGTGTGTGTGTGTGTGTGTGACAGAGAGAGAGAGAGATATTTGTGTGGTTGGCAGGAGTTGGAGTACAAAGATTCCTTGTATTCTGGTTTAAGAAAGCCCTTTAAAATGCTACATCCTATAGAATGTTTCCCTCCCTCTCTCCTCCTCTCTTTTTTCTGTTTTCTCTCCCTTCTTTTGGTAGGGATTATACTTTCCCAATTTTATTTTGTAAATGATTTTCACCTGAAGTTTCCAATGATTGAGTGAAATATATTTATCTAGCATGATAGACAAGAACATGATTTACTACCCAGACAGACAGATTAATTCAATGGGTAACACCTCGTTCTCTAAAAGATCATGATACTGTTGCTAATTCCTTGTGTGTACCAAGTTAATTACGTTTCAGAAGTCAGAAAAAATTAAGTAGTTCCAGCTGCAGTGTTCCAGTTCACTAAGCATTAACTATAAATCACTAGTGGGTACTTTAAAAAATATATGTTGATGGATTTGCTGGATTTTACATGAGTATAAGCCAACTACCTAAGGATCTCTAAGTTGGTTTGGCAAAGTAAAAATGTGCTCTCTTTCTCTCTCTCTCTCTCTCTAGCCCCGTAATATCTTTGTTAACCCCCATCCTATTCTGTACACCTTTCATAGGGCCCCCTTTTCTTCTCCTTTCCTATATTTCATCAGACTCTTTAAGGGAGTCATAGACTGGTTGTGATTATTACTGAACCATATGGGAACCACACGTCTTTTTTTTTCTTTTTCTTCTAGTTTTTTGAATAATGGTATGTCTTCTTAAGTGAATTAGAAGAAAGATTATTTTTTAACTGTTAAAAAATTTATTACCAAGTAGCCCTGTATTAATTTCATCATCCAATAAAGCCAAAGTTAATAATCCTTTTTTCTTTTCTTTCAGCTAACACCTGAAATTTGTTCTACAGGAGAGTGATACTAGTTACATTAGTATACATTAGTAAACAGCCTTTATAACCTCTTATTGTTTATTACTAACAATCTTCTGCATTAGAAGGGACTGAGCCATTATTTAGTTTTTTCCATAATAAATTATGTTTACTATGTAAAGTTTCATTACAAAATAAGGATACTGATTTTTATTTGTTGGAGAAATCAGTCACTATTTTACAAGTATGTCCACTATGATGTTGAGGCAAAATTGGGGGTTATGTGTTTTCTAAGTATACTAATTGTATGAAGTTGGAATTCATTTTACTTGTTACAATTTCTTAAGCCTTCTTTTAGACCTTCTCTGATTTGATTCTGTTATTGTTTAGATATGGTAACCAGACTTTCACACACTATCCCAGGTGAAGGCAAACCATGAAGAATGAATTGGTGGCAGGGATAGATGAAGGAGTGAGGGAAGGGAACATCTTCTCATATTTTTTCCTTTTCATGACATACCTACACCAATTATTTTGGCTGAATCCTAAAATTAGGCTAGCGTCTTAAGGAAATATTCTACCCTGTTTTCCAGTTCCCTTTTTATATTTAGAGCTGGATAGCTTGGTGCCCATATCCCTGGAGGCAGAACCCTATACTAAAAAAAAGCCATTAATTACTTTATACTTGTTTCCACTGAGACTGTATGTGGCATAGCTGGGGAGGTCTCCTGGTCTCTTAGCCTGCAAGTATAAATAGCCAGAGTCAGAATCAGACAAAAGACTCTCTGGAAGTTTGTAACCAATCCAACCCATTGCTCTCTCATCTCTGCCCCGCTAACCAAGAGCATTCATTGGAAATATATGCATATTTATAGAGCTGCCTGCAAATCCTCCTTGCTCACCCCTAACCTGCATTGGGCTTCAGCTCTATTGACAGGACCAGTTAGGAGCAAAATAAGAATTTTGGTTTAGAAAAATGAAGATAACATGTCTAAACCAGATCATCCTTTCATGTTAGCCTTCTATTATCATCCCAGTCTTAGCTCTTAAATATTTAGAATGAAGGAAATTTTGTACCATAAGTAGGCATAGATTGATGACCCTTGTGTCAGAGAAGAGAATATATCCAGAAGATCTCAAATTACCTCTGAGAGTTGGAAGGATGGGACAGGGGTGAAAATAAGAAAAGGAGGGTTATGTCCAGGCATAAGATAAATTTAATTTGAGGAATTCCAGTAGCCTGGCTTTTACATTTACCCCAGTGCTTCTGTAAATACACAGATAGGACCCTGTCTGTCCCCTAACCTATTTTTTCTCAAACAACATATGCATTCAGTAAACATAACTGGGCTATTTGTTATGTGTAAGGCTCCTATTTCTGAAACATGGCTTATTTCCTTTCTTGATATTTTTTGACTATTCAAAGTGACTATTTGAGATTATTATTTAATTAATCTGAAGTATAGAATTGGAAATGGAGAACATGAGCAGCACCTGAATTCAGAGAACTTGACTCCATCCCACTCCTCCCTCATGAGACTTTCAATTAATGTAAAGCAAAATACCCAACAACTTATAGTTGAGATTGTTAATTCCATGACCAGTTACCTTAAGGATGTTGCAGCCAATCAATAGGTCTCATTTCCCCCATCAATGAAGAGTTTAAGGATGCTTTTAGCTTTAAAAATTTGGATTTTACTGTTTGCTTTCATTTGTGAATGCAATATGCAATGTTACATTATTTTAAATGGTGATGACAATGGTTTCTTTTCAGATTATAAACAAAATTTTTAAATACCTATATGAATCTTAAGTCTCTTGGGAGTTTGGACTTTTCAGGGAATCAGGTAAAACTCTTACAGTATCCAGCTGTATTTTCTTGAAAACAGATCTAGTGAGTCAGAAATGAAATACCAAGCTTAATATTTTTCTTGCAAGTCATGTTCTTTTTATTTACAAAATTAAATTTAATGGGGTGACATTGATCAAAAAGAGTACATAGGTTTCAGGTAAACATCCCTATAATATCTGAACTGTTGTTGTGTGGTGTATACATCACCCAAAGTCAAATTACTCTCCATCACCATATACTTGTCCCTCTTTACAACTTACGTCCCTTTGCCCTCCCCCATGTTCCCTTCCCCCTGGTAACCACTTTACTTTTATCTATATCCATAAGCCTCAGTTTTACATCCCACCAATATGTGAAATCATACAATTGTTAGCCTTTTCTGATTTAATTATTTCACTCCATATAATGTTACCAAGGTCCATCCATGTTGTTTTAAATGATCTGATGTCATCATTTCTTATGGCTGAGTATTATTCCATTGTATATATGTACCACTTCTTCTCTATCCATCCTCTATCAAGGGACACTTTGGTTGTGTCCATGTCTTAGCCACAGTGAATAATGCTGCCATGAACATGGGGGTGCATGTGTCTTTAGGTGCCAATGTTTTTGAGTTTTGGGGGTAGACACCCAGTAGAGGGATTGTTAGGTCATATGGTAATTAAATACTTAATTTTTTGAGGAACCACCATACTTTCTTCCATAATAATTGTATAATTTGCATTCCCACCAGCAGTGAATGAGAGTTCCTTTTTCTCCACATCCTCTCCAACACTTATTACCTGCCTTGTTGAAATAGCCAATCTAACAGGTGTGAGGTGATATCTCACTGTAGTTTTGATTTGCATTTTTCAAATAGCTAGTGAGGATGAACATCTTTTCATATATCTGTTGGCCATTTGTGTGTCTTTTTTGGAGAGGTGTCTGTTCAGGTCTTGTCCCCATTTTTTAACTGAGTTGTTTTCTTGTTTGTTACTGAGTTTTGTGAGTTCTTTAAATATTTTGAATATTAACCTTTTATAGGAGCTGTTGTTTGCAAATATCATCTCCCATTTGGTTGCCTGCCTATTTGTTTTGATGTCAGTTTCTTTTGCTGTGCAGAAGCTTCTTAGTTTTATATAGTTCCATTATTTATTTTTGCCTTCACTTCCTTTGTCTTTGGGGTCAAATTCATAAATCATTCTCTACAGCCAAGGTCCATGAGCTTAGTACCTATGTTTTCTTCTATGTAATTTAGTTTTAGGTCTTATATTTAGGTCTTTGATCAATTTTGAATTAATTTTTGTGCAAGGGGACAAACTGTAATCAAGTTTCATTCTTTTACATTTTTTTAAAAAATTTTCCCAGCACCATTTATAGAAGAGGCTTTTCTTTCTCTGTTGTGTGTTTTTGGTGCTTTATTGAAGATGATTTGTCCATATACATGTGGTTTTATTTTTGGGCTCTCAATTCTGTTTCATTGGTCTGTATGTCTATTTTTCTGCCAATACCATGCTGTTTTGATTATTGTGGCTCTATCTTGTTTCTTGATATAAGCTCTAGTGATATAAACTTCCCTCTTGTTACTTATTTCATCGCAACCCAGAATTTTTGATATGTCATGTTGTCATTATCATTTGTCTTTTTACATCTTTTGTTCTCTGAATTTATTTCTTCTTTGATCTACTCATTTTTTAAAGTACTTGTTTAATTTTTACATTTTTGTGAATGTCTTTACTTCCTTTTGGCAGTTAAATTCTGATTTCTAAGTCTTATGGTTAGAAAATTTGCTTAATATAACTTCAATCTTCATGAACTTGTTGACTCTAGTTTTGTAACTCAACATATGGTCTGTCCTTGAGACTGTTACATGCATACTGGAAAAGAATGTTTAATCTGATGTTCTAGAATGATATACAGTGTCCGTAAAGTAATGGTGCACTTTTGACCTGTCACAGGAAAGCAACAAAAGATTATAGAAATGTGAAATCTGCACCAAATAAAAGGAAAACTCTCCCAATTTCATACCTATTCAGTGCAGTTCGATGTGGGCTCACACACAGATTTCTTAGGGCTCCTTAGGTAGCTGTCCCGTATAGCCTCTACAGACTTGTCACTGACTGATGGTCTACCAGAACGGGATTTCTCCACCAAACTACCAGTTTCCTTCAACTGCTTATCCCACCGAGTAATGTTATTCCTATGTGGTGGTGCTTTGTTATAAACGCGCCAATATTCACGTTGTACTTTGGTCATGGATTCGAATTTAGAGAGCCACAGAACACACTGAACTTTCCCCTGTACCATCCACATTTTGACTAGCATGGCTGTGGGCTGCTCCACAGTATACATGCTGTTATATCATCATCTGCGCATGTGCACATGCTACCACATCATCCTACAGAAACTGGGAGGGTTTTCCTTTTATTTGGTGTAGATTTCACATTTCTATCGTCTTTTGTTGCTTTCCTGTGACTGGTCAAAAGTGCACCATGACTTTACGGACACACTGTATACTATAATGTCTATGATGTCCATTTGGTCTAGTGTGTCATTCAAGCTCAATATTTCTTTATTGATTTTCTGTTTGGATGATCTATCTAAAGCCATCAATGGTTTGTTGAAATCTCCTAGTATATTTGTGTTTTTGCCTGTTTCTATTTCTAGATCAGTTAGTAGATATCTTACATATATTGGTGCTTCATGGTTTGGTACATATATATTAAGAATTGTTGAAAAATCATTAAAAAAAAGAATTGTTATGTCTTCCTGATACAGTGTCCCATTTATCATTATGAACTCTCTATTTATGTCTCTTGTTAGCTTTATTGTCTTGATGTCAGCATTGTCAAATATGAGTATGGCTACACCTGCTTTTCTTTGGGTATTATTTGCTTGTAGAACCATTTTCGAACCTTTCACTTTGAACCTACTTTGTCCTTTTAGCTTAGGTGTGTCTCTTGAAGGCAGGGTATGGTTAGATTTTGCTTTTTGATCCAATGTGCTACTCTGTGCCTCTTTATTGGTGAATTCAGTCCATTTACATTTAAGGTAATTATTGACACTTGACAATTTTTCTGTAGTCTTTTTATGTTTTGTTTTCTGGCAGCTTTTTGTCTTGTTTGCTTCTTACTTTTGTATTTCTATTAGTTTTTCTTGTTTGGTGGTATTCCATATTTATTTTCTCTGTTTCTTCTTTATGTAAGCTATGTGTTTCAGTTGTGGTTTTTCTTTGGGCAGTTACCATTCAGTTATGAAAGGAAAAAATTTTATATGTAAAAGAGTCCTTTGTCTTGTGAGTGCTTCTGTACTGCATCTTCCTTTGCTACTACAGATCTTTATCCTCTCCCCATTTATGTTTTTGTTGTCATAGATTATCCTTGTTTTTATTATGACTTTATTGGAGCTTTTACCTGTAGTTTTGACTTGTTTTTTTTCTTTGTATCTGGTTGAATAACATCCTTGAGTGTTTCCTGCAGTGGGGGTTTTCCAGTGATAAATTCCTTCAGATTCTGTATGTCTACAAAAGGTTTTATTTCTCCTTCATATTTGAAGGCTAGCTTTGATGGATATAGTATTCTTGGCTGATAATTTTTCTCTTTCAGTATTTTAATGTTTGAGTTCACTCTCTTTTGGCTTGTAGAGTTTCTGCTGACATGTCTGATGATAACCTAATGCTCCTTCCTTTATATGTTTTGTTCTTTTTTCCCTAGCTTCCTTGAGTATTCTTACTTTGTCATTAACTTTTGACAATTTTATTATGATATGTCTTGGACAAGGTCTGTTTGGGTTGAGGTAACTCAGTGTTATGTTTGCTTCTTGGATTAGAAGATCTAACTCTTTCCATAAGCTTGGGATGTTTCACCAATTATTTGTTGAATAATATCTCCATTCCCTTTTTCCTCTCTTCTTCTTTGATATACCCATTTAGGCTTATATTTCTCTTTCTGATGGAATCAGACCATTCTTGCAGCACTCTATCATTTTTAAAAATTTGTGAGTCTCTCTTCTCTCTGTAGTGTTTCTACTTGCCTGTCTTTGATGTCACTGATTCTCTCCTCTATCGGGCCTGTTTTATTAGCTAAACTTGCTACCTCATTTTTCAATGCATGTATTGAGTTCCACATCTGTGTTTGGTTCTTTTTTAATATTTCAATCTCCTTGGTGTAGTAAGTATTTTGTTCATTAATTTGATTTTGGGGATCACCAAATTGCTTTTCTTTCAGTGTTTTCTCATATCTCCTTGAGTATTTTAGAACTTCAATATTTAATTCTCTATTATTTAACCCAGAGGTTTCTGAACATCTCTCATTTTCTCTTTGAACTATATCTTTTTCTTTTGTAGCCATTGTCTTTGATTTAGTCTTCCTTCCTGGTACTTGAGAATGGTATTATTAAGAATTCTAACAAAAGGATACTAAAAAATTTGAATAATATAGGTGAAAAATACAATGAAAAATAGAAAAATTTAATAAAAATTACATGTAAAAAAGGAAAAGCACAAGAAAAAACAAAGAGGAGAAAAGAAAAGTAAATGAAAACAAATAAAAGACCCACAAAAAGTAAGAATACAAAACATACAAATGAAAGAAAATTAAATTCAATTAAGAAAATAAGATTTCAGTTTTGATTGGTTTTTCTGTTTTTTTTTTTTCCATTAGGTGCCCCTGTATTACAATATTTATCTCTGTAAAACTCTGGCTGACCTCTGCTGAAATGTTGCTGTCACAATGATGTAGAAAGGGCTGCAGTCGCATTGGTGGGTCGAGCGTGTTTTGAGGGCTCTACAACTTTAGTAGTGCTGATTTCTGGGCACTCTTCCCTATGTCTCAACAGAACAGGGGACCAGACATGGATTACCTGTTTTCTTCAGGGGATAGAGTGGCTCTGGAGAGTTTATCTTTGGGGTCTCTCTCTGTCACTCTCTGTACCCAGCAAAGTAATGGAGGCACAATCTGAGATACTGAGGGGGGTTGCACTTTGGTTTTCTCTGTCCCTGCAACAACTCTGGGCTTCAGCCAAACCACAGGAACACTGGCCATGACCCCTCATTCTGCCATTGCTTTGGTTTAATATCTCCCCTGCTGCCCCTTAATCTCACTGCTCCTACCAGCAGTAAGTGGCCCAGTCTCTCCAGGCTCCTTCCCTCTCTGGAGCCTCTACAGACTAAAACCCAGGCAGTCTTGTCTTCCTTCCTCTCTGGATCCCTGGCAGAAAGAAAACCCAGTCACTCTGGGCTTCTCCCTTCTCCAGAGCTCCTACAGACAAAAACCTGAACAGTTTGGACTTCCCTCATCTCTAGAGACCCAGTGGATGAAAACCCAGATAGTCTGAACCTCTCTCCTCTCTGAAGCTGACCATGAGTGTGTTTTATCTTCCACCCCTTTGTCAACCCTTCCCAGCTGTAGTCCATTCAGTGTGTGGTCCAGTGGGTTTGCTTCACTGCATTGTAAAGCTGTTCAATTTGTTGAAATTTTAAGGGCAGAGATCAGGGGTATCTCTCATGCCACAATTATTCTGATGTCATCTTCATAGTCAGGATTATTAATGGCCTAATCTTAGAAAATGTGTTATAATTACATTCTACATTTATAATACCTAAAACTAATATAGTGGTAACTATGGCAGATGCTATTTAGAGCTTCTGACTGGTTTAATCATTTAATTATCACAACAATCTTTTGAATATCTATAAGTATCTCCATTTCACAGATGAGGATATTGGAGGTCATAGAGATTAAGCACTGGACAGTGCTGGAGCCAGATTTGTGATCTCAGGGTACCATTCTCCAGGTTCCATATTCCTAACCACTATGCTATAGTAAGTAATTTTGATCATAGTTACTTTTAAATATGGCCTTTAAAATTATTTTAGTTGATGATCACTTACTGAGTGCCTCATAAATCATAAGAGTTGAAGCAAAGGAAGAGAAAAATGTAAGTTTCCACTTTTTAGTTTACCATCTAAGAGAGGAGATGAACAAATGTGTCAAAGAGAATAAGGACAGCTTGGAAAGAGTAAATAAATCTGTCAGTTCATTTTAGCTCTCAACATTTTGCTTTACCATGATAGCTTTAGAGCTTTCTAGGCCAGTGCTTCTTAAGGATTACTGTGCATACAAATCTCTTGAGGAATACTATTAAATGCAGACTTTCATTCAGTAGGTTTGAGTTGAGCCAGAGAGTCTGTTTAATAAGCTCCCAGGTGAGTCTGATGATACTGGTTCAGAGACCACACTTTGTGTAGAAAGGTGTAACACATTGAGGGCCTACTAGGTATTATAATGCTTTCTAGCTAAACAAAGACAATGTTGAAGACGTTTAAGCTGACTTTATGGGAACTGGGGTGATCACTGGAGAACATCATAGAAGAATTGATTTAAAAAAATAATCTGTATGATATATGAAGAGCACTCAGGGGTCTTTCTTGTAGTCTGAGCAAAGTATTAATAATGTCAGAAAGGTAATTTTTGGTGCTTTGTCGTGGGTGGATAGAGCCAGCCAGAGATGAGAGGAGATCCAGCTCAAAGACAGGTGAAGAAATTCAAGCAATGAAAAGGTAAAGGCCAGGAACATAATTATGGCAGTAGAAATGGGCAGTAAGGCCTGGCTGCAAGAAAGATGATTTATATAAACCACCAAAAGTTCGGCACAATTAGGATCTCTTCAATAATAGATCAGAAGTGAATAGTACTTTAATATTTGAAAAAAAATACTTCCACGTGCATTATCTTATTTAAGCAACTACCGGAGTTTAGTAGTTACTTTCACCACCATTTACAAATGAAACTGAGATACTGTAGTAGCCATTTAAACCATGTCTGAGAAAAGGCAAAACTAATTGCAAAAGAAAGGAAATTGTGAAAAAGTTCACAATTACTCATATTGTTTTTATAAGCTGATTTTTCCAACTAATAGAGTAATATATTTTTATTATAAAAGTAATATAAAATATATTTGAGATCCTACTACATGGCTATATTGTTGTAACCTTCCTTCAAATTCTTCCAATTATTATGGCTCCTTTCTTTGTAATTAGAAAATTTTTTGAAAGCTTAATTTTAAATTACTATATATTAACCATCTCATATAGAGGTATTATAATTTAAACTACTTCCATGAAATTGGCCATTTAGGTTTTCAGTTCTTTCCTATTATATATAGATTGTGGAGAACATGTTTGTACATACATCTTTTTCTAAGCATCTGATAATTTACTTAAGGACATATCAGCTCATTAAGAAGTCTTCTCACTGACTTGCAACTGGGCTGATTTAATGCTTGATAAGAGATTGTAACAGAAGGAGAACCAGAAATAAAACCATGCCTTTATAGTCAATTAATATTTGACAAAGGAGACAGAGTATGCAATGGAGAAATGACAGTTTCTTCAATAAATCATGCTGGGAAAATAGGACAGGTAAATGAAAAATAATGAAAGTAGACCACCGACTTATACAAAAAAATAAACTCAAAATGGATAAAAGACTTAAATGTAAGTTACAAAACCATAAAATTCCTAGAAGAAAACATAGTCATTGCATATTACACATCTCTTGGAGTAATATTTTTACTGATTTATCTCCTTAGGCAAGTTAAACAAAGGAAAAATTCAACAAATGGGACTACATCAAACTAAAAATCTTAGCACAGCAAAAAAATCAGCAAAATTAAAAGACAGTCCACTGTATGGGAGAATGTATTTGCTGATATGTCTGATAAAGGGTTAATAACCAAAATTTATAAAGCACTTCTAAAACTCAATACCAGGAAGGTTAACAATCTGTTACAAAATGTGTAAAGTTCCTGAATAAACACTTCTTCAAAGAGGACATACAGATGGCCAATAGGCATATGAAAAAATGCTCAACATCACTAATCATCAGAGAAATGAAAATTAAAACCACAATGAGTTATTACTTCATGCCTGCCAGAATGGCTTTCATGAACAAATCGACAAACAACAAGTGCTGGCAAGAGTGTGGAGAAAAAGGAACCCTTCTGCACTGCTAGTGGGAATGCAGACTTGTTCACCCACTGTGGAAAATAGTGTGCTTTTTCTCAAAAAAAAAAAAAAATAGAACTGCCTTATCACCTAGCAATCTCATTTCTAGGAATATATTTTAAGAATCCTAAAACAATAATTCAAACGAAGATATGTGCCTCCATGTTTGTTGCAGTGTTATTTACAATAGCCAAGATCTGGAAACAGCTCAAATGTCTGACAGTGGCTGAATGGATAAAAAAGCTGTAGTACATTTACACAGTGGAATACTATGCAGCCGTGGAAAAGAAGGAAATCTTACCTTTTGTGAGAGCATGGATGGACCTGGAGATTATTATGCTGAGTGAAATAAACCAGGCAGAGAAAGGAAAATATTATGTGATCTCACTTCTATGTGGAATTTAATGAACACAGTGAACTGATGAACAAAATATAAACTAAGGCATGGACACATGGAACAGATGGACAGCTGTCAGAGGGGAGGGAATGAGGGGCCTAGGAAAAGGAAGGTAAATGAATTAGCCAAAAACCATATATAGATAGATACAGACAATAGCATGGCAATAGCCAGAAGGGAAAGCAGGTGGTGGTAGGGGAGGAGGATAAAGGGGGGCAGGAAATAGGGGCATAAAGAGACTTTCTTGGGATGAGAGGTGCATAATATGGTATGTAGATGTTGTTATTTTGGGTTGTATACTTGAAATCTGTATTGTTTGACAAACTATGTCATCACAATAATTTTTTTTTTTAAATTGGGTCAGCCTAGGGTTTGGGGAGGTCACTCAACATCTCTCATTGTCTCAGATTACATAGTGAACTCTTGCTGATTCCCCAGGTTCAGGAAATCATGTTTTGGAAAATTCTGCTGCATCTGATATTATTGATTTTGAGTCTCCTCAGGCCAGTCCATTCAAACAGATATGTTTATCTATTGGTCTGTTGACTGGGATTGGTTGAGGCAGTGGAGAGCAGTGACTCAGAAGTCCTAGTTACTGCCTGCAAGGGGTTTATCAGCTCTTTGTTGGAAAGAGGTCAGATTTATGTGGGATAAGTAAGGACCAGATCAAATCAAAACACCAGCTTATATAGTTTGAAAATCTCTAGAAAAAAGCAAATATGTTAATAATTTAATGGGTGATTTTGTTTTCTTCTTCTTCTTTTTATTAACCTATATTTTTTGTGGTATATATATATGGAAGAAGTAGTAAGGGATGGTAGTGTGGATCTGGAGGCTGAGTTGAACTGAAATTCTGTTATTTGTTGTGTGACCTTTGGTAAGTTATTGAGCCTTTTCAAGCCTAAATTTTCATTTTTGAATTATGAGAAATAATATTATTTATATGTAGATCTTTTGATGTGAAGAAATGATCTAATCCACTAAGTGCTTAGTCTTGTGCCTGGCACACGGTAATGCTTATAACTAGGCAATAAGTACTATCTAGTATTATTATTAACATTATTAGATATTATTTAAATAATCAGTTGAAATATGCATATGTAGAAATATATATGTATGTAACGGTATACATATATATTTATATATACACATATATTCCTACCTCTTCTGTATTTTATAAATACAACTATAAATACATACACACAAACACACACATATATTTATTGTTTTTATTATCATTATTGTTATATTTACAAAGAACAGAATAGGTATGAATTTTTAAAAGCCTAAAAATCCAATTTTGATGAGACTCATGAACATAGATTAAAATGGTGTGGTTACCAGGGGAGAGGGGTGGAGGGAAGGAGAATAAAGAGGGACAAATATATATCACACATAGGTGGGATATACAACTGAGACTCATGGACACAAATAAAAGTGGAGTTGTTACCTAAGGGAGGGGGTGAAGAGAAGGGAAGTAAAGAGGGACAAATATGAGGTGACAGAAAATAATTTGACTTTGGGTGATAGGCACACAATACAGTCAACAGTTCTAATGCTATAGAAATATTTACCTGAAACCTATGTACTCTTACTGATCAATGTCACCCCTTTAAATTTAATTTCTAAATAAATTTTAAAAAGTGTTTTAAAGAAGAAAATCCAATTTGGTTGTCCCTACTTCAGGAAAGAAGCTTTCTCTGACACTAGGCTTCCAAGGGAAAGTTCTACTGCCTCCCCCTCCCACCACCAATGTTGGGAACTTGGTTCCTTAGCTATGCAGGCTGGCACTGTTTAGTAGCAGGCTGACTTGAAAGACTACAAGTTGTGAAGCTACAGACATCTGGGTTCAAAGACTGGAAGTTTTCTTTCCTAGTCAGGTGCTCCTTAGCAATTTCTTTGGAGCAACTCCCTGTATCTCAGTTTACTCAATTGTTAACAGGGAATCATTCTTAAATCTCAGGGTTGTTGTTAGAAAAATTAAATAATAATGCCAATATGATTGTATTTGGTCCATGGTTGAGTGTAAATTATTTTATTTTCATGAAGCTGTGTGAGGAGCATTGGTGTCAGTAACATCTGAGTTTAAATTTGGGCTTTGTCATACCAAAGCAGTGAAGGCTGGCTCTTTCTGAACCCTATTATTTCACCTGTAAAATGGGGTCAAGGGCACTTACCTGATGTATATTAAGGCATATACTATTTGCATCATCATTAATATCTCATGTACCCTTTAAGTTGTGTACTAAAACTAGCACATAAGAGAAAAACCAATTATTGGGAATTCTCGTTGAAAACTGCTTATATTGCAATAGGATACTACACCTATGTATAGAACACTATACAGTAATTCTGTAACTTTGTGAATCTCTGAGATGGACCACAGAAAGGAACAAGATCCTCTTTCTTGTACTGCCTCTTGCACTATCACTATCTTGCGATAGTGAGCTGCCATGAATATGAGTTACCTGTGAAGAAGACCATTTGTCAAGCACATGAAGGCAACCTCTAGCTGACAACCACCAAACATCCAACAGCCTGCAAGAAACTGAATTCTGTCAACAGTCATGTGAGCTTGGAAGCAGTTCTTCCCCAGTTGAGTCTTAGATGAGACCCCAGTGCTGACCAATACCTGGATTACAGCCATGCATACAATCCAGCTAAGCTGTAGCCTGGACTTTTGACCTACATAAACAGAAATAATAAATCTGTAATGTGTTAAGCCAAAAGAAAAATTAAAAAAAAGAAAGGAACACATGGAAAGTGTTGATGCAGGTGTCTGGGTATTCAAACTATTCCACTTCTAGGATACCCAACAAATTCCTCGTGGTGAATAGGGGATCTGTGGAGAATTTTAGAGGCTTTATTTGTTGGATTTGTTTCATTTTGTTTTTATATTACACCTCTACCTTAATCTGAGTTAATAGAATTCTGGTTGTGAAAACTTATATTGTATGTAAAGCACTTATCCCAGGTTCTGCCCTTATCAGTAAGGACTTAAAATGTTAGCTGCTATTTTTCTTAGTAGTAGCAATAATATTAGTACTAGTAAGATATGTGACAGTACCTAACACAGGGCCTGATATAGTCATTGATCAATAATGTTTGCTGAATTTGGGTAATTGGATGCATATATATACTATTCCTTTATAGTGTAGTAAAGAAGGATTTGGCCACCTGATTCTTGTCTTTCCAAGTATCCTGCTGTGGCCCCTTGGATATTTTTCACATTTCAACCTGGAGTTTGTTGTCAAGTGATTCTGAAGGCAGTCGTCTACCTTACTTACTTTCTACCCCCACAGTTTCTGGCACATAATAGGTAGTCAGTAAAGAAATAGATGGATGGAAGAAGCAAAGCTTTGAATTAAACAGGGACTTGCCTTGCCTTTGTAAGATTTTAGGGACCAGGTTTCAATTTGGGATGTTGCTGCTTTTCCTGGGCTTTTGGCATTGGGCCCTGATCATTCTGCATATTCCTTGAAACCTTGCTCTGACCTGGAAACTGTTACACTCTTAATGGGGTTTCTCTGGAATAAGTACTTGAAAGTATAAAAGCTGGTTTTGGTATATTGAGCACTTTAAGGAAGAAATGGCCACACAGAAAGATGATAAAGCCGCAAATAAGGGCATGAAATTTAGAGTCAAAAGAAACTTTAGTTCAAATTCTATCGCTTCTAGTTACATGTCTTTGGGAATCTCTTAAACTTTCTGAGCCTCAATCTTCTGTTCTCATCTGTAAGATAGGACACAATATTATACAATACTACTACATACCTCTTGATGTTGTTTTGAGGGTTAAAATATGACATGTGCTTAATGCCATGGTACATAATAATTGCTCAGTGAATGTTCGCTACTATTGTTGTTGCATATCATATGTCATCTTCTTTTCAAAATGAATAATGCTTTATTGTTTTTCATGCCATCAAAAGCAATGCTGTTTGTTGCTTGAATATTAACTTAGAATATATATAAATGTTTAAAGAAAAAAATTGAAATTACCTACATTACCACCTAAAGGTGACAAGCATTGATAATTCAGTGTGTACATGCTATACTTTATTTTTTTCTGTTTATATATGCACACATTAAAATGAGGTCATATGATATATATGATTTTAGAGTCCACTTTTTTATACATGACAATATGTTGTAGAAATATTTTCAGATCAACATAAGTATTTTAATGGCTTCACAGTATTACCCTTTATGACTATATGAATACTATAAATATGATAACCAGTACCATAGTAATTTAATTTGCTTTTAATGTTTTCTAATACAAACATTACTACAGTGAACATTTATGTACATAAGTCTTCACATGCTTGTATAATTGTTTTGTTAAGGGATATTCGTAAAAGAAGCAAATTTACTAGGTCAAAGAAAATATACTTTAAAAGTCATCCCTTTCATTAAAATACATACTGGATTAATTTTTATTAAATGGGATAATGAATGGGAAGAAATATTGTAAACTGTCAAGTGCTCTACGAGTTACTGCATTCCAATTGTTATCATTAGAAATGTGGCAGACTGATGACCTTAAAGACTAAAAGAGGGGAGAATTTCTCCCTGATTCCCATGAAAGATATCTACATGAACATGTATGTGTAAGTGGATGGTAACTGTTTATTCTCTTGATAATGAAGAAAGACCCATAACCTTGAATTAAAACAATTGTTTTCTCTTTTTTTTATAATTATAAATTTATTGTGTTGACATGGTTTCAAGTGCCCCGCTCAATATAACTCTCTACACACTGCATCATGCCCCCCATGTCCCTTGCAAAGTCTCTTTCCACACCTATTTTACTCCCTTTGCCCCCTTCCCCCTATCTCTACTCCCCATTTCCATCTAGCTATTCCTACTCTGTTGTCTGTATATATGTGTTATGTATATAGGATTTTGGCTAATCCCTTCAACATTCTTTGATCTCATGACCTCTTCCAGCTTCCCTCTGATAACTGTCTTCCTGTTTTGTTTGTTCATGCCTCTGTTCCTATTTTGTTCATCAATTTATTGTGTTCATTAGATTACACATAGAAGTGAAATTATATGGTATGTGTCTTTCTCTGCCTGGCTTATTTCACTTAGCATAATAATTTCCAAGTCTATCCATGCTGTCGCAAAAGGTAAGATGTCCTTCTATTTTACATCTAAGTAGTATTCCATTGTGTAAATAAACTACAGCTATTTTTACACACTCATCCACTAATAGACACTTGGGCTGTTTCCAGATTTTGGCTATTGCAATTAACACTGAAATGAACATGGGGGTGCATATCATCTTTTGAATTAGAGTTGTGGGATTCTTAAAATATATTCCTAGAAATGAGAAGCTGGGTCATAAGGCAGTTCCATTTTTAACTTTTTGAGGAAAATTCGTACTGTTTTCCACAGTGGCTGGACAGGTGATCATTCCCACCAACAATGCAGGAGAGTTCCCTTTTCTTTACATCCTCACCAGCACCTGTTTGTTGATTTGTTCATGAAAGCCATTCTGACAGGTGTAAGGTGGTGTCTCATTGTGGCTTTAATTTGCATTTCTATGATGCTTAGTGATGGTAAGCATTTTTTCATATGCCTATTGGCCATCTTTATGTCCTCTTTGAAGAAGTGTCTATTCAGGAACTTCACACATTTTATAAGGGATTGTTAACCTTCCTGGTATTGAGTTTTAGAAGTGCTTTATAAATTTTGGTTATTAACCTCTTATCAGACATATCAGTAAATATGTTCTCCCATACAGTGGATTGTCTTTTTATTTTGTTGATTTTTTTTTTATAAATAAATTTTTATTTTAATGGGGTGACATTAATAAATCAGGGTACATACATTCAAAGAAAACATTTCCAGATTATCTTGTCATTTAGTTCTGTTGCATATCCATCACCCAAAGAGAGATCGTCCTCCGCCACCCTCCATCCAGTTCTCTCTGTATCCCTCCCCCTCCCCCTCTCCCTCCTTCCCTCCCCCCACCCCCCATAGCCACCACACTCCTGTTCATGCTTCTTAGTCTCGCTTTTATGTCCCACCAATGTATGGAATCCTGCAGTTCCTGTTTTTTTCTGATTCGCTTATTTCACCCCACACAATGCTACCAAGACTCCACCATTCCGCTATAAGTGATCCGATGTCACCATTTCTCCTAGCTGAATAATATACCATGGTGTATATGTGCCCCATCTTCTTCATCCAGTCCTCTATTTTTTTTACAGTGATTAACAGCCTTTAAGCAAACTCTTGGCCAATACAGCAAGAATCCATGAATGAGTAGTGTCCTTAACATGTTCCCCAAGTCCAAGTTGGCCCCATCACCATGCCAAATCCCTGAAAAATGCAACCCAACCACAGTTCAGTCTGTTAGGAGCTGTCACAGGGAGCAGGAGTCCAGGAAAGTTCCCCACAGGAAAAGTCCGCATGGCACTGGAATTGTTGTCACCATTCTATACTTTGCAGCTCATGTCCAAGTCCCAATGACCGCTGCTTCTAGCTGGTAATGATTCAGGCAGACTGGAAAAAGGCATTTGCAGCATGCGTGGATATGGAGCTTCTGTTCTCCTCTGCCTGGAGAGTTGAGACCAGGTTGCTTTTCCCTGGAGCTCTGTGACTGTGGCCTGGTAAAGAGAACCTTGGGATACACTAAGCTGGGTGGCAAAGGTAAATTCATAATACAAGTTGGCAAAAGGAGTAA
The DNA here is from genome assembly GCF_036850765.1 of Saccopteryx bilineata. Lineage (NCBI taxonomy): Eukaryota > Metazoa > Chordata > Mammalia > Chiroptera > Emballonuridae > Saccopteryx > Saccopteryx bilineata. Next base: position 101,397,785 of record NC_089502.1, on the reverse strand, counting down.
AGAGAGCTCTAAATTAAGAGTAGGTCTCAGCCTGAAATATAAGTGGGGCATTGAGGTAGGAGGGATAAAGGAAACACTATATATTAAGCAAAGCAGCAGAAAATAGGACTATCAACACCCACAACAGAGATCTTTGAGGGAAGAATAAAAAACCTGACTATTCAGGCAAAACATAATTAAGTGGCCCTTGTGCGAATGAGATCAGTTTACCTGCTTCTTGGAAGAAATACCCTAGGCTCGTCCACAGTGTCCTAGATGGGGCCGACGGCCCTGGGCACCTTCAGCCTTCAGTGGCAAACCCCAGCTTTCTGGGCAAGGTTAGGTCATAGGTGGCTGGAGCAGGGCTGGAAGAGACTGAACCCTCCCTTAGAGGAGCGAAGGGGAAGCCCACCTTCCAGTGTCCCTGTTTCCTCACAGCAGAGGCATGTAAGCCTGGCAGGCTTTAGTTCAATGACCTTCCTTTCCACTATTGAAGCAGGACCCAGATGGCATCCTATGAGACCCTTTGGGGTGTTGGAGCCTTTAAGGGTATAAGGGTGTATCCTAAAAGCTGGTAGTTCCCCTGATCTCTATTGGGCTTTTTCTGCCTCTAGGTATCTTAAAAGCCATTCTCAGAAGATCTCGCTGAGGGGTTTGAGGATCCCCTTCCGCCTATATAAATCTTTTCCATATATCTGGAGCTATTTGGAAAAAAGACAGAACAGTGTTATTAGCTAGATCTAATAAAGAAGGTAGTAGTTTGCAGGCGAAAAAGATTTGGTGTCTCCTGTTCATCAGCATTCAAAAGAAATGTTTTTTTTTTTTTTTTAAGTAAAAAGCATGATATGGTAGACCCGTCGGAGTCATTGGCCTGGTGTGCAGGATTCCCGGGTTCGATTCCCGGCCAGAGCACACAGGAGAAGTGCCCATCTACCTCTCCACTCCTCCCCCTCTCCTTCCTCTTGGTCTCTCTCCTCCCGCCCACAGCCAAGGCTCCACCAGAGCAAATCCACCCTGGACTCTAAGGATGGCCCCATGGCCTCCACCCCAGTAGCTAGAATGGCTCCGGTTGTAACAGAGCAACATCCCAGATGGGCAGAGCATTCCCCCCGGTAGGCATGCCAAGTGGATCCCAGTCAGGCACATGCAGGAGTCTGTCTGACTGCCTCCCCATCCCCATCCTCAGAAATATACAAAAAATGAATAAATAAAAGAAAAAATACTAAAAAAAAGGGGGGGGCATTCCCTTGTGCTAAAGCACCAGGGAGCATGGAGTGAGCTTGAGTATGTCCTATGAAACATGGAGCTCTATGTTTACATATAAGTCTTTGAAGAAGGAGGAACTGCTGAAATAGTTTATCAGCATTTGTCCCTAAGACAGCAGTCTTTATAGTGGGAACACCATACGTAAATATTTGCTGTCTGTCTGTAGATTAAGGGGGGAATATGGCAAATGCTGAAAAGCCATGATCTTTGTGCCCCTCCCCTCCCCCAATCCCCTCCCTCTCCTCCCCCCACCCTGTAACCCCCACACTGTTGTTCATGTCTCTGAGTCTCATCTTTATGTCCCACCTATGTATGGAAACATATAGTTCTTAGTTTTTTCTGATTTACTTCTTTCACTCAGTATAATGTTATCAAGGCCCATCCATGTTGTTGTAAAAGATCCGATGTCATCATTTCTTATGGCTGAGTAGTATTCCATAGTATATATATATACCAAAGCTTTTTAATCCACTCGTCCTCTGATGGACACTTGGGCTGTTTCCAAATCTTTGCTATTGTGAACAATGCTGCCATAAACATGGGGGTGCATTTCTTCTTTTCAAACAGTGCTATGGTGTTCTTAGGGTATATTCCTAACAGTGGTATAGCTGGGTCAAAAGGCAGTTCGATTTTTAATTTCTTGAGGAATCTCCATACTGTTTTCCACAGTGGCTGCACCAGTCTGCATTCCCACCAGCAGTGCAGGAGGGTTCCCTTTTCTCCACATCCTCGCCAGCACTTATTCTGTGTTGTTTTCTTGATGAGCGCCATTCTGACTGGTGTGAGGTGATGTCTCATTGTGGTTTTAATTTGCATTTCTCTAATCATTAGTGATGTTGAACATTTTTTCATATGCCTATTGGCCATCTGTGTGTCCCCTTTGGAGAAGTGTCTATTCATTTCTTTTGCCCATTTTTGGATTGGATTGTTTGTCTTCCTGGTGTTGAGATTTACAAGTTCTTTATAAATTTTGGTTATTAACCCCTTATCAGACGCTATGTCAAATATATTCTCCCATTGTGTAGTTTGTCTTTTTATTCTGTTCTTATTGTCTTTAGCTGTGCAGAAGCTTTTTAGTTTGATAAAGTCCCATTTGTTTATCCTGTCTTTTATTTCACTTGCCTGTGGAGACAAATCAGCAAATATATTGCTGTGACAGATGTCAGAGAGCTTACTGCCTATGTTTTCTTCTAAGATGCTTATGGTTTCACGGCTTATATTCAAGTCTTTTATCCATTTTGAGTTTATTTTTGTGAGTGGTATAAGTTGGTGGTCTAGTTTCATTTTTTTGCAGGTAGCTGTCCAGTTTTCCCAACACCATTTGTTGAAGAGGCTGTCTTTACTCCATTGTATTGTCTTACCTCCTTTGTCAAATACCAGTTGTCCATAGAGCTGTGGGTTTATTTCTGAGTTCTCTGTTCTGTTCCATTGATCTATGTGCCTGTTCTTATGCCAGTACCATGCTGTTTTGAGTACAATGGCCTTATAATATAACTTGATATCTGGAAGTGTGATACCTCCCGCTTTTTTCTTCCTTTTCAGGATTGCTGAGGCTATTCGTGTTCTTTTTTGGTTCCATATAAATTTTTGGAATATGTGTTCTATGTCTTTGAAGTAAGTCATTGGTATTTTCATTGGTATTGCATTGAATTTATAAATTGCTTTGGGTAATATAGACATTTTAATGATGTTTATTCTTCCTAACCATGAGCGCGGTATATGCCTCCACTTATTCGTATCTTACCTGATTTCTTTTATCAATGTTTTATAATTTTCCAAGTACAAGTCTTTAATCTCCTTGGTTAGATTTATTCCTAGGTACTTTATTTTTTTGGTTGCAATGGTAATGGGGATTGCTTCCCTGATTTCTCTTTCTGACAGTTCATTATTAGTGTATAAAAATGCCTCTGATTTCTGAGTATTGATTTTATATCCTGCCACCTTGCCAAATTCTTTTATCAGGTCTAGTAGTTTTTTGACTGAGACTTTAGGGTTTTCTATATACAATATTATGTCATCTGCAAATAATGATAGTTTTACTTCTTCTTTTCCAATTTGGATGCCTTTTATTTCTTTTTCTTGTCTGATTGCTGTGGTGAGGACTTCCAGAACTATGTTGAATAAGAGTGGTGAAAGGGGACACCCCTACCTTGTTCCTGATCTTAAGGGGATTGCTTTTAATTTTTGCCCATTGAGTATGATGTTGGCTGTGGGTTTGTCATAGATGGCCTTTATCATGTTGAGGTATGTTCCCTGTATTCCCACTTTGCTGAGAGTTTTGATCATGAATGGGTGCTGGACTTTATCAAATGCTTTTTCTGCATCTATTGAAATTATCATGTGGTTTTTCTCCTTTCTTTTGTTTATGTGATGAATCACATTGATTGATTTGCAAATATTGTACCAGCCTTGCCTCCCAGGAATAAATCCTACTTGATCATGGTGTATGATTTTTTCCATATATTGCTGGATCCGGTTTGCTAATATTTTATTGAGGATTTTTGCATCTAAGTTCATCAGGGATATTGGCCTATAATTTTCTTTTTTTGTGTTGTCCTTGCCTGGTTTTGGAATCAGAATTATGCTCGCCTCATAAAAGGAGTTTGGAAGTCTTCCTTCCTCTTGAATTTTTTGAAATAGCTTGAGAAGGATAGGAGTTAGTTCTTCTTTGAATATTTGGTAGAATTCACTTGTGAAGCCATCAGGCCCAGGACTTTTCTTTTTTGGGAGTTTTTCGATAGCTGTTTCAATCTCATTTGTTGTAATTGGTCTGTTTAGGTTTTCTGATTCTTCCAGATTGATTTTTGGAAGATTATATGATTCAAGGAAATTGTCCATTTCATCTAGGTTGTCTAGTTTTTTGGCGTACAGTTCTTCATAGTATTTTCTTACAATATTTTGTATTTCTGTTGTGTCAGTTGTTATTTCTCCACTCTCGTTTCTAATTTTATTTATTTGAGTCCTCTCTCTTTTTTTCTTGGTGAGTCTCGTTAAAGGTTCATCGATCTTGTTTACCTTTTCAAAGAACCAGCTCCTGGTTTCATTGATCCTCTGTATTGTTTCTTTAGCCTCTATGTCATTTATTTCTGCTCTGATCTTTATTATTTCCTTCCTTCTACTAGCTCTGGGCTTTACTTGCTGTTCTTTTTCTAGTTCTTTTAGATGCAGGGTTAAGTTGTTTATTTGAGCTTTTTCTAGCTTCTTGAGGTATGCCTGTAATGCTATAAACTTCCCTCTCAGGACTGCTTTTGCTGTGTCCCATAAATTTTGAGTTGATGTATGCTCATTATCGTTTGTTTCTAGGAATTTTTTAATTTCTTCTTTGATCTCAGTGTTAACCCATTCATTGTTTAATAACGTGCTATTTAGTTTCCAAGTGTTTGAATGTTTTTCAATTTTTCTATTGTGGTTGATTTCTAGTTTAATGCCATTGTGATCAGAGAAAGTGCTCGATATGATTTCAATCTTCTTAAATTTGTTGAGCCCGCTTTTGTGCCCTAACATGTGGTCTATTCTAGAGAATGTACCATGAGCGCTTGAAAAGAATGTATATTCTGCTGTTTTAGGGTGAAAGGTTTTGAAGATATCTATTAAATCGAGTTGATCTAATATGTCCTTTAAGTCTGCTGTTTCTTTGTTAATTTTCTTTCTTGAGGATCTATCTAATGATGTTAATGGGGTATTGAAATCTCCTACTATTATAGTATTGCTGTTGATCTCGCCCTTTAAGTCTATCAAAGTCTGCTTTATATATTTAGGTGCTCCTATATTAGGTGCGTAAGTATTTATAATGGTTATATCTTCCTTTTGGATTGCTCCCTTTATCATTATGTAGTGACCTTCTTTATCTCTAACTATGGTCTTTGTTCTAAAGTCCATTTTGTCTGATATAAGTATTGCTACCCCAGCTTTTTTTTCATTTCCATTTGCGTGAAATATTTTTTTCCATCCTTTTATCTTCAGTCTGTGTGCATCTTTTGATTTAAGGTGTGTCTCTTGTAGACAGCATATGTATGGGTCCTGTTTTCTTATCCACGCAGCTACCCTATGTCTCTTGATCAGATCATTTAATCCATTAACATTTAAGGTTATTACTGATATGTAATTGTTTGTTGCCATTTTTTTTCTTTAAAACTGTTTTTCTCTTTTGCTATATATTTTTTTCCTTTGATCTGTTTACAACAGGTCCCTTAGCATTTCTTGCAGCCTTGGTTTGGTTGCAGTGAAATCCTTGAGTTTTTTTTTTGTCTGTAAAGCTTTTTATTTCTCCTTCAATTTTAAATGATAGCCTTGCTGGATAAAGTAGTCTTGGTTGTAGGTTCTTGTTCTGCATTACTTTGAATATTTCTTGCCATTCCCTTCTGGCCTCAAGTGTTTCTGTTGAGAAGTCAGAAGTCATCCTTATGGGGGCTCCTTTGTAGGTGATAGTCTTTTTTTCTCTAGCAGCTTTTAATATTTTCTCTTTATCATTTAGCTTTGGCATTTTAATTATGATGTGTCTTGGTGTTGGTTTCTTTGGGTTTCTCCTTAATGGAGTTTTCTGTGCTTCCTGAACATGTGGAATGTTTTCCTGCCTTAATTGGGGGAAGTTTTCTGCTATAATATGTTTGAACAAAGTCTCTATCCCTTGTTCTTTCTCTTCTTCTTCAGGAACCCCTATGATGCGGATGTTATTTCTCTTCATGTTGTCACAGAGCTCTCTTAGAGTTTCCTCTGACGTTTTGAGTCTCTTTCTTTTTTCTGCTCTGCTTCCGTGCCTTTATTTATTGTGTCCTCTAACTCACTGATTCGATTCTCTGCTTCATCCATCCTGCTTTTAATTCCTTCCATTGTATTCTTTATTTCAGATATTGTATTTGTCATTTCTGACTGATTCTTTTTTATTATTTCAATGTCCTTTTTTATATTTGTTATCTCTTTATTTAGGTTTTCGTAATGGCCATCTATGGTTGTTCTAATATCTTTGAGCATCCTAACAATCGTTATTTTAAACTCTGCATCTGGTAATTTGGTTATATCTGATTCACTTAGGTCCTTTTCTGGGGATTTCTCTTGGTTTATTTGTGTTGTATTTCTCTGCCTCCGCATTTTCTCTTCACGAGAGTGGCTGTGATCACGTGCTCGGGTGCACAAGGGTTGGTGGCCTTGGCCTTTGCCCCGCCCCCGTGTGTGACGTTATGCTCAGTCCTGAGGTCACTGGCAAGCACCTTTACTCAGCTGTGGGTTTCCGCCTGTTTCCGAGCTTTCGCCCTGCCTTTGCAGGATGATCCCTCTCAAGGAACAGCTGCTAGCCTTGGCTCTACTGCCAGGCAGGGCTGCGTGCCCAAGCTCAGCTTCGTAGTGGAACTCCGCCTTTTCTGGGCTTTTGGCTCCACCCTTGTGGGAGGAGCAGGCTACTAAGTCAGACTGCAAGCCTGGGTTGCACGGGCGGGGCAGGGATGTGCTCCTCTGCCCTTGCTCCGGGGCCGGTTTCTACCCTTTCTGGGTTTCCCGCCCTTCTCCCGGAGGCTGGATTACAGGCTGCCGGCAGCTGAGCTTGGCCGCTTTTGCACGCCCCCTTCTCTCTAGCCGGGCAAGATTGAGCTCACACCTGAGCCCAGTGGTGGCCAGTCGGCTTCCGCCCCTGCCAGCAGAACCGCGCTTTTGTCTCCCACTGCCGCCCGCCGGTGTGCCCTCAGCCGCGTGGGTGGGGGCGTTGCAGCTCGGACCCTAAGACTCACTACTGTAGACCCGAAAACTCCCTCCTTCTATGCGACTCTGCTCTGAATGCTGCGGGGGAGCTTGTTTGGCTGCTCTCCTGCTTCCCTTTGCTGGTATTGCTGTTTCCGGGGGAAATATTCACTTCAGCTTTGGGGAGTGACTCGTCCCAGGGGTTAGGGTGGCTATCTCCCAAAATGTTTTTCCCTATGCCTCCTAGATTGCACTCTCTTCCTGTTACTGTGGTTCTCTCCCCTCTCCCTCCGTCTCCAGGAGCCCCGGGTGAGTGTTTGTGAGCGAGATGTTCTGCGTGGTCCCTTTAAGAAGGATCCTGGGTCTGAGAAATCAGACTCTCTCACAAACAGTATCCTGACTTGTTTCCAGCTAAATACTGTCCTTACGCTTCTTCTGGGCTCTGGGGCTGCAGGCTGGGGCTTTGTTTCTGGGGCTCAGGACCCTTCCCCCTCTGCTAAACTCACTTCCCGCCACGCGAGTCTCTCCCTGCTGCCGTTCGCTCCAAGAAGCTGGGCAGCCCTCTCCGCATTTCCGCTTTTCCTACCAGTCTCTGTGTGGCTTCTTCAGCATTCCTTGGTTGAAGAGTCCTTTTAGTTTAGTCCAAAGTTGGTTTTTCCAGCTGATAGTTCATAAAATTAGTTTGTAATCCACATTGGTTCTGGGAGGTAGATGCTGGTACGTCCGCCTACTCCAGCGCCATCTTGTCTCCCTTGTTGATTTTTTTTTTGTGCAAAAGCTTTTTAGTTTGATGTAGTCCCTATTTGTTTATTTTGTCCTTTATTTCACTTGCCCGTGGAGATATATCAGCAACAATATTGCTGCCATAGATATCTGAGAATCTACTGCCTGTTTTCTTGTAGGATTTTTATGATTCCATGACTTACATTTAAGTGTTTTATCCATTTTGAGTTTATATTCTGAATGGTGTAAGTTGGTTGTCTGGTTTCTTTTTTTTTTTTTTTTTTTTTTGCATATACCTGTCCAATTTTTCCAATACCATTTATTAAAGAGACTATCTTTACTCCATTGTATGCTCTTACCTCCTCTGTCAAATATCAATTCACCATAAAGGCATGGGTTTATTTCTGGGTTCTTTGTTCTGTTCCATTGATTTGTATGTCTGTTTTTATGCCAGTACCAGGCTCTTTTGATTATAATAGCCTTGTAGTATAGATTGATATCATGAAGTGTGATACCTCCCATTTTGTTCTTCATTTTCAAGATTGCTGAGACTATTTGGTTTCCTTTTTGGATCCATATAAATTTTTGTAATATTTTTTCTAGATCTGTGAAGTATGTCATTGGTATTTTAATAGGAATTGCATTGAATCTGTAGGTTGCTTTGGGTAGTATGAACATTTTAATGATGTTAATTTTTTCTATCCATGAATGTGGTATATGCTTTCATATGTTTCAAAGAAATTTTTTCTTTCTTTCTTGATCTCATTGTTAACCTCATTCATTATTTAATAGCATACTATTTAACCTCCAAGTGTTTGAATGTTTTTCTGTTGTAGTTGATTTCTAATATGATGCCATTCTGTTCAGCAATGACGCTTGATAAGATTTGAATCTTCTTAAATTTATAAAGACGTATTTTGTGTCCTAACATGTGGTCTATACTAAAAAAGTGTACCATACGCACTTGAAAAGAATATATATTCTGCTGCTTTAAGGTGAAATGTTCTGAAGATATTAATTAAATCCAATTGGTCTAGTGTGTCATTTAAAGCTGTTGTTTCTTTGTTGATTTTCTGTCTGGAGGATCTATCCATTGATGTCAGTGGGTTGTTAAAATCCCTTACTATTACTGTATTGCTGTCAATTTCTTCCTTTATGTGGAGCAAAATTTACTTTATATATTTAGGTGCTCTTATATTGAGTGCATAAATATTTACAATGATTATATCCTCTGCTTTGATTGCTCCCTTTATCGTTATGGAGTGACCTTCTTTGTTTCTTATTATAGCCTTTGTTTTAAAGATCATTTTGTCAGATATAAGTATTTAAGTATTGCTACCCAGGCTTTTTTTTTTGTATCTATTTGCATGGAATATTTTTTTCCATCCCTTCACTTTTAGTTTATGTGTATATTTTGGGTCCTTTGTAGACAGCATACATATAGGTCATGTTTTATTATTCATTCAGCTATCTTATGTCTTTTCATTGGAGCATTGAATCTATTTATATTTAAGCTTATTATTGATATGTACTTATTTATTATTAAAACCTACAATCCTCTTTTTATTGATTTCTCTTTTCCTTTCCTCTTCTTATAGCAGGCCCTTTAACATTTATGCAATACTGGTTTGGTGGTAATGAACTCCTTTAGCCTTTATTTAAATCTGGAAAGCTCTTTATTACTCCTTCAATTTTAAATAGATAGAGTAGTCTTGGTTGTAGGTTCTTGTTTTGCATCACGTTCAATATTTCTTGCCAATCCCTTCAGGCCTGAAATGTTTCTGTTGAGAAGTCGTATGTCAGCTTTATGGGTGCTCCTTTGTAGGTAATTAATTTCTTTTCTCCTGCAGATTTTAGGATTCTTTATTTCTTATCTTGGGCATTTTAATTATGATGTGTCTTGGTGTGGGCCTCTTTGGGATCATCTTTAATGGGACCCTCTGTGCTTCTTGAACTTGTATGATGTTTTTCTTCATCAAGTTAGGGAAGTTTTCAGCTATGATTTCTTCAAACAAGTTCTCTATCCATTATCCATTTTCTTCTTCTTCAGGAATCGTATGATATGGATGTTGTTTTGCTTGATGTTGTCACAGAGGTCTCTTAGATTTTCCTCAGCCTTCTTGAGCCTCTTTTCTTTTTGCTGCTCTTCTTCTATGCTTAGGTTTATCTTGTCCTCTAAATTACTTATTCAATCCTCTGCTTCATCCAGCCTGCTGTTGATTCCTTCTAGAGCAGTCTTCACTTCAAATATTGTATTTGCCATTTCTGACTGGCTCTTTTGTGAGGTTTCAGTGTCAGTGTCGTTTTTTAATGCTTACTTACTCTTTAAGTTCTCACTGAGATCATCCATTTTTACTTTAAAATCCTTGAGCATCCTAATAAAACATTATTTTAAACTCTGTGTCTCGTAGTTTGGTTGCTTTCATTTAATTATTTTTCTGGGGATGTCTCTTATTGACTCATTTGGGCATATTTCTTTGTCTGCTCATTTGTCTGTATAGTAGATAGCTCTGGTCTGGCTCTCAAATTTGTTGTGATGTCTTTATGAGAAAGGTGGGCTCAGTGGGGGATTCGTCTAACCTCCAGGCCACCTGAGCTCCTTGCTCTAGGCATGTTTCTTTAAGGTTATATTTACCCTCCTGTTATGAGTCTTGAATGCTGCTGACTGTTTTCTGGGTGGACTTAACCCTTCAGGCTTAGTGTCTCTAAGGGTCAACCTTGATCATGTATATTAGATATTTTGCAGTGTCTGTCCTAAGGGGTGTAGTTATTCTCAGCAGAGTCTTATGCCTGCTGGACTCCTTTGGTTGTGCTGCTTGTTGAGTAGCACTGGTGTGGTCTGCAACCCACTACTGGCTGTGTTAGTTCTGAGTCCTCTTGGGCAGGGATCAGGTACAGGTTGATGTCAGATGTTGTTTGTAACACCCCATGGGCTACCTGTCTGGAGCTACCACTCTGTTCACTGTTTGTGTCTGCGTTTTCTGTGCCTGGGTATGTGGGGGAGGTGACAACCTGTGCATAAGGATTGACATCCTCCTGCTTGGAGCTGACAGCAGCTCAGTAAAAGTGCCCAAGTTTCTTAAGATTTATCTCCACCTTTCAGCTGCTCCACCTCCTCATGCAACTGCCTGGTCTTCCCACAGAGTCTTCTGTAGAAAGACTGTAGTGTGACCTCAGACTTGCCTCAGCCCACTGCCCTCTCCACAGGTTGCAAGCTTGGTGGGTTAGGGCAACTGAGAGTGGTAAGACAAAGTTAGTGGGACACCATATTTGGGGGATTCTTGGCCAGGTGCTTGGTATGGGGAACATGGCCCCTACTCCAGAGCTTAATTCCTTAGCCCCTGCTGAATACTTCAATTCTAATTCTTCCCAGAGAGGTGAGCAGCAAGTTCACGTTAAGTGGAGCCAACAGTCCCTTCTGCAAAATTATTTCAGCTGAGGAGCCCTGGTCTCAGGGAAGAAGATTGAGAGAGTCTTCCACTGGGACTAATTGTGACCTTTCCCCCAGAAGGTGGCTAAGCCCCTCAACTGTTCCCAGAAATAGGTGCCAAAGAACTTATTCTGAATGTCTGAGCTCTAAGCCTTTATCCCTTCCCCTGTGGAACTTAGCCCAGTGGGTCAGGGTTCTGGGACTTGGGCTCACTTACTGTGTTTCTCTACCTCATCTAATGTGTGCAAGCTGCTGTGCAGTTGCTAACCACAGAAAGGAGAATTTGCCTTAGCTGGGTTTGCTGCCTGACGTGTTCTCCCTTTGGATATGCTGCTAGTAATGCAGTTGTATCCTTCTCTGATGTTGTCTGTAGCTGGCCACTGGATGTACTGGTTCTGAGCCTCTTAGGAAGGAGTCTTGTGCAGACCAGTGTAAGAAACTTCTCATGACTGGCATTCAGCAACCTTCTTGGAGCTACAAGCAATCCAATGTTGTGGTTTCTTCTGCTGAGGATAGGTGCACATGGAAGGACTAACCTGCATACCTAGACTGACTTTTACTAGCACTGTGCCTGAGTGCAGGTCAGCAAAAGGCCCAAGGTTCTCTTGCTGTCTTCATCTGCTGGCTGCTTATTTGGCTACCCCCTGAAATAACCTCAGATAGCATCTAGAGGTTGGGACTAATCAGGCATCAGGAAAGGTAGTGGGTATGGTTCCCACCCCAGGGCCCCAGGTGTCAGTCTGTCCTGAATTTTTCTCAGACCTCAGTAGGGTGTGGCCATTAGGAGTCCAGTGGGTGTGGCCTTGGAAACTCAGAGATTTAGTCTGCTAACAGTCTGGACAGTTTCTACTGAATCCTCCATGAGTGAAAAGCACCAGTCATATTCTCAGAAAATGGCGAGGGATGCTCCTACCTCAATGCCAGACAATTGTGTCACTGTCATTTGCTGAGTCTTTTCAGCCTTCTGTTTTCTGGCAAAGGTTGCTTACTTCTCAGCAGGGCCCACTGTTCCTAAGGTGGGGCAAGAGAGATTCCCAAATGTGAGGCAGTTGCTTTTCTCCAGGGTGATACCTCACGAAGGAGAGTGCTCCACCCAAGAAAGATGGTGACTGTGGTACTGGAAAATGATTTAGCACAGATATTCCGGTGGCTATCCCCTGCAGTGTCTCTCCCTGGAGCTGCCAGTTTCACACTCTTTTCATGCGACTCTAGTCCTCTTAGCCCTCCTTCTGCCAAAGCACAGGATAAAAATCTGTGAATAAGATTTTCCGCACTGGCCCTCTAAGAGTGTGCCTGTGTATGTGAGCTTTTCTGTCTCTTCCTGAAAGACAGAGACCTTGCCTCTTTTCACTGAGAAATGCTATGTGAGTACCTCTGGTGCTCTATACATGAACACTCAGCCTGAGGCTTACAGGAACCACACCTCTCAGGGCTAACCTTCTCCATAGCTTATATGTCCCTCAGGACACTCTGCCTCCACTTGCTCCTGGGAGTGGGGGCAGCCCTTTGGGCATCTCTGCCCTTCCTACCAGTGTCAATGTCGCTTATTCTGTGAATCCTTGGTTATAGATTCCTCTTCATTTAGTCCTGAGTTTGTTTGTTTGTTTATTTAATATATTATTATTATTATTATTATTATTATTATTAGTGAGAGGAGAGGAGGCAGAGACAGAGTCCTGCATGCACTCTGACTGGAATACACCTGGCAAACCCACTATGGGGTGATTCTATGCCCATCTGCGACCCTTGCTCTGTTGCATCTGGAGCCATTTTTTAGTGCCTGAGGCAGAGGCCATGTAGCCATCTATAGTGCCTGGGGCCAACTTGCTACAATCAAGCCATGGCTGCAGGAGGGGAGGAGAAGAAAGAATGAGAGAGAGAAAGGAGGAGGTGTGGAGAAGCAGATGGTCGCTTCTCCTGTGTGCCCTGACCAGGAATTGAACCCAGGACTTCCACATGCTGGGCCAACATTCTACTACTAAGCAAACTGGCCAGGACCAGGACAGTTGTTCTTAAATTTAGTTATAACACCAGTTTGGTCCTGGGAGGAAGTTAAATTGAATGTCCATTCATCTCTTCAATTGCCATCTTGGATCAAAACAATTGCTTTTAAATATAGCTTCTCCCAGATAAATATTCAGACCTGTTCTTTGCCAACCTCAGATTCTAGGAAATCACTTGAATAGAGAAGCATAAGGTCTCCAAAACTGCTTCTGTCTTTAGTTGTTTGAGTACACTCTTGAGAACTAAGCCTGAGGGCCTGGCTACCTTATTTCTGGGGGTGGGAGTGCAGAGAGAAGTGTTGGGAGAAAGTTTTTTTAAGGCAAGGCTGATTTCTCAGTGCCTTTAAGGATGCCTTGGTCACACCTTCAGCGGAGGTACTCAACTTTCTAGTGAGCCTGACATTCCACAGAACTCAGGCCAGCCTAGAGAGAGTAACTTACCCACCCACTCCTCTGCCTTTCTCTTTTTCTAGCAGCCAGAGTGCCTCTTGAGTGCAACTTTATTGTAAGCATTGTTGAGTAGCGGGAAGTGTGTATTGAGAAGTCTTGAATCTGGATCTCCTCCTCTAACAGCCTGAATTCTCTCTGACTTCAAAGGCTGGGCATTCATCCAGGAATGATGCTCTTGGCCCCTGCTAGAAGGTGGGGCCAGGTGTGGGAATGCAAACAGACTGTAGGGGCCTCTATGAGGGTGAAAGGCAGCAGGAGAATATGTGACCATGGAGGGGAGCAGATGCCTGTGTTCTTGGCTGGGCTCCACCTTATAAAGGGTGCTCCTTGCAGGAATGTTTTCAATGATGTCTGTTAGAGAGCTTGGGCTCTTTGAACCTCTAAGTCTGAATTGGGTGATGTTTGCCATAAGCAGTAATGAGCATGGAAATGATTTATTCTGGGATCTTGACTATATTACTGTTAAATCACTGGCATACTGATGGGGCCTATTGATCCTCACACTACTTTCTGAGATCTCTCTACAAATCTACTCTCCAAGCCCAGCAATCTGTTGTCACTGCTGGTGATGTGTGTGCTGCTATCTCAAAGAGCAGCACCCTCTGGGTGTTTTGGTCTCATTCATTCTCCTTTTGACCCAGGCCTCCAGCTAACTGAGCTGTGAACTTTTACCACTCCTCTCCAATCTGTGTTTTTTCTCTTCTGACTCTAAGAAAACCTGTGTACGTACATTTTCATGTGTTCACATGCACTTTTAAGTATGTATGCTTGGCTCCTTGAGGCTATTTGCAAATCTGAGTGTATGTGGGTAAGATTTTTTTGTGTAAAGGATGTCTCATCTGTGTGTACCTCATCAGAAACCTTGACTGTGGGTGGTGCTGTGGAGATAGGGTCTGTGGGCAGAAATATATTGTGCTGGAAAGGACTGACTGGACCCTTCTTAGACAAGCAGGCTTTGGTTAGTCCTTAACTAAATTAAGAGTCTGGAGAAAAGAGAAGCTTTTCTTCCATTGTTGGGGAAAAGATGGACTATTACACTGACTCTAAAAGGTCATCATTTGTTTTTTTAGAACATGTAGGATAAACACAGGGGACTAATACAGGCTCTAGATTCAGAAGGCCTCTTCTATTTCGGAAATTGTGGGGTTTGATTTGTGCAGGTGGCCTGAAGACATGTGAAGGTTTTGGATGTTTTTTATGTTTACCACCCTCTCTAGAATCTAAGCCTTTTGAAGGTATATTCTTCCTTATTTTTGCTTTTCCTCTTTGGCTCTTGTATAGCACAGGCACTTAATAAATAGTGAATGGATTATTAAGTTAAATGGATAGATTGCTAGGCTTACTCAGACTGTTGATGGCCCTGTAGAGTCCCACATAACTCCTCAGGAAGGAAGGCTTAAGCCCGGGAGGTCTTGTTTCCAGAGCTGGCCTTAGACAAGGGCCTCGCCCTCCCCACTCATGAAGTAATTGACAGAATGTCTAGAACAAGTAAATGATTGTGCTATAATTAGTTTATGACCTGAGGGCATGCCAGTTTGTACCCCTGCCAGTGTGCTAGCTGCCACCAGCACAGATAGCCTCATAAAAGTGTAAGTGACAAAGCTATGGTACTATATTCCTTGGGCCTGCTAAGCCTAATGACTCAGGCCTGTGAACTGAGAGTAGCTGAGCTAGTGTGTTAACATTTCCTGAACACTGACCTTTTATATATTTATTTTATGCAAAAGTAACCTTTATTTCTTACAGTTGTTAATCCCTTCTTTGACTTAATTGTAATGCTCTTCCCTTTTACCCCTCTCCCCCCCCACTTGCCTCCCTTATTACTTCTCTCTGTCTCTTCTTTCCTTCTTTCTCTTTGTTTTGGAAGGAGGAGCATAGTGAGGCTAGGACAAGACAGAGCATCTGACCAATTTTGTGACAATAATTGAAATAATTCCCTTCTGATATGCTCAGGAAATGTCTAGGCCCATATCTTCTTCAGGTCTCACCCCCCTGGCCTTCTGCTAGTATGATCATTGTCCAAGTATTCTGTTTGATTGCCCTAAGTGTTCAAGAAAACCAACTTTGGTAATGAGAAATCTATCAACCTGCCAACTTAATTCATATAAACATGCACCAGAGCATTGGTACTAGACATCAGTAGATTTGGAATCTAAAAGTAGCTTTTGATTCTGTGGTTCCATGAGCTCTTGTTTTCCTTTTCTGCCCATCAACCTGCATTGCATTTTTTGTTCAGACATTTAACATATAGGAATCTTTGGACCCATTAAAGCTTAATTAAGAGTGTACACAGTATTTGTTGCTGACCAAAGCACTAAACAGCTCATATTTATAGGTAGAGGAAAAGATGTACAGATTCACTATTACTGTTTTTACTTATAAGAAGTAAAACAGTTTACACAATGACCAAAATCAAAGAATGGCCTCATTCAGGGATTCCTTTTTGGATTAGTCGGATTTGTTGTTTATAGACTCACACAAGCAGAATTAACACCCTTAGCTCCACTCAAGAAGCAGACCCAAGGTGGGAGATTCTTCACTTTTTTTATCTTCTTGTTAGCACAGCCAAGTTTTCACAGCTTAAATTCCTTCCAAGTCTTTCATTTTATTGGTGTGCTGTTCAGAATGAAGATATCATTCTCTTTAATATTTTCAGCAGTTTTCCCACTCAAAATATTCTTATTTCTATTTATTTTGCATTGTCTTTAATGTGTCTAGTTACTTTTTTGGTAAGGCTGGTATTCAAGTCTTTCACAAAAATACTCTAATGTGTTTATGTTAGTGTCTGTATTTTGGCCCTGCATTAATTTTGTATTTGAAGGCTAATCATGCATGGCTTTCAGTAAAACCTATAATTTACAGAGAAATGACATTTTGTTTTAAAGAATAGCCTGACCAGGCGGTAGCACAGTGAATAGAGTGTCGGACTGTGACACAGAGGACCCAGGTTTGAAACCCCGAGGTCGCCAGCTTGAGTGCGGGCTCATATGGTTTGAGCAAGTCTCACCACCTTGAACCCAAGGTTGCTGGCTTGAGCAAGCGGTCACTCAGTCTGCTGTAGCCGCCCTGTCAAGGCACATATGAGAAAGCAATCAACGAACAACTAAGGTGCCACAATGAAGAATTGAGCTTCTCATCTCTCTCCCTTCCTGTCCATCTGTCCCTATTTTTCTCTCTCTGTCTCTCTGTCTCTCTGTCTCTCTGTCTGTCTCTCTCTCTCTCTCTCTCTCACACACACACACACATACACACACACACACATGAAGTTTGAGAATAGGTCTTTGATTAAAAATATTTGAGATTGGGTCCTTGAAGAGAAATAGAAAAATGCTTGAGATTGGTTGGGTTCTTGATGAGAAATGTAAAGCTGTAATTTTCACATATTTGTGAAATTCAAGTGCATTATTATTTCAAAGAAGTAGTGATTTGTAATAAACCAAAAAAATAACTATGTTTAAAAAATGTATTTTAGTTGATAATAGGCATATGAGCATGACTCTAGTAAATAAATTTGCTATTACTTGTCCCCCAGCTTCTCTTTAATCATCAAATGGCCACAGGTATATATTTTTAAGACTTGTAATTTATAGAGTTTAAGTCTATTTCTCCTGATCAGAGGTGTTGCCATATGAAAATATTCCTAGTATAAACTAGAAGAGTTTTGTTAAAAAAACACTAGTGTTCATGAAATGCAAATTATAGGCCCTTTTACTAAGGGCCTATAATTAAGGAAAAACCATTTTTATTAATGTCTCACTTATCCTGAAACTCAGAAGATAGTCTGGACCCAGTAATATTTTCTTTTTTAAAAAGTTCTTTGAAACAGCTGACACAAAGCCTGTGGTACAGGGGAAGAAGCCCTCATGCCTTTACTTCAGAGAGACACACTGAGTCTTAATTGAATGGGAGCCTGTTATTCCTTCAGTTATACCAGAATACAGGCAGTAAACTAGAAGCGAGGATAGCAGGTTGCATGAATTTCAGGAGGTAGTTTACCATAGAAATAGGCACAGTTACAGTTGCATACTACACAACTGAGGTGGAGAAACCATAGAAGAAAAGACCTAGCAATGTGGACCATGTAGATAGCCTTCCACCCCAAAATATAAGATTGTGGTATTCTGTAGTATTGATATGCCAGATTTTGCTTAGCTATTCTATTATTATTGGGGATTTAAGTTCTTTTAAAATTTTCACTCTTATAGAAGCTGATGCAGTGAATGGTTTCTATACAAATTGCATTTCTTCTGTTTAGACTTATTGCTTTCTGGTATCTTACCAAAACTATAACAACCAGGTCAAAAGGTATGAGCTGTTTTATAGCTGATGTTACATGTTGCCAGATTGTACTCCCAAAAGATTAAATTGTGTAAGCACACCCATTGTCTCAAAGCCCTGCAACACTGAATGTTATCATTTTTAAAAAATTTGCTAATGTAATAGGCATGTAAGTATACTATCCATTTGTTTTAATTTTTATTTATTTAATGAGGCTTTACATTTCTTAATGTCATAGTTTGCCATCTGTTTCCATATTCATTTCCTTTGAGCACTGACCAAGGAAAATTGATTGACCTTCTATATTTTTATCTATTCCTTATATTTTGGATAGTCCAGATTTATCATTTATGTTTGTCACATATTTTTCCAATTTGGTTGCTTTCATTTGTGTGTGTGCTTTATTATATTTCACTATGCAAAGTGTTCTTTTTCACATTTATATATTCAAATCCATCCATCCTGTCTCTGATGTTTCTTTCATTTTCCAATATTCAGAAATTTACCACTCCTCCACAGCTGGGACAAATATGTGATTCTGTCTTCTCCAGTCCCCCAGGGTGTTCTTTCTTTTTTGTATTTAATTCCTGGACCCATCTGGAATTTATTGAAGTGTATGGTATGAGGTATGGATCTAAAGTAAAATCTCCACACTGATAGCCAAATGTTTTAGCAATTCATTTTGGCAAATACTTCTTGAACTCCTCCTATGTGCTAAACACTGTGCTAAGTACCACAAGAAAGTTTTTTTTTTTATGAGGCAAAGTCCATGCTTTCCAAGTATGTGATCCTGTGTCTGTGTCTATCTTTCTGTCTCTCACTCTTCTTCTTTCTCTGAGGAGGTGAATGGTGGAAGTAGCAGTAATAGGTATATATTTAAATAATTGTAACAAAACACAAGGAAAACTATGATAGGAATTACTAGAGAAGTAAAAAGCAAGACACTTCAGGAATTAAAGGAAGTGATAAATTCCACCTAAGACAATGGAAGGCCTCAAGTGGAGGTGACATTTAAGAAGGGTTTAGATGATAGGATTTTATTCATTCAAAAACATATGCTGAATATTTTTTTCTGCCAGGTCATGTGCTAGATGCTAGGGATAGAGATGAATAAGACATGATCCCTGAATTCAAGGGGCTCTCCGACTAGCAAAACAGGGTGCTGGTAAAGGAAACATACTAGGAGAAGGTAGTATAAAGAGAAACATGTGGTTGGGAAAAGTTACAAGTTGGGGAACAGTAGAGATTGAGATTGGAAAGTTAGGTTGGGCCAGTTGTACGTTGTAGGGCCGGTGGCTGCCACTGTGGCCATGCAGGTTCTTAATGAATTCGGGCAGATGGTATAGGAACTGTGGAGCCAGAAAATGGTGGGCTATTCCTTCCCTTTATATACTAAAGTCTCATAATGTTGGATGAGCAAACAGGCAGGGAAGACCGCTTCCCTCTCACTCAGGGCTCCCCAAACCCCTCAGTTCTCTCTCTCTCTCTCTCTCTCTCTCTCTCTCTCTCTCTCTCTCTCCACTCCTGCATAAGAGGCTGGGGGAAAAATAACCCTTCTCCAGCACTCAATAGCAATCACTCGCCCCTCCCAAGCAGGAAGGCAGTTCGCAATTTGCAATCGGTTGCCCTAAAGGCAAGCATTACAGCCTTCCAGAGACTATACACACATGGCACTGTCCAGGCCAATGCAGAATATAAGCAAGCAAACATAAACACGCTTGTTTCACACTTGAAACACATTAGTTATCCCAACATTTGCCCCTTTAGGATTGCTCGCTTAATAATCTACGCCACAGGTATCCCTGTGTGAGGAATGAGGTACATTACATAAACAAACTATAGCAACAGCGCAAGTTATGCAATGACAACAATTATAAAGGTGCCCTTCACAATGTTTCCCTGAGCACTTTTCCCAAGGCCCTAACTGGAGGCCTATCTTTAGCTCTCTACTCCATGGTAGGTGGGAGGGCCTCAGGGCTGTGTTTAGGGAAACCTTGCAGGTGTCCCCAAACTACAGCCCGCGGGCCACATGTGGCCCCCTGAGGCCATTTATCTGGCCCCCTGCCGCACTTTCGAAAGGGGCATCTCTTTCATTGGTGGTCAGTGAGAGGAGCACTGTATGTGGTGGCCCTCCAATGGTCTGAGGGACAGTGAACTGGCCCCCTGTGTAAAAAGTTTGGGGACCCCTGCGAGTGTCCTTGGTGTGTCTCTCCAACTGGATGAAAGGCTTCCCAGTGCAGGAGAGCCTCTTCCAGACCTGCCCCACCCCATCAGGGTCTCTCATACTGTCCAAAAGCAGTATATCCATCTAATAAGGGAGCCAGTGCCCCCTCTTGTTGCAGTCCAAGAGTCAGTCCATAATAGACAGCCCAACTGTCTGTGCAAATAACCAAGGTAAAGGTCCATTATAGGCAACTAGGTTCACATAGGTCCTCAGACCTCCTCCCTTATACCTACCATCACGGCAGCCCTGAAGGCTCTGCACTAAGGAGAAGCACATGGCAACAGTGGCCAACCTCTCCACCTCTGCTCTGGAGAGCATGTTGTTCACCCTTATGTCCCACAATTGCATCAAGCCTACCAGGGGCTCAGTAGGTACTCTTTGCTGCTGGGTTTTTACTTCTGCACGACCACGGGTCAAGCTCTGAGGGTGCGGACAGCAGCTTCAGCCCTAGCCTCCTCATCCTCATAAGAAGAGCTGGAAATGCCTGCTTCTGCCACCTCAGAGCCACTCTGCCAGCACAGCTCCATTTTTGGCTCCTGCAGCTGCCAGCTCTCAGCCTGAAACTGAACCAACAGTTGTTCCTCCAACAACTGCCACTGCCAGCGTACAACTTCCAGGACAAACTGCAACTCATGAACCCATTTGGCCTCCTTTTCCAGAACTCTTTCCAGTTCCAGGCGCTGTTGGTGCACAGCCTGAATCTGCAGGTATCAAATCTGATTAGCCTCCTTCTTCAGTTTAAGCCATTGCTGCTAAGCAGTTTTCAGACCATTCTGAAGCTTTCAGGCTGTAACAAACAGCTAGCCCATGGTCCCAAAAAAGGCAGCCTTTGGGAACCATAACAACAACCAGTCCTCTACACCACCTCTCAAGGGTGGCTGCAGCTCCATACCAATCTGATCCAAGTCCTTCCCGATGCACCACATTTAGGGCCAGTGGCCACCACCATGGACATGCAGGTTCTCAATGGATCCCGGCAGATGGTATAGGAACCATGGAGCCAGTAAATGGTGGACCATTCCGTTTATTAAAGTCTTTTAATGGCAGACGAGCAAACAGGCAGGGAAGACCACTACCCTCTCACTCAGGGCTCCCAAAGCCCCGACTCATTCTCTGGACTCTCCCAGACTCACAGGCCCCCATAAGCAAAACAGCACTCTGCAGCCAAACAAGCTGGGCCCATATCAGGGCTCCCCAAGCCCCTCAGCTCTTTCTCTCAACTCTTGCAAAAGAGGCTGGGGAAAAAGACCCCTTTTCCAGAAAACAATAGCAAACAATCACCCCTCCCAAGCAGGAAGGCAATTCACAATTTGCAATCTGCTGCCCTGAGAGCAAGCATCACAGCATTCCATAGACTATACACACATGGGACTGCCCAGGCCAATGCAAAATATAAGCGAGCAAACCGAAACACACTTGTTTCACACTTGAAACACATTGGTTTGCCCAGTATAGATGAACCTTAAATGTCAAGAGGATGCATTTATTCTCTCTTTGTTTTAGCATGGAGAAGGTTTAGGGATGTGGCAGTGCTATGTTCTGAGTGGATTTCTAGGCCAGTCCATTTCATTTGGAAAGCTTTTATCTGTTTGCTGGGCTGTTTTCTAAAATGTGAATGATGTTAATGTGTGTAGCATTTTTATATTTGGTCTCTTTGGCAGTATGAAATCTACCCTTTACAGTACCTATTAATATGTCTTACTCTTCTCTATAATCAGCAGGGTTTGTGACATCTTTCATGTATTGTAGATTATTTTTTAAATCCTTCATTCTCTATTTCAAGTAGTTAAGATCACTTGCCTTTTTCCCAATTTATTTAGTAGATAATTTAGAGTGAGTACATCAAAATAGCTAAAATAAAGTATCTGAAGCTTAAAGTATAATGTTCAGGTATCAAGAAGATTTGGTTATGTAAAAAACAGCTCATACCCACATTCTGCTAGAAAAATAAAGGGCCAGTATATATGAGACACAAAATTAACTTGAATGTGGCTGCTTATATGAACATACACTTAATAAATTTATGAAGTGTTTCCTTTCTTGATATGGGCATGAAAACTACAGTGTAGAAATTAAACCGTTGGTAATTGGGCCCAAGCCATATGTAAATTTAAAAAGGAATTGTTTTCCAGAGGCCAAGAAAAACTTAATTAGAAACTTAAAAACTAGTGGTTTGGGAGCAGGACTTCCATAAAAGCTGATAAAGAGCTTGACCGACTCTCTTCCTAGGGAAACAACCCACATAACTGGTGAAAATTATAAAAAAAAACCACACAACCATTTCAAGTCTCTGGAAATTGAACTAGGGGATTCAATATGTTGAAAAATGTTTTTGGGGAAATCTGCCAATTCTCAATAAGAAAAATGGGAATCTATATGTGACCTCTCTGCCACCCAGCTCCATGCTATTGAGGTTTTACTCTGAGCAGATAAAGTCCAGAACATGGGAATTCCTTACTGCCAGCCTCCAGTCATAGAGTTTTAGTTTCACCCTGTGGGAGTGAAAGATAGGAGATACTGCCAGAACCTCTCTTCCCACACTCTCAGCTTCATGTGTGGAAGCTCTATTTTGGGCTGGCATGGACAACAATACTTCCCCTAGCCCAGTTTCCATGTGTAGGGCAAAGGTTCAATTCCAGAAGAGGCATGTTTAGAAGACCACAGGCTACTAGATTTCTCCAGGTCCTATTTGTAAGGCAGATGTTCCATACCATAAGAGTCGTACCAAGAAGGTGGTAGCTACTATCCCCACCTTCCAAGACCTGCTTGTAGGGTAGAGGTAACACTCAGGGAAAATCTAGCCACTACCATACCCTTATTCCCTAAGGTAGTACAGCAATTTTGCTCAAGGGGTTAGACAAGACTAGAGGATTAGCAGCTTAGCTCTATGGAGGGAGCTGACTTTATTTTCAACAGAGTATGGAAGAACTCATTCCTAATGATGTTGTTGAAAACAATACAGATCTTTGTTATTCAGCAACTAGTAGAAGGCTAATAGTTTAATTAAACTAGGAGTAACACATGAAATGGCAGACCAGCTAGAAATGTAATGGAACAAGAGAGAGAAAACTAAAAGGAGCCCTGTTAAGAACACACTTATCTCTGAGGGTCAGGAAAGCTGTGCACATATGCTACATTGCATTCACTCAAAAGCAACTAGAGTTAGCACTTGAGAACTACTAGTCACAGATTGAACATAGAGCTGACTTAAAAACATTTCCTAAGATGCACAGAGAGCTATCATCAAATTCTGAAGAATTACTGGTTCAAGGGGTATAAGTACAACTTTTGATCAATCACTATCTGAACATTAAGTTATGCTGACCCAGGAAAAACTTTTAGGAAGTTTTCAAAAATGCAGTAAGAAAAAACTTTGCAATAAGTTGAGATTGCATAATGCAGATAAATTACACTTCACAGAAATTAATTCAGGCATGCAACCAGATGACAATGCCCATGGTGGTAGTGGTGACAGTGATGGTGGGAGTAATAAGAATCTAGAATTGCTACAACATATTATCTAAAATACTCTGTTTTCAACAAAAATTTACAACAGATACAAAAGAAACAAGAGTGTGACCACTGTACAGGAAAAAAAGTTAGCAAGAGAGACTCCCTTTGATGGCCACTTGATATACCTAGCACGTAAACACAAACACTTCAAAATAGCTATTATAAATATTTTAAAAGTGCTAAAGAATCCAGTTTTTAAAATGATGAAATGAAGAAATGATAGCAATGTATCATTAAATAGAGAATATTAGTGAAGGGTTAGAAATTATATAAAGATAAAATGATAAAAATTCTGGAGTTGGAAAGTACAATAACCAAAATGAAAAATTTACTAGATGGGCTCAATAATAGAACTAGGCTGGATGAAGAAATAATTAGTGAACTTGACGATAAATACAGGTTATACAATTTGAAGAACAAAAGAAAAATAAGAAAATGAAAAGACACCTATGGAACATTCACATGATAGATGTACTAGAAGGAGAGAAGGAAGTGAATGGGGTAGAAAGAAATTAAAGATATAATGGGTGAAAACTTCCAAAACATGATGAACAATGTTAATTTACATGCTGAAATGTCCAATATCTACACTTATGCTTATTATAGTTAAAATGTTGAAAACCAAAAGGAAAGTCATGGAAGCAGCAAGAAAAAAAAAAAAGATTCATCATATATAGGTGAACCTCAATAAGAGAAATAGCTGGCCTCTTATCAGAAAAGATGTAGGTCAGAAGGATGACATATCCAAAGTACTTAAAGGGAAAAAATTCAATCAAGAATCATATAACCAGGGCCCTGGCCAGTTGGCTCAGCAGTAGAGCGTCGGCCTGGCGTGTGGAAGTCCCAAGTTTGATTCCAAGCCAGGGCACAGAGGAGAAGAAGCCATCTTTCTCTCTCTTTCTCTCTCTTCCCCTGCCACAGCCAAGGCTCCATTAGAGCAAAGTTGGCCAGGGCACTGAGGATGGCTCCACGGCCTCCACCTCAGGCACTGGAATGGCTCCAATTGCAGTGGAGAAACATCCCAGAGGGGCCGAATATTGCCCCCTGCTGGGCATGCCGGGTGAATCCCGGTCAGGCACATGCAGGAGTCTGTCATCCTCCTCCCTACTTGTCACTGTGGGGAAAAAATCCTGTAACCAGCAAAATTATCTTCTAAAGATGTAGGCAAAATAAAAACTTTCCCTCGTTAAGAAAGATGAAGAAAATTCATTGAAAATAGACTTCTCTTGAAATATTAAAGGAACTTATTTAGGCAGAAAGGAAGGGATATCATATAGTAATTCAAATCCACATGAGAAAAACAGAGAGTGCTGATAACGGTAGTAACTATTAAGAGTATAATTACATGCTCTATTTTTTTCTTTTTAAAATTTAAACAATTTAGGACTTCAAAAGCCCAAAAGCTCAGTTGTGGATAGGCACCAATTTTTTTTTTTAAAGAAATGTAATACAAACAAAAATTTATTTTAATTGATTTTTAAAGTAGCATCAAATATTTTTATAATTGATTTTTTAGACCTGTAGTATATAAAGATGTACTTAACAATGACAGCACAAGGTAGTAGGGAGAGAAGGAAATAATAATGGTGCAAGAAGGTGACATCAGGTACTATCTCAAATCCACAGGAAGAACAGGGAGTATTATAAATGATAAATAAGAAACTCAATAATTAGAATTTGATGACATCAAAGTAATGGCAGCGTGAGAGATACCCTTCATCTCTCCCCTTGAAATTTCATGTTGAACAGGTATAACTCAGTGAAGGAACCCAACCGGTCTTGCAGATGTGCCAGAAAGATTAACGTACCCAATCGACTAAAGGTGGGAATGGTAAAAAACAGGGACCCAGAAGATAATAAGCACTCGTGGTCAGCTCCAGAGAGGGGAGAGGTCCGGACTGCAAGGGCTTTTGTTTTCCTGGGCTCTGGAGAGGGGAGAAACCCAGTGTGACTGGGTCTTCTGCAGGGAGGAATGGAGAGGTTGGGGAGAATCTGGTGTGATACTGAACCAAAGCAGCAGAGTGTGGGGTCAGTGCCAGTGTTCTCATGGTCTGCCCACAGCCTACACTTAGAGACATAAAAATACAAAGGGCGTCCCAGATACTGCCTCCCTCCCCTTCTGGGTAAGGATAGTGGCAGAAACATGCTACAAGCATAAGAACAGAGGTACTCTGTGTCTGGTCACAGAGAGGAGCACCCAGAGTCCTGAGACCACCATTACTAAAACTTTAAAGCCCTCACAAAAAGACCTACCCATCATCACAACTGATTTTCAAAGGAGTTCAGCCTGAGATTCTACAAAGTTAAAATGTATAATCCAGCACCACCTACAGAAAAAAGATAGAAATACTTCTTGGAAAGTTTTTCTCCATATTTTTTTGTTTTTCTTTAGTTTTCCCATGTTGTTGTTTTGATGTATTTTGATTATTGTATTTTTTGGTTTTTGTATTTTGTTTTCTCTTTACAATTCATTTTTACTTTATTTTAAAATTTATTTTTATCTTTGTATTGTTTATTTCTTGATGTTTTGACAATACCACTCTCAGATGCCATCAAGGAAGGAAAAAATTTACCATGACTACTCAAGAAAGAGATGCAGTTCAGAAAGAAAATAAAAAATCTCCAGAAAGCAATCTGATCTTGGCTATTGTAAACAATGCTGCAACAAACATGGGAGTGAATATCTTCTTTGAATTAGTATTTTGGGACTTTTAAAATAGTATTTTGGATAGCTAGATCAAAAAGCCGTTTCATTTTTAATTTTTTGAGGAAACACCATAATGTTTTTCCACAGTGGCTGCACAAATCTGCATTCCCACCAGCATTGCAGGAGGGTTCCCTTTTCTCCACACCCTCACCAGCACTTCTTGAGTTTTGATTTGTTTTTTTTTAAATAATTTTATTGTTTTAATGGGGCAACATCAATAAATCAGGATACATATATTCAAAGATAACAAGTCCAGGTTATCTTGTCTTTCAATTATGTTGCATACCCATCACCCAAAGTCAGATTGTCCTCTGTCACCTTCTATCTAGTTTTCTTTGTGCCCCTCCCCCTCCCCCTCCCCCTTTCCCTCTCCCTTTCCCCCCTCCCCCCCGTAACCACCACACTCTTATCAATGTCTCTTAGCGAAATAAGTAAATCAGAAAAAACCAGGAACTGCATTATTCCATACGTAGGTGGGACATAAAAGTGAAACTAAGAGTTTTGATTTGTTAATGAGAGCCATTCTGAAAGGTGTGAGGTAGTATCTCATTGTGGTTTTAATTTGCATTTCTCTGATGAGTAGTGACATTGAACATTTTTTCATATTTCTATTGGTCATCTGTATGTCCTCTTTGGAGAACTATCTATTCAGTTCTTTGCCCATTTTTTAATTGGATTGTTTACCTTCCTGGTGTTGAGTTTTAAAAGTTTTTATAAATTTTGGTTATTAACGCCTTATCAGATGTATTAGCAAATATGTTCTCCCATTGCGTGGGTTATCATTTTATTTTGTTAAAGTGTCTTTTGCTGGGCAAAAGCTTTTTAGTTTGTGATATAGTTTCATTTGTTTACTTTATCTTTGATTTTACTTGCCCATGAAAATTTATCAGCAAAAATATTGCTACTACAGATATCAGAGTTTATTGCCTGTTTTCTCCCAAGATTTTACGGTTTTGTGACAACATTTATGTCTTTTATCTAGTTGGATTTTATTTTATAAATGGTATAAGTTGGTAATCTAGTTTAATTTTTTGGCATGTACCTGTTCAATTTTCCCAACACCATTTATTAAAGAGACTGTCTTTGCTCCATTGTATACTCTTGCCTCTTCTGTCAAATCAATTGACCATAAAGGTGTGGGTTTATTTCTGGGTTCTCTGTTCTGTTCCATTGACCTATATACCTATTCTAATACCAGTACCAAGCTGTTTTGATTACAAATGCCATGTAGTATAAGTTGATATCAGGAAGTATGATACCTCCCACTTTGTTCTTCATTTTCAAGATGGCTGAGGCTATTTAGGTTCTTTTTTGGTTCTATATAAATTTTTGGAATATTTGTTCTAGAGCTATGAAGTATACCATTATTTTTTAATAGGAATTCCATTGAATCTATAGATGCTTTGAGTAGTGTAGATATAATATTTTAATGAAGTTTATTCTTCCAATCCATGAACACAGTTCATACTTCTTCTTGTTTGTATATTCCTTTATTTATTTTTTCAATGTCTTATAATTTTCAGAGTACAAATCTTTTACTGTCTTGGTTAAATTTATTTCTAGGTATTTTATTTATTTATTTTTTTGTTGCAGTAGTGAAGGGGATTGTTTACTTAATTTTCATTTCTGACAGCTTATTGTTGGTATTTAAAAATGCCATTGATTTCTGAATATTAATTTTATATCCTGCCAACTTGCTGAATTCATTTATCAGGTCTAGTAGTTTTTTGACTGAGACTTTAGGGTTTTTTATGTACAGTACTATGTAATTAGCAAATAATGATAGTGTGTTTTTTTTTGGGGGGGGTTGTATTTTTTTTCTGAAGTTGGAAACGGGGAGGCAGTCAGACAGACTCCTGCATGCGCCCGACCAGGAACCACCCGGCATGCCCACCAGAGGCTATGCTCTGCCCATCTGGGGCATTACTCTATTGCAACCAGAGCCATTCTAGTGCCTGAGGCAGAGGCCAAGGAGCCATCCTCAGCACCTGGGCCAACTTTGCTCCAATGGAGCCTTGACTGCAGGAGGAGAAGAGAGAGACAGAGAGGAAGGAGAAGGGGAGGGGTGGAGAAGCAGATGGGTACTTCTCCTGTATGCTCTGGCCGGGAATCAAACCCGGGACTCCTGCATGCCAGGCCAACGCTCTACCAATAAGCCAACCAGCCAAGGAAATAATGATAGTTTTACTTCTTCTTTTCCATTTTGGATACCTTTTATTTCTTCTTCTTCTCTGATTGCTGTGGCTAGGACTCCCAGAACCATGTTGAAAGAGCGGAAATAAAAATTTATTTTAAAAAAGACAGGTAATAACAAGTGTTGCAGAGGCTGTGGAGAAAAAGGAACCCTCATTCACTGCTGGTGGGAATGTAAAGTAGTACATCTATTATGGAAGAAAGTATGGTGGTTCCTCAAAATACTAAGACTAGAACTACCATATGACCCAGCATTCCCTCTACTGGGAATTTACCCCCAAAACTCAAAAACTTTGGTGCAAAAAGATACATGAGTCCCCATGTTCACTGCAGTATTATTCACAGTGGCCAAGACATGGAAACAACCAAAATGTCCCTCGATAAAGGATTGATTGGTTAAAGAAGATGTGGTACATATATACAATGGAATACTAAGCCATAAGAAATGATGACAGAGTGCCATTTATGACAACATGGATGGAACTTTAGAACATTATTCTGAGTGAAATAAGTAAATCAGATAAAGCTAAGAATTGTATGATTTCACACATAGGTAGTATATAAAACTGAGACTCAGGAACATAGATAAAAGTAAAGTGGTTATCAGGAAAATGGAGGTGTGGGGGAGAGGAGAAGGAAGGTAGTAAAGAAGGACAAGGGACAAATATACATTGACAAAAAATGATTTGACTTTGGGTGATGGATATACAACATAATCAACAGTTCAAATGCTATAGAAGCATTCACCTGAAATCTATGTACTTATTGATCAATGTTACCCTATTAAACTTAATTTTCTAAATAAAATTGAAAGGAAAAGGAAAAAAGAAGGTATTTAACTACAAAAAAACAAAAAGAAAAACATATTTTCTAACACCATTTCCCTATTTCCCATAACTGGGATGCCTGGTAATTTGTAGCTATGAGGGGACATAACTTCACCCCTCCTCTTCCTAAATGCTTCAGCAAGTTTCCTGGGGTGAGAGTAACTTGCTTATTCTCAGAAGATGAATTAAATCCTAAGGAATGATTTTATAAACTCCATCATGCCCAACTCCCAAAGGTTTTCTTTATGTTTTCAGTACTTGAGCTGCTCCCTAGAAAATGTTTACTTTATATCAGATGAGTCAAGGGCCATAGAATATAGCCTTTCCTTTCAAGAATTTTTTAAAATGTTAAATCCATTTAATGCTAGTACAAGGGGCTTTAAAGGATCACACAATGAGTCCCTGCAGCACAAATTCCCTCTCTTGGGCTTGGAGACTCAGAAGGAGGTAAAAAGGGACTAGCTTTAAACCCAGGGCTGAACCAACCATTTCTTTATACCTTTGTTAAAGTTCTTGTCTTTTTTGTTTGTTTGATTTTTTGTTCCTTCAATACACATTTATAGAATGTCAACTATGTAGCAGACACATTGCTAGGCTGGTGCTGTTCACTAGAAATATAATGAGAGCTAGCTATATGCCATTGTAAATGTTCAAGTAGTCACATTAAAGAAGTAAAAAGAAACAGGTAAAATAAGTTTTAATATTTAATCCATTGTATTCAAAATGTTAACATTTCAACATGTAATTGATATAAAAAGTTATTAATGAAATGTTTTACATTCTTTTTCCATATTAAGTCTGAAATCTGGTGTGTATATTAAACTTACAAATACATCTCAATTTGAACTAGTCACTTTTAAGTTTTCAATAGTCACATGTGGCTAGTGGGTAGCAAATATACTCACAGCTCAGTGCTAGGCCTTGCTCTTAAGGATACTGAAATGTATTAGATACAATTCTGTGAAGTGATGAGGAAAAGTACATCAGTTGGAAAGAGCCTGAGAACAATTTCTTTAGCAGAAAGCTGTTATTTCATTATTACCTACATGGACTGAAAATCATGAGGTTAACAGTCCTCCAAAGTCTCCTCCACTGCTTTTGGGAGAGTACCTCTCTTAAAGCAGGATATCATTTTGATTCTGCAAACATTCTCCAAGGCAGGGAGGCCACAGGCCTCCGCAGAGTGGCTATAAACTGGAAGCAGAAAATGATTTAAGGTAAGGGTCAACAAAGAAGAGGCCCCTCCCATTCAAGACCTTCAAGTGATCCAGGGGAAATACCAACAAAGAACGAACTATTAGCCTGGAAATTCTCTCACTATTTCCTCTACCCTTCCCCATTGCACAATCTCCCAGGACAGTCCATCTCTTAGAGGCCCCCTATCTCTCCTCTATGCTCTGGGGAATGTATAACTACATGTATGCAGATGTGCAATCATGTGTGTGAATGTGTGGATCTGTATGACTGTATGTGGGATTGTGTGAGTGCTACCATGGCTCAGCTATTAAGGGATGATAGGCAAGTTTACAGACCCAAAAGTATATGTAGGAATAATCAAATAAAATGATTCTTCCTAGTTTGTGTCCACTCAGAAGAAGATACAAATTAATAAAGCCTGAATTTAGGTCCTGAGGTCACTTGACAATTTTCAGTGACAGACTCTCCCTGTGGTTGCAGGGGCTGTCTGGAACAAAAGGAAGATTCAAAACTGAAATTGAGTTTTCCACCATTAGAATAAGATATTTTAAATCTACTTTCTCACATAAGGGGCTCTAGGAGTTGTCTTAGGTCTTAAGTACTCTTCTTTGATTGAAGAAATAGAAGTGTGATTTTAAAGAGTGCCTTGAGAGAAGGCAGGTTTCTTTTTTTATTGTTTTTTTGTTTGTTTGTTTTTAAACTTTTGGGGCAGTAAGCAAAGGAGGGATGGGAAAGTTGTACTTTGCAGAAGGGACACTTTTCAGGAGCCCTTAAGCCACATCAGGCATTCCCTCAGACTGTCCGTAAAGGCAGTCTGGCTAATGGGATTAACCATCTGAAAGCTAAGACAGTTGGCTATCTTGTAGTTCTTTTTTTTACAGAGACAGAGAGAGAGAGTCAGAGAGAGGGATAGATAGGGACAGGCAGACAGAAACAGAAAGAGATGAAAAGCATCAATCATTAGTTTTTCGTTGCAACACCTTAGTTGTTCATTGATTGCTTCTCATATGTGCCCTGACCACAGGCCTTCAGCAGACCAAGTAACCCTTGCTCGAGCCAGTGATCTTGGGTCCAAGCTGGTGAGCTTTGCTCAAACCAGAGGAGCCTACGCTCAAGCTGGTGACCTTGGGGGTCTCGAACCTGGGTCCTCCACATCCCAGTCCGATGCTCTATCCACTGTGCCACTGCCTGGTCAGGCAATCTTGTAGTTCTAAAACAGACAAAATTACAGATTGTCTGGTATGTGTTTTCCCCAGGAAGAAGATATAGCTCTAAGCCAGTGTGTCAAAAGAGAAGACAACGGATACATTCTTTAGGATTAAGGTGTGAGTGAGACTTACCCTGTCTGCTGTATCAGAATAGGAAGTGCTTATGGACCACATATTCCAGAGAGCTTGGTTTGCTGTTCACAAATCATGTGTAGTCAGGAGTGACTAAGCATGGGTTTAAAGCTGGAGGGACATCAGAACAAGAAATCTTTATAGTATGGGACACAAAAAGCATGGAATACAATGTTTGTCCCATATATTCAGTCAAGATTTACTGAACACCTGATCAGATTACTCTGTGTTATCTTACCAGATGTAGGAATAGTAAAGAAGACGAAGGAAGAAAACTTTTATTTACAGAAATATGCCAAGCACTTTATATATTTTTAAGGCTAACCTGTGGGAAAGGTGGCACCTTCCCCACTTTTAGACTAAGACTCATAGGACTTACATGACTTATGGCTAGCGAGGGGTTATTCAGACTTTGATATGCCTTATTCCAAAGTCTATTTCTTCCACTGTCATACACTGGTACCTGAAATCTTATTGCTTAAGTAGGGATACATGACTTATACTCTCAAGAAACAATCAGAGAGGATTCCAAGATGGCAGTGGAGTAGGCAGATTCACACAGTCACCTTCCAGGATCAAACTGGATTACAAATTAATTTAAGAGGAATTATCATGAAAAACCAACTTTGGACTAAAAGAACAGGACTTAAAAACCAAGGGGCAAAGAAGAAACCACACCAAGCCTGATAGAAAGTGTGGGGGTATGGTGGGAGCTACCCCACTCTCAGGAGCAAGTGGAGGCTGAGGCTGAGGGTCCAGAGTGTTTCTCATTGTGATGAAAGTGACCCTGAGAGGTGGGGGTCCTCAGTCCCAGGACCAGAGCCCCAGCCTAGAAACCCTGGGACTGGAGGAGACATTATGACAGTAGGGAGAAGAGTGGGAGTTCTGTCTGTGGGAAGAGGCTGGCAAAAGAAGTTGAAGCCTTAAAGGGCCAGCACAGAAAATATTGCTCACAGCCACTTGCCTGGGGCCCAGGGTCAAGGAGAGCAGAGAGAACTGTTCTTGCATAAGGAGAGTGGGGAGATTGAGGCATGGGGACACAAATGGTGATGGGGAGAAGAATATCTGTGCTGAGTCATTCTCTAGTACCAAGGTGGCCATAGCTGGGGGAGGGGTCACTCCCTCCATTCAGCATAAGCTCCATACAAGTGTAGAACCAGTTGACCCATCTCCAAAAAGCTCTCCAGCTCCAATCAGTGCAAAATGTTGTTCAGAAAGGAGGAAGTGAAAGGGAGGGGCAGTAACTCAGGTTTCTGGGGAGATCTGAGCTACACCTCACACATCATACAGAGAATGCACCCTGCCCATGGAGAGTCACTGGGCAGACCACACCTTCTGGTTCTCAGAAGTCACACCCACCGCATTCCTGGATAGAGTTTTAACTGGGTCAAAGAAGAAGATACACCCACTTCCCCTATCCTAAACACAGAAGCTCCCTGCTGGGCTCAGCAAACAAACAGCTGGGAAATTAAGACTTTTAAGCTACTCTACAAGTTAAGGAGAATTAAAATCCTAGCAACCAGCAGAGACTGAGGGATAAAGCCCTGGATGAGAAGCTGCATTCCATAAACCAACCTCAGACCCACAACTCTAAAAAGCTTGCAAACAACACACAGAAAAAAATGGAAGACAGAGAAATATAAACCATATGAATCAATAAGAGAAATCCCCAGAAAAAGAACTGAATGAGATGTAAGTAACCAAATTACCAGATGCAGAGTTTAAAATAATGACTGTTAGGATGATTAAGGATCTCAGAGCTACAATGGATGGACTTAATGAGCACCTAAATAAAGAAATTGCAAGGATCAATAAGGACACTGAAATCATAAAAAAGAATCAGAAATAGCAATTCCAATATCAGAAATGAAGACTACACTAGAAGGAATCAACAATAGGCTGGATGAAGCAGAGGATTGAATCAGTGAGTTAGAGGACAAGATAAATGAAAACACAGAAAGAGAGCAGCAAAAAGAAGAGGCTCAAAAAGTCTGAGGAAACTATAAGAGAACTCTGTGACAATATGAAGAGAAATAACATCTGCATCATAGAGGTTCCTGAAGGAGAAAAGAACAAAGGATAGAGAACCTGTTTGAAGAAATCAGATGAAAACTTTCCTAAATTGATGAAGGGAAAAGTCATAGAAGTTTAAGAAGCACAGAGAGTCCCAGTAAAGAGAAACCCAATGAGTCCTATATCAAGACACATCATAATTAAAATACCAAAGTTAAGAGATAAAGAAAAAATACTAAAAGCAGCAAGAGAAAAGAAGGCAATTACCTATAGAGGAGCCCCCATAAGGATGACATCCGACTTTTCAACAGAAACACTTGAGGCCAGAAGGGAATGAAAAAAAAAATATTCAAAGTAATGCAGAACAAGAACCTAAAACCAAGACTACTTTATCCAGCAAGTTTATTGTTTAAAATTGAGGGAGAAATAAAAAGCTTCCCAGAAAAATAAATAAATAAATAAATAGATAGATAAATAAAACAAAAGAGCAAAGGAAAAAAGAAATTGAGAAAAAGAGGAAAATACATTTAAATAATAAAATGGCAATAAACAACAACATATCAATAATAACCTTAAATGTAAATTGATTAAATGCTCCAATCAAAAGACATAGGGTAGCTGCATGGATAAGAAAACAGGACTTTTACATATGCTGTCTACAAGAGAACCACATCAAAACAAAAGATACACATAGATTGAGAGTAAAGGGAAGGAAAAAAATATTTCCCGCAAACAGAAATGGAAAAAAAGGCTGAGGTAGCAATACTAATATCTGACAAAAGAAACTTTAAAACAAAGGCTATAATAAGAGATCAAGAAGGTCGCTACATAATGATAAAAGGAGCATTACAACAGGAAAATATAACTATTATGAATATATATGCACCTAATATAGGAGCACCTAAATATCTAAAACAGATTTTGATGGACAAAAAGGGTGAGATCAACAGCAATACTGTAATAGTAGGGGATTTCAATACCCCACTAACATCACTAGATAGATCCTCAAGAAAGAAAATTAACAAAGAAACAGCAGCCTGAAATGACACACTAGATCAACTGGATTTAATAGATATTTTTGGAAGCTTTCACCCTAAAGTAGCAGAATATACATTCTTTTCAAGTGCTCATGGTACATTCTCTAGGATAGGCCACACGTTAGGACACAAAACAAGTCCTAATAAATTTAAGAAGATTGGTATCATATCAAGCAACCTCTTTGATCACAACGGCATGAAACTAGAAATCAACTAAAATAGAAAAACTGAAAAACATTCAGATACTTGGAGACTAAATAGCATGCTATTAAATAATGAATGGCTTAACAATGAGATTAAGGAAGAAATAAAAAACTTCCTGAAACAAATGAAAATGAACGTAGAACAATGTAAAATCTATGGGACACAGCAAAAGCAGTCCTGAGAGACAAGTTCATAGCATTACAGGCATATCTTAAGAAGCAAGAAAAAGCTCAAATTAACAACTTAACTCTGCACCTAAAAGAACTAGAAAAAGAACAGAAAGTAAAGCCAAGAAGAAGTAGAAGAAATGAAATAATAAAGATCAGAGCAGAAATAAATGATATACAGGCAAAAACAAACAAACAAACAAAAATACAGAAGATCAATGAAACCAAGAGCTGGTTCTATGAAAAGGTAAACAAAGTTAATGAACCTTTAATCAGACTCACCAAGGAAAAAAGAGAGAGGGCTCAAATAAATAAAATTAGAAGTAAAAGTGGAGAAGTAACAACTGACACAGCAGAAATTCAAAGGATTGTAAGAAAATATTATGAAGAACTCTATGCCCCAAAATGGGACAACCTAGATGAAATAGATAAATTCCTTGAAAAATATAATCATTCAAAAATCAATCTGGAAGAATCAGAAAACCTAAACCAGAGGTCCCCAAACTTTTTACAGAGGGGCTAGTTCTCTGTCCTTCAGACCGTTGGAGGGCCAGACTATTAAAAAAAACTATGAACAAATCCCTATGCACACTGCACATATCTTATTTTAAAGTAAAATAACAAAACGGAAACAATTACAATATTTAAAAGAAAGAACAAGTAAATTTAAATGAACAAACTGACCAGTATTTCAATGGGAACTATGCTCCTCTCCCTGACCATCAATGAAAGAGGTGCCCCTTCAGGAAGTGTGTCGGGGCCTGATAAATGGCCTCAGGGGGCTGCATGCGGCCAGCAGGCCATAGTTTGGGGACACCTGACCTGAACAGACCAATAACACCAAGAGATTGAAACAGTTATCAAATCACTCCCAACAAACAAAAGTCCTGGGCCTGATGGCTTCACCAACAAAATTTTATCCAATATTCAAAGAAGAACTAATTCCTGTCCTTCTCTAGCTATTTCAAAAAATTCAAGAGGAGGGAAAACTTCCAAACTCCTTTTATGAGGCAAACATAATCCTCATTCCAAAACCAGGCAAAGACACTACAAAGAGAGAAAACTATAGGCCAGTATCCCAGATGAACTTAGATACTAAAATTCTCAACAAAATATTAGCAAATCAGATCCAGCAATACATGAAAAAATCATACATCTTGATGAACTGTGATTTATTCTGGGGAAGCAAGGCTGGTACAATATTTGCAAATCAATCAATGTGATTTATCACATAAACAAAAGAAAGGATAAAAAACACATGATAATATAAATAGATGCAGAAAAAGCATTTGATAACATCCAGCACCCATTTATGATCAAAACTCTCACCAAAGTGGGAATACAGGGAACATACCTCAACATGATAAAGCCATCTATGACAAACCCACAGCCAATATCATACTCAATGGGCAAAAATTAAAAGCAATCCCCTTAAGAACAGGAACAAGGCAAGGGTGCCCCCTTTCACCACTCTTATTCAACATAGTTCTGGAAGTCCTAGCAAGCAATCAGACAAGAAGAAGAAATAAAAGACATCCAAAATAGAAAAGAAGTAAAACTTTCATTATTTGCTGAGGACTTGATACTTTACATAGAAAACCCTAAAGTCTCAGTAAAAAAAACTACTGGAACTGATAAATGAATTCAACAAGGTGGTAGAATATAAAATCAATATTCAGAAATCAGTGGCATTTATATACACCAACAATGAACTTTCAGAAAGAGAAAATAAGGAAACAATCCCCTTCACTATTACAATCAAAAAAATAAAGTACCTAGGAGTATATTTAATCAAGCAGGTTAAAGACCTGTACTTGGAAAACTATAAAACATTGATAAAAGAAATCAAGGAAGATACAAACAAGTGGAAGCACATACCGTATTCATGGATAGGATGAATAAATATCATTGAAATGTTTATACTACCCAAAGCAATATATAAATTCAATGCAATTCCTATTATAATACCAATGCCATACTTCAAAGATATAAAACAAATATGCCAAAAATTTATATGGCACCACAAAAAAAGAGAAACAAACATGAATAGCCTGAGCAATTTTGAAAAAGAAAAATAAAGCAGGGGCATCACATTTCCTGATATCAAATTATACTATAAGGCCATTGTACTCAAAACAGCTTGGTACTGGCATAAGGACAGGTATACAGATCAATGGAACAGAACAGAGAACCCAGAAATAAACCCACACCTTTATAGTCAATTGATATTTAACAAAGGAGGTAAGAGCATTCAACAGAGTAAAGACAGTCTCTAACAAATGGTGCTGGGAAAATTGGGCTAATACATGCAAAAAAATGAAACTAGACCACCAACTTATACCATTTACAAAAATAAACTCAAAATGGATAAAAGACTTGAATTTAAGTCATGAAATCATGATCATCTTAGAAGAAAACATAGGCAGTAATCTCTTCAATACCTCTCGCAGCAATATATTTGCTGATTTAACTCAATGGGCAAGTGAAATAAAGGACAGGATGAACAAATGGGACTATATCAAACTAAAAAGCTTTTTCACAACAAAAGACAACATGAACAAAATAAAAAGACAACCCACACAATGGGAGAACATATTCACCAACACATCTGATAAGGGGTTAATAACCAAAATCTACAAATAACTTGTAAAACTCAACACCAGGAAAGTAAACAATCTAATAAAAAATTAGGCAAAATAACTGAATATACACTTCTCCAAAGAGGACATACAGTTGGCCAATAGACAGATGAAGAAATGTTGAACATCTCTAATCATTAGAGAAATGCAAATTATAACCACAATGAGATACCACCTCACACCTGTCAGAATGGCGCTCATTAACAAAACAAAACATAACAAGTGCTGGCGAGGAGGTGGAGAAAAGGGAACCCTCCTGCACTGTTGGAGGGGATGCAGACTGGTGCAGCCATTATGGAAAAACAATATGGATATTCCTCCAAAAATTAAAAATCGAACTTCCTTTTGACCCAGCTATCCCACTTCTAGGAATATATCCTAAGAATATAACAAACCACTGATTCAAAAGAAGAAATGCACCCCCATATTTATTGCAGCATTGTTCACAATAGCCAAGATCTGAAAACAGCCCAAGTGTCCATCAGTAGACGAGTAGATTAAAAAACAGTAGTACATATACACAATGGAATACTATGCAGCCATGGAAAAGAAGGAAATCTTACCATTTATGACAACATGGATGGACCTGGAGTCTATTATGCTAAGCGAAATTAGCCAGGCAGTGAAAGAGAAATATCCTATGATCTCATTCTTATGAGGAATCCAATGAACAATGTGAACTGAGAATGTAAGAGAGGCAGAAAATGGGTCAAAGAGTCCAGAGGGAAAGTGGGCAGAGAGAAAGGGGATGAGAGGAGGGGATCAAAGAAAGAAAAGATAGTAGTGAAAGTATATACACATAACACAGAGAAATAGAGGGCAGTATAGTACAATAAATCATGGAGGGAAGGAGGCGAGTGGCGAGGGGAGGCTACAAAGAGGGTATCAAGGAGAACACGGGGCAGGGAGGAAGGGAGATATATTCAGGGATACACTTGTAACTGTAAACACAACAAATTAAGATTAATTGAAAAAGAAACAATAAGCCGAGCAGAGAAAGAAAAATACCATATGATCTCACTCATTTGAGGAATCCAATGAACAATGTGAACTGAGGAACGGAACAGAGGCAGAGTCAAGATCAAAGGGACCAGACGGAAAGCAGTCAGAGTTTAGAAAGTAGAAGAGAAGATGGGATCAGAGAAGGAAAAGAGATTAGTGAAATTATATATACATAACACAGCATTATAGAGAACAGGACAGCAAATCCTGGAGGGAAGGGGGGGAAGGCATTGTGGGAGGCATAGAGGGGGCGGGCCAAGGAGGAATAAGGGGGTGGGTGGAGATATATTCAGTGAGACACTTGAATCTATGTAAACACAAATTAAAATCATAAGTAGAAAAAAAGTTA
Organism: Saccopteryx bilineata; assembly: GCF_036850765.1. Lineage (NCBI taxonomy): Eukaryota > Metazoa > Chordata > Mammalia > Chiroptera > Emballonuridae > Saccopteryx > Saccopteryx bilineata. The sequence goes on along the minus strand of NC_089502.1, from coordinate 101,358,574 downwards.
AAAAAAAGAAACAGAGAAAATAAGGTACTATATTAATTATAATTAAAAAGTAATAATGTAAAGTAGAGACAGCATGTATTTGACATGATCAGGAACAGGTCTAAGGTCAGAGAAGATTTTGTATTTGTCCCTGACAGTGTTGGTCATTGTCATGTTGGGTAGTAGGAAAAGTGGTTAAGGAGCTATCAGCACTACAGACCAAGGTGCTAAAGAAAATGACTATGGTCACCTTCCAATTCTCCTTGAGATGCAGAGAAACAGATCTGGACAAAAATCTGACAGTAACCCCAGCTCTTATTGATATACAGAATATTATTAGCTCCTTTGCTAATATTATTTTGCCATACTGATAGAGAGACATCCTTTTGGCAATGCTAGGTTTGAATTCTACTGGTAGGTGGAGAAATACTAGTCCTCTATTTGTTCCCCCAGTAGTTATAGCTAAAGATTCAATGTCTGATAGTTATAGAAGATAAAAGTTTCAGTATTGTTTTGTTCTATTGTCACATCACCCTAGGAGCAACAATTTCACAATTGACAAAATGGTGGTACCACGTGGGCTGATCTATATTCTGAACAATGTTTAGCAGAGACTGCAATTTCAATTAGAGTGACAGGATTCTATTATTGCCTCATAAGTCTTAACAAAACCAACTGTCTTGTTATAAATGAATAAATAAGGTTCAATTAACAGTGCTTCTAAAACTGCATGCTTCTATATGTAGATCTTTATGAAAACGTGGGTAAAAGTAATGAAAGCAAGTCCTAAAATGTTCTTATTTTTACAAAGCAAGACAGACTATAACTGTTGAATATAAAGTGTCATACTAAATGGTATCTTAATGACTTGAAAAGCCTTAATGGCCAGCCTCTTCTAGTAACCCATTTAAGAAAATCATAACCAAACTGTGGTTAGAGAACTTTTATTAAACCTCCAATATTGTACTACTACTGTTTATCATTTTTTCACCTGATTATTTGCTTGAGGATGATGAAGGATGATAATGAACATTATAGATAAGGTTTCTTTCCTTATGGTCCTTAAGATCAAGTGATGTCAGTACAGTTAAAAATAACAGATTTGACTGCTTCAAAAGCGGTTTAGCAGTAGAAATAGGGCCTCTTTAAACCATTTTAAAAATGAGCTACCCAGAAGTGCAGAAGTTTGTTCTTTTAGGAAAGGTCTATAATAAGAGCAACAAGGATCCTACTGAAGATCTTTGGACACTTCCCTCTTGGAAAGCATGGGCTTTTAGTATCTAATGTTGGCTAGATGGGCTGGCATAAGTGGAACTCTTTTCTGGTCTCTCAGTAATAAAGTTTCATCCTGGAAGATCTGGGCATAGATTCTAGCAAACATCTCCAAATAATCATTCCATTCCTAGAAGTGCTTCCTGTAAGAGACCAAGATAATAAGACAGTTTATGACCAGCTTAAAGTCTCCAAGAAACATCTGTTGTCCAGTACCAGTTCACTGTGGCTTTGATAACCCTCAATAGATAGATGATTGATGTCTTCTAATAATTAAATGACAAGAGAACAGCCCATTCTGGGGTTAAAGTGGAAGCCAGTTCATTGTATGACCAATTGGTAAAGTTTGCTGAAAGTCTATTTTTAGAGAGAATCTTCCTGTAGCAAGAATACCAAGAAGTCAATTCAGCATTCCTTACACATGTTATGCCCTAAAAAACCCATATCTGAAGAGCTTTCTTTTTCAAATATATCAAGATCTTTCCCACCTCTTTGTCTGTGCTAGAATGTTCCAGTCTTCTTTCAATATGATAAACTCTCAATCATTTTTTAAGGTCTAACTCATACGACATATTCTCTGTATATCTTCTCCTTGTTTCAACCCTATCATTTTTGTGGTCCCACAGCCTTTTGTATAAATCTCTATTCTAGCATTGTTCACACTAGGGGATTATATTATCTATATGGATATCTCTCTTTTAAACTGTGATCCTTTCAAACATGAAAATTGTGCCTTATTATCTCTGTTACCTTTATTAACCTGAGACTGGCACACAGCCGGCTGAACCACGTAAATGCCAACTGAGTAACTGAGTTATTTATTCAGATATGGCTGGGGTTGCATATTTCTGAATTTGATCATTAGGCTTTATTTGGTATTATACCTTGTGTATGTGTATTTCAGGGATGTCTTGTTTAGTGAAATGATTAAACTTCTTAAACTTTTGTTTGTCTCTTTGAGAAAAAGGTACATTTGTAGCCTTCAAGTGAATTGGTTCAATGCCCAGATTCCAATTGAATACCACTGGCTCCCTCTTGTGAGGCAGTCTCAGAATTTCTTCTATAGTTAATGTCTTAGGAGATCTATGAAGTTCTTAGTAGAGTTGTTCTAATGGTCTGAATGCTTTGGTTCCTAAGTGTTGTGAACCAACCAGTTTCTTCTTGGGAAATGTTAACACCTTCACTTGACAAAGGTAAATATATCATTTGAATAATTATGACCAGCTCAAAATCTGAGCATCCTAAAGTCAAAAGAGTTCCTGAGGATCATCTTTATAACCTTATCTCACAAAGCAACTCATGCCAGTTTTGAGTTACTTTCCCTTCTAGAGGTTTATCTGCCTTTTAGAAGATTATTTATTTTAATGAACTAAAATCTGACTTCATCTGGACCAAGACCTAGTCTTTGGAGCTGTACAAAATAGTCTACCTTCCTTATAACTAAATAAATGCTTTTTGGATAGTTACAGTGTTGGATTCTTCATGACATATTTTCTACATTCTTTTTTTTCCAGCATTTTTGAGCACCTTCAGAGTGCCAGGCACAGTGGTCTAATCTTCTCCACGTCCCTCAACCATTTCTTATTATGTCAGGTTTGCAGTCCTCTGAACTACTTCATCTTGATAATTTCCATCTTGTCACTGGCTCCAAAGTTTGTAACTTGTTACAAGTCATCTTTGTTAAATGCTTCCCATTGTTTCAGCTAGTTCAAATCTTTAAAATTTTAAATTACCATTATATGGAGGATCTACTATGTCCTGGGTGAGCCTGCTTATCAGAATAAGATCTTAGTTATGGGATTTTGTAATACTACTTCTCATGAAACAGCATGGTGGTGTTGAATTGATAGGCAGCAGATCTGTATTTAATTCATTCACCTCTTTGAGACTAAATAGTGCTAATTATCCTTTTTTCATAGGATCGTTGTTGGGATTCATAAGATCCTATCTGTAAAGTATTGAGCACTGTGCCTGAGCACTTAGTGGGTGCACAGTAGAAGTTCATGTCTCTCTTCCTGCCAGCCTTGACCTGCCTACCGGTGCCCTCTACTGAGGAGAGCCAGTAACTGCTTTGAACTTGAATTTCTAGTTTGTGCCAAGTAGCTCTGTTCTGTTCAATCTCTTTTTATTGCTTTACAGAAGGGGAATCTTGTATGAGGTAGAACACAAACTGGTGAACTTGCCTCAATTATGTAAATTAGTTCTTGTAAAAATACTGCAGTAAGTATCATTACCCATTTCTAACACAGCATAACTAAATTAGAGTTCTGTATTGCATGGATAGCTATTGGTGAGAACTTATTTTCTTTTTTTTTAAGTATTACCAAATCCCAAGGTGGTATTTATGGATGCTTTGACTATAATCCAAGTTTATGTTATTCGCTGTCATGTAAACAGTTATAATCATAGCCTGAATCTGCATTCATTTACAGTTTTTCTGGATAATGTGATTCATGTGTTCTTTCTGCGGAGGAACATTTATATGAATCAGGCCTTTTAATTACTCTGTAAAGATCATGTAGGTTTGCAGAAAAACAATAAAAAATACAAGGAACCAAATGGCATGTAGTAGCACACTGATGAAAAGCCATATTGATGGAATTCTCCTCTTTGAGAGGATTTTGTGTATGCTGAGGGAAATTCCTAAGTTTGGCAATCAGACATTATAGTAGAGTGAACAGGGGGTAATCTTGGTGTTAGACACATATTTGAATTCCACCTCTGCTATCTACTAGCTGTATGATGTAGGGCAAGTCCTTTGAGCTCACATTACTTCAGCTTGTCTTGTGTAAAATGAGACAATTATACTAACGTTGTGGATTTATTGTATCATATATGAGTTTGTCAATTTTGTACAACTTAGCACAGTTCTTGGCATTTGGTAGGCAAGTAATGAATCATTGTTCTTAGGATCAATTCCAGTTAATAAAGCTACAGTATCATTTTCTTATTAGAGAGTTAGAGGAGCAATATTATATATATGATTTGGGATTTCAGTTCCTGGGTTCATGTAGAAATTGAGCGACCCTGGTTTGTTCATATTCTCCTTGAACTTTATAACCATTCACCTGGAGGGCATAGAAATACAATTGGTTGCTTAATAACCCTTGGTGGCATGTGGGCAAAAACAGTGAAAAGAACCCTCGCTGTTTAGAGAGTTAGGTACCATTTATGCTCTGGCCCACAATTCATTAAATGCAAGGACTTGGATTTACCAACACAAACAGAAGTGAAATGTTGGTGCCTCTTTTGGATGTCTGTAAACATTATGTTCATGAATCTGGTGAGCTAGTTACCAAGGACCCTTTTCAGCTGAATGTGGTTGCTAGAATTGTTGTTTCCTGTTGAGCAATGGTGATCTAGAGGCAAAAATAAAATCCTGAAATATTCTACTCACAAGAAAAGAGCAATCTGGCTGAGGTGGGTTTCTTAGTAAAGTGTAAACTTCACCACATATCAGCTTTGTAAATTAAAAAACAGACACAAAAACTAATCTATAGTGACAGAAAAATAATCAATATTTGCCTGGTAAGGGGGCAGGGAAGGATGATTGACAGTATAAAGGGCAAAAGGAAACTTTTGTTAATATATGTCAACTGTACCTTAATAAAGCTGTTATTTAAAACAAACCCAGTGCACATAACACCTGTCACCTAGTAGGAGTTTGCTAAATATGTGCTGAATTAAGATAAATAATTGTGACATAGTAACTTCTGGAATGATTATGTGAGAAAGTTAGCAGACTCTCTTACCAGTGAAATAATCATTACAGTGGTAAAAATCCTTCCTCTAAAAAAACATTTGAAGTGTCTGAAAATTAGTTTCAAGGCATGCAACAAATTGAGAAGCATTTGTTTAAGAAAATGTATGGAACCTTGGCAAGACTGATTGGCATCTGAGGCATTTGAGTTAAGACTTGCTCCTATTCCTTTTTATAGCTTTATATTTCAGAAGATTTATTCCAGGTAGGCACAGCCAAAAAAACAGGTCTCTTCTTCATCAGCTCCTGGTTGTAGGGCTATAGTTTTACACTAGCATTGGCAGGCTATGAGTGACTCCTATTCTTCCCTTTAGTTCTGTGTTGTGGAAAATTGATTCTGGGTGGGCATAGCCAAGAAGATTGGCCTGACCATCTTATATTTCTAAGATGGAGTCTACATCCTAGACAGGTGCAGCAAACGATGAGTAGCAGTGGAAAAGACTGGAGACTTCCATTTCTTCCATCCTAGATCCAGTGCCTAGGCCCAGACGTCGTACTAGTCAGGCAAGGATTTCAAGAGCAGAGGTGTCATTCCAGAAGGCACAGGCTGCCATTTCATACTCTCCTCACTAGCTCTAGTATAGAATTACAGCCTATGGATATTGGCATTCTTTAGAACAGAGCATGAAAGGAACTCATGCCTAAAGGTGTTATTGAAAATCATAGAGATGATAGTAGTGAAAAGTAGAAAAGCAATAATGTATTAATAGAAGACAGAAAAAAGCAGACCAGCTAGATGTTTTGCAGAGAATCCTAGGAAAATAAACCATCAAAAAGGCTCTATTAAGATCAAAGTTCTCCCTCGTGGTCTGGAAGGCTATATACATGCACTAGGATAAACTTGTGCAGGAGTAACTGGAAAGGTTATTTGTGATCTGCTACACTCTATTTGAATGCAAGGTAGAATAAAAAAGTTTCTGAACTGTGAAGACATTCCACAAGCCAAACAGATACATTGGCAAAGGGTAGAAGCTTTATTGAATCTAGGTGCTTAAAAAAACCTCTATGTGATCACAGGCTAAACTCTGACAATGGTGAACTAGAGGCGATTAACATAAAACCAAGTATAAAGAAAAAACAAGTGGGAAAATGAGCATTATGTCAGAGGCTACAGACTGCAGAGAAAACAGACTTCAGAGAGAATCAGTCTAGGCAAGTCACTAAAAACAAAACAAAATAGAAACAGTAACAAGACCCAACTGGGGGGAGGTAAACAGAATCCAGAGTTATTACAATATATTTTTTAAATATCTATTGTGATAAAATTATGAGCCTTGTCAAAAAAAATGCTATTTCCATTAGCATCCCCCAAAATAAAATTCCTAAGTATAAATTAAAATATGTACAAACTATATTAAGATGATACAAAAACTTCAATGAATAAAATCAAAGAACTAAATAAATGTTTAGGTAGTCTATGTTTATGGACAGAAAGACTCAATATTGTCATGATGACAGTTCTTCCCAACTTGATCTACAGCGTCACTGCAATCCCTATCAACGTCCCAGCAAGTTATTTTGTGGATATTATAAACAAATTCTCAAGTTCATATGGAGAAGCAAAAGGCCCAGAATAGCCAAGACAATATTGAAAGCGAAGAACAAAGTTGAAGGACTAACACGTCCTGGCTTTAAAACTTACTATAAAGCTACAGTATTTAAGACAATGTGGTACAGGTAAAAGAATAGACAAAAAGTTCAATGAAACAGAGTGGAGAGACCAGAAACAGGCCTACATGAGCATAGTCAACTGACAGAGAAGCAAAAGCAATACAATGGATCAAAGATAGTCCTTGCAACAAATAGTGTTGGAACAACTGGACATTCACATGCAAAAAAGTCAATCAAGACACAGACCTTATACCCCTCACAAAAATGAACTAAAAAAATATTATAAACCTAAATGTAAAACTATGAAACTCCTAGAAGACACATAGAAAAAAACCTAGATGACTTAGGTTAAGGCTATTAATTTTTAGATATAACATCAAAGGCATGATCCATGAAAGAAATAATTGATAATCTGGATTTAATTAAAATTAAAAAAAAACTTCTACTCTCAAAGACTTTGTGAAAGGAATTAGAAGACAGTCCACCAGACTGGATGAAAATATTTGCAAAGATATACCTGATGAAGAGCTTTATCCTAAATATACAAAGAAATTTTAAAACTCAATGATAAGAAAAACAACTCACTTTCATTGGGCAGCTTAGTAAATAGAGTGTCATCCCTATGTATCAAGGTTATGGGTGCGATCCCCAGTCAGGGCACATAGTAGAAGTGACCAATAAGTGCATAACTAAATGCAACAATAAAGTAGAACAGTTAGTTGATGCTTCTTTCTCTCTCTCTTTCTCCTTCTCCCCCCCTTTTTCTCTCTTTTTCAAATCAATGGAAAAAAATTTAAAAAGAAATAAAAAGAAAACTAACTCAATATAAAAGTAGGCCAAAGATATTTTTTCTGAGTTTATTTTTCAAATTAAATTTATTGGGGTATCATTGGTTAATAACAACTTATGTTTTAAGTGTACTATAATATATCACCTGTATGTTGCATTGTGTTCTCACCACCCAAATCTAGTCTCCCTCTGTCACCATATATTTGATTCCCTTTACCCTCTTCATCCTCCCCTCACCATCTTTCCTTCTGGTAATTGCCATACTGTTGTATACGTCTATTAGGTTATTTGTTTGTTCATTTGTTGCTTTCTGTTTTATATCCCACATATGAGTGAAGTCATGATTTTTGTCCTTTTCCATCTGACTTCACTTAGCATAATACTCTCAAGATTCATGCATGTTGTCACAAGTGGAAATATTTTATCCTTTTTATGGCTGGGTATTACAACATTGTATATGTGTACTACATCTTTATCCAATCATCCATTGAAGTACACATAGATTGTTTCTATGTCTTGGCTATCATGGATAATGCTGCAGTGAGCATAGTAGGACATATATCTTTACAAATAAGTGTTTTAAAAAATTGGGCCAAGGATCCTAACAGACACCTCACCAATGAAGATAACAGATGTAAATAAGCATATGGAATTATGTTCCATATCATATGTCATCATGGAAATGCATATTAACACGACACTGTGACTCCACTTGCATATTAGAATTGCCAAAATCTAGAATACTGATAACATCCAATGCTGAGAAGGATGTAGAGCTACAGGAACTCTCATTCATTGTTGATGGGAATGAAAAGTGGCATAGATACTTGAAAAATTTTTTTGGCAGTTTCTTATAAAACTAAACATACTCTTGACCAAATAATTTGGCAGTTGCACTCCTTTGTATTTACCTAAAGAAGATAAACACTTATGTCTGCACAAAAACATGCACATGTATGTTTATAGTAGCCTTTTTCCTAATTGTTAAAACATGGAAGCAACCAAGATGTCCTTCAGTAGGTAAATTGATAAACTGTGGTACAGCTATATATTGGAATGAATAATCAATCCATGGAGAGCCATGGATGAAACTTTAATGCATATTAATAAGTGAAAGTAGCCAATCTGAAAAGGCTACATAGTCTATGATTCCAGATACATGTTAGTCATCTTGAAAAGGAAAAACTATAGAGATAGTAAAAAGATCAGTGGCTGCTAGTAGCCAAGGTTAGGATGAATAGACAGAGCAAAGAGGAATTTCAGAACAGTGAAAGGACTCCTTATGATGCTATAATGGTGGATACATGTCATATACATTTGTCCAACTCATAGAATGTACAATGTCAAGAGTGAACCCTAAGATGTATTAGGAACTTTGGGTGATTATGATGCGTTGATAATAGGCTCATTAATTGTAACAAATGTACCACTATGCTGGTGGGTATAAATAATGCAGAGGCTATGTGTGGGATAAGGGATATATGGGGAATCTCTGTTCTTTCCTCTCAATTTTGCTCTGATCCTAAAACTTCTCTAAAAACTAAAACCTTAAAAAAACCAAAAGCATTAAACAATATCTATAATGTTAACAGTACAAGCAGATGGAAGGCAAAGAAGCCAAAGTTGAGCAAGAAATGACACTAGAGAGTAACTCTATACACAGGAAGAAATAAAAAATATTGGAAATAGTAAATGACAACATTAATACAAAATCATTAAATATTTTCTTCTATTTTGTCTTAGCCTCTTTAAAAGGTACTAGAGATCAATTATAATACTGTATTGTTGAGTTTGCAAAATATAAAAAATTAACATAAATAAAAAGGAATGCTAGGCTGGTTTAAGATTTGTAAATCAATATAACACACTATATTAATAGAAAAAATGGCAAAATTATGTGATCATCTCAATAGATGAAGTAAAAGCACATTAAAAAATCTAGGAAATACTCATGATAAAATACCTCAACAAACTAAGAGTACAAAATAATTTATTTAACATCATAAAAATCATTTATTAAAAACCCATAGCTAACATCATAATAGGAAAAGTTGCTTCTTTCTTAATATCAAACAAGAAAAGGTGTCCACTATTGCCACGTCTATTCAGCATTGCACTGGAGAGTCTAGCCAAAGTAATTAGGCAAGAAAAAAGAGGCATCCAGATTGAAAAAGGAGAGGTAAAACAGTCTTTATTGTGGATAACATGATTTTGTATATAGAAAATTTTAAGGAGTCCTCTTGGGAAAGAAAAAACCCTACAACTAGTAAATGAGTTAAGCAAAGTAAATGTATTAATTGTATTTCTATGTACTCATAATGAACAGTCCAAAAAGAAAATATTTCTATTTATAGGAGTATCAAAAAGAATAAAAAGGCCCTGGCCGGTTGGCTCAGCGGTAGAGCGTCGGCCTGGCGTGCGGGGGACCCGGGTTCGATTCCCAGCCAGGGCACATAGGAGAAGCGCTCATTTGCTTCTCCACCACCCCCCCTCCTTCCTCTCTGTCTCTCTCTTCCCCTCCTGCAGCCAAGGCTCCATTGGAGAGCAAAGATGGCCCGGGCGCTGGGGATGGCTCCTTGGCCTCTGCCCCAGGTGCTAGAGTGGCTCTGGTCACGGCAGAGCGACGCCCCGGAGGGGCAGAGCATCGCCCCCTGGTGGGCAGAGCATTGCCCCTGGTGGGCGTGCCGGGTGGATCCTGGTCGGACGCATGCGGGAGTCTGTTTGACTGTCTCTCCCCGTTTCCAGCTTCAGAAAAATACAAAAAAAAAGAATAAAAAAACATAAATAAACATAACAAAAGAAGTATAAAATTTATACTTTTAAAAGTTTTGACATTTTGAAAACTATAAAATATTGGTCAAAAAATTAAAGAAGACAAATAAATAGAAATACATACCAATTTTATGGATCAGAAGTGTCAATGTTGTCAAGATAGCAACAATCTAATTTGTTTCACAGATTCAATGCAAATTATATCAAAATTCAGCTTTTTTTTAGAAATTGAAAAGTTGATGTCGCACAATGCAATGTACAAATGATATATTATAGAATTGCATACCTGAAACCTGTCAAATTTTATTAACCAATGTCACCCCAATATTCTAATAAAAATTTTTAAAGAAAAGTTAATGTCAAAATTTATATAAGAATTAAAGACACAAATAACTGAAAATAATTTTGATAAAGAAGATGAAAGTTAGAGGACTTACAGATTTTTAAACTTACTATATAACTAGTATAATCAAGACATGTAGCCCTGGCCGGGTTGGCTCAGTGGTAGAGCGTCAGCCTGGCATGCAGGAGTCCCAGGTTCGATTCCCAGCCAGGGCACACAGGAGAAGCGCCCATCTGCTTCTCCACTCCTCCCCCTCTCCTTCCTCTCTGTCTCTCTCTTCCCCTCCCGCAGCCAAGGCTCCATTGGAGCAAAGTTTGCCCGGGTGCTTAGGATGGCTCTATGGCCTCTGCCTCAGGTGCTAGAATGACTCTGGTTGCAACAGAGTGACACCCCAGGTGGGCAGAGAATCGCCCCTGGTGGGCATGCCGGGTGGATCCCAGTCGGGTGCATGCGGGAGTCTGTCTGACTGCCTCCCTGTTTCCAACTTCAGAAAAATACAAAAAAAAAAAAAAAGAAGAAGAAGACATGTGTTGCCCACCTAAGGACAGACATTTGGAACTCTGGATTGGGTTTGAGATTGCAGGAAAAAACTCTTACATTTATGGTGAACTGATTTTTTGACCAGATGATATGAAGGATGAGATCCATACAATTAACTCGATGCAGAAAGAGGATTGACAAAATTCAACAAACTTTGATAAAAGTTTGATACAAACTATGATAAAAACACTGAATAAACTAAGAATAAAGGGGAAATTTCTAAACTTAATAAAGGGCATATATGAAAAATTCACAGGTAATATCATACCTAATTGTAAAAAACAAAAACTTTCCCTTATTCAAGAACAAGACAAAGATGTCTGCTCTCGCCACTTTATTCAACAATGTTCTAGAAGTTTTAGCCAGGACAATTAGGCAAGAAAAAGAAAGATCATCTATTCAAAGATGACATGATTTTATGCATAGAAAATCCAAAAGAATAAAAAAAAATATTAGAGATATTAAACAAAATTAGCAAATTCACAGAATACAAGATCGACCTTAAAACATCAACTGTATTTCTTCTACACACAAGCAATGAAGAGTCCACAAATGAAATTAAGAAAATTCTATTTCCAATACAATCAAAAAGAATACTTAGGAATATATTTAACCAATACTTAGGAAAAAATTTAAAAATTAGACAAGACTTGTACACTGAAAACTATATAGCACTGTTGAAAAAATTTAAGGAAGACCTAAATAAATTGAAAGACATCCCATGTTCATGTATTGGAAGGCAATATTGTTGACTTTAACGGTAATACTCTCCAAAGTGATCTACAGATTCAGTACAATCCCTATCAAAATTGCAATGGGTATTTTTTGAAGAAATAGATGAGCTGAATATTCATTTCATTCGTTCATATTCCTCTAATGTTAGCTATACAATTAATATTGAATTGCATGTTTCTTGTTTAGCCACCAAAATAATCTCGAAAAAGAACAAAATTTGAAGACTCCCAACTCTTAAATTCAAATTTGGTATAAAGCTACAATAATCAAGACAATGTGGTATGCCTGACTAGGTGGTGGCACAGTGGATAGATCATTGGCCTGGGACCCAGAGAACTCAGGTTCAAAACCCCAAGATTTCCAGCTTGAGCGTGGGCTCATCCGGCTTGAGTTCAGGCTCACCAGCTTGAGTGTGGGGTCAATGGCTTGAGCGTGGGATCATAGACATGACCCCATGGTAATGGCTTGAAGCCCAAGGTCACTGGCTTGAACCCTGAGTTTCTGCCTTGAGCTCAAGGTTGCTTGCTTGTCCAAAGGATCACTTGCTCTGCTGGAGCCCCCCAGTCAAGGCACATAAGAAAGAGCAATAAATGAACAACTAAAGTGCTACAATGAAGAATTAATGCTTCTCATTTCTTTCACTTCCTACCTGTCTGTCCCTGTCTGTCCCTTTCTCTGTCTCTGTCTCTCTTGCTTAAAAAAAAAGACAATGTGGTACTGTCATAAGGAAATATATATATAATATATATAATACTTGTATAATATATATATACATACACACAGATATATATACACTCATATACACACATATATCTGTATATGTATATATATATCTACAGATATATCTATATCTAATATATTTAATGCCTATATACAATAGATATTGAATTGAGAGTCCAGAAGTAAACTCATCTATCTATGGTCAATTACCATATGATCCAGCAATTCTATTCTTAGATATCTACCCAAAAGAAATGAAAACATTTCTTCACACAAAAACTTGTACCAAATGTTCATAGCATCATTATTTCTGATAGCCAAATTATGGAAATGTTCCATATGTACATCAACTGGTGAATGGATAAACAAAATGTGATACATCCGTACAATTGCAAACTGTTCAGCAATAAAGAGACTTGAAGTACTGATACATCCCACAACATGGATGAGCCTTGAAAACATTCCACTAAATAAAAGAAACCAGACACAAAAGATCATATACAGGTGTTGGCAAAAGTAGGTTTACAGTTGCTCATATGGAAAAAGACATGCAGGTTAAGATTATTACAATAGCTTTATTAATTCAAAAGACTGTCACAATGGCACAGTAAACTTACATTTGTCCATCCCTATATTTTTTTATTCCATTTATAAGAAAGGCAAATCCATAGGGGCAGAAAGTAATTAGTAGGTGCCTAGGGTTGGGCGTATGAACATGGACTGACTATATATGAGTTCAGAGTTACTTTTTGGAGATGATGGAAATGTTCTAAAGTTAGATATGGTGATGGATGCACAACTATAATTGTACTAAAAAACTATAGAATTGCACCTAAAATGGATGAATTTATGATATGATAAATTTATGGTATATAAATTATATCTCAATAAAACTATTAATTGAAAATGATACATGATTGTTTCCTAAATGCTACACATTGTCAGAGACTTCAATTGTACTTCATCATCTTTATTTATATCTATCTATATCTATATATCTCAAGGGAAATGATAAAAAGGGAGCAAGATTTTTTTTAAAAAAAAAAGTTATTCTAGTCTTTTTTCTGCAATTGTGATTTCTGGAATAAAAATGCCAAGTCTACTGTTCTCAAACTGGGATAGACATACACTACATGACCAGGTTTCTTATCTGGGCTCTGTTTCAGAATTGTATAGCCATATAAAGAGGGAACCCTGGGAGGTTTTTGTAAGACCCTCCTGTTCTTTGGGAGTGTAGGCTTCCCAAGAGTGCCTTGATGGCTGCCTTTACCTGTTTTTGGTTTATTTTAGTACTTTTGTTTCCTTGGTTAATGATGAGAGCCCACACCTCATGGTTATGTTGATGCTATAGCAGCTGCTGCTGATGACAGCAAAATCAATCTGAGTGCTGATTGCAGAGGAGCCAAGGGCTGGAACTGGGATGTGTGTTAGGGGTCACTTCCCTTAGATAGGCTTTTACCTGACTTTTCTACACTTACCCTAGCTGAAACTTCACCCACGATCCACCAGCAGTCACATTATTTGGCCTTCCCTATACATTGCTGTGGGCCCCCACTATGAAATTTCCTCCCTTCTCTGAAGTTTTCCAGTAACATCATTTCTCCATTGCTACAAATTTTCGTTTTCTCTCCCCCTCTGGTATTACTTAACTCAAGGACAGAGTAAATAGCTATAGTCCAGAAACATTCTGAATAAAAAAAAAAAAGAAGAAAGAAGGAAGTAGAAAAGGAGAGAAAGGAAAGGAGGAGGAGGAGGAGGAGGAAGAGAAGAGGAAGAGGAAGAAAGAAAGAAGAAGAAGAGGAAGAAGAAGAAGAAGAAGAAAGAAGAAAGAATAAGAAAGAGAAGAAGCCTCACACTGTTCACAAGTCTTTAAGAAAACAATCCAGTAGGATTTGGTTTTAAGTTCCCATGCAATGTGGGGAATGTGAAACTTGTTAATCAGTGCTCTTTCTACTTAGTGCCCACCTGACTTCTCTCTACCCTCCCCAGCGAGCTGGGCTAGGCTAGGCCTAAGGGAGCTACAAAGTTGCCAGCTTATAGGATGAAGACAAATAGGGAGGTCCCAAAGGACAAAGCAAGACTTGTTACCAATTTTGAGGCTGAAAGAATACACAGTGTTTAAAGGCTGTGGGGATAGATGCTGCAAAGCCTGGGGATCCCAGCTTTGAAGTTAGACTGAGGCGGACTTGCAGTGACTATTCTGTAGGCAGCATTTTCTGAGCTGGAACTCCATATGATTCACCACCCTGATTCTTGCCTTCACTCTTGGTCATACTTTCCCAATTCCATCTCCCTGAAGCTAGTGAGTGCCATGGCTGCCACAGTGCTCTTTCTAAAATGGAGATCTGATCTCTAATCCCCTCTCTTCCAGACTTTTTCTATTTCCTTCAGGAGAAAGGCCACATTCCTTAACATGATATGTAAACTAACCTCAGCTGCTCTAGCCTCATGTTCCATTACCTGTTCTCACCCTCAGGTAACCCCATCAAACTACTTACAATTTTCCAGAACATGCTTTTTTCCTTTTCTGTATTAGATCCTTTGCATCTTCTATTCTTAGCCAGGAATGAATACTGTTTTTCTCTTTTTCTCTATCAGGGTGTATCTCACTCATCATTTAAGACCAATGCCTCTGTGAAACTTAAAGCTTACTGGAGAAGGGTTTTCAGCTTTCTGGTTCTTTCCAGAGCTCACTGAATATACCTCAGGAAGGCAGAGAGGTGCAAAGGAAAGGACCCAAATTATGGAGTCAGCCAGACTGTGGAATAATGAGTAAATGACGTGATCTCTTTCTCTGAGCTTCCGTTTCCTCATCTGTAAAATGGAAATATAAATCCCAACAGGACAAAGTAGTTGTTGTTGGTAAATTCCAAGCACAGCACCTGGTAAGTGTTAGCTACTTGGGCATGTTGCACGTTGTAATAGAAAAAGAAAAAATTACTCTCAGTTGAGACTCTAAGGAGGCTTTTTGTACTGGGTAACCAAGTGGGTTCTGTTCTCTGGGACCTGCTTTCCCTAGCTGTCTTCTTGGGATTCATCTGCCTTTGGTCACTCTCACGTCTAAGGGGTGTTATGCAAGTATTTTGCCTTCTTGGGAGCAGCCATCAGCTACCTTCCCATTCATGTCCTTTAGAAATCTGTACTGGAAAGTATGAGAAAAAAAGGATCAAATTTTAGCACTTTATTCTTCTCTCCCTCATGACCTAGTCCTGCCTCCAAGCCCAAAAGAGTTTGTTTACTAATCACTCCCATGTTGGCCTTGCTCTTTCCTACAACCTGTTCCCTAGACTTTTTTTTTCTGCAATTGGGAATTCAGAAATTAAATTGTCCATGAATAAGAATCTACTATTCTCAGATTGGGATGGATATACACATGAGCTGGTTTCTCATCTGGACTCTATTTCAGAAATGTACACAACATGTCAAAAATATACCACTTGGAACTAGAGCAATATTTATTTTTAAAAAATTAAGGGGAAATTTTCCTTGCTTCAATTCCTACTGGAATGTAAAATAACTATGTGCTGATGCTGCATTTTGACAGCATTGATTTAGTTACCCTCAGGGTCACTAGATGATTGGTGCATGGATACACACTCACACACACATACAATCAGAGTTCTTTGTTGTGAACTGGGACTTTCAGGCATTCTGATGCCAGAATAAGGCTTTATTGGGTCAAACCATCCATTAGCAACACTTTACTAAGTGTTCCCTTGTGTGCCAAGCCTTGTGCTCGGCAGGGAGGAGAAAAGAAGCCAGGGAACCAAAAGCCACAAATGGAGTAATCAGAACATGACATGAGAGAATAAGAAAGCATTAATGCAATAACACAGACTAAATATTAAAGGATAAGGGATTGAAGTTACTGAACTGGAGCACAAGAACAAATTTTCTGGATGGGATGGTGAGATTTGAGCAGTGCTGCATTGGTGGGCAGTATTGAACACTCTTAGTCATGTGCAGTTTTCTCTCAGAGTTGTCCATTAAAATGTATTGAGTGCATATTGGTTTGCAGGAGGTTTGATGTAGAATTACCTATGTCTGATGGAGTCCACATGAAAAGTTGAGAGGACAGCATTTTAGACCTAGTATCACCACTGACAAATTGCGAGTGATGTTGGGCAAATCCTTTCTCTAAGAATCCAGTTTCCCCATCTATACATTGCAACTAAATACTAACTATCTTATCTACCTCCTAGGACCATTGTTAAGAGAACAAATTACATAATTGTACTTGGAAATGCAGAAAGGACGATCTTTTACTTAGGTTGGTATTATGAAGGCAGGTGTTTATACTGTAGCCACTCTCCTGCAGCTGAGAATAGGATGACCTCAGTATTTGAATGAATTTTTCTTGGCAGCACTCTTGCCTACCATAATTATAGATTGCTAGCCACTAGTTGAATGTTCATAATTAAAAAGGATCTGTCACACAAATATGCATGTGTGTGTGTGTAAGCTTGCATTGGACTAGGATATTAAAATCATGACAACAAAAATAGTGGAGAACTCATCAGGACAAAAGTGATATATAGTGATGGGGATTTGTGCAAGCATCTTTGGGCCTGCTTACAGACATACATGTTTTGTTGCCCATAGAGTAAGCCCTATTATCTGTCATCCTTGATGTATTGCAAAGCCTTTCTACTTGTCTCCCTGACTTCTTCATGCTGCCCCAAACCATTCCATTCTCCATACTGCTGCTGAATTGCTCTTTACAACCCACATGGAATTCCTGGGCTCCTGGAAGCCCATAAGTTAGCATACATGCTCATTCACATGTCACTGAAACAGGGCAATAATATGGCTACATTTCTTGTTTAAATTGTATAATACTTTGATACTTAGAGCAGCTCCTCTGAGTTGCCTCAAGACCCCTTCTGCCCTATTTTCCACTCCTGGACCTTTTTGTTTTTCTTTTTTTTACTTCTTTGGAAACTAAAGGGATAGCGCCAAGCACAGCAGAGAGCCTGAAGGACAATGTTCCACTTGTTAACCTGCATTCATTCAGCTTGGTCAATGCTGTATTCTGGTTTTTAAATATTTTGAGGAATACCCTCACATTCACAGTTCATCTATTCCCAGCTCATCTTTCTGGCCTTATTTTTCACAAGTTCTCCCCACAGATGTCAACAACACTGAAGTTCTCATATTTTATCTCTGAATTTGTACACCTGCCTCTCTCACTATACTAGAAACTTGAGGGTAGAGATAGTGTTTTCCCCATTAATGTAGTTGCAAAGTCAACTCAGTATCCAGCATGTAGTGGACACTCAATATATGCTTGTTTCTTAACATAGAGCATGCTACCCCTGTAAACTACTCCAGAATTCAGATGGGAAGCTGATGTAAAGCACTTTCCTGGTCTTAATAATACCTCAAGAATGTTATTCACATTTCCAGTATCCTTGAAAAGAAGTTTCAGAAAGAGAAAATACTATTTCTATTATATTACTGGGAAAATGAAAACATTTCAAGGGTGCATCTCAATCATAATTTATGCTTTATAGAATAACGCACTAAATAATCAATGTTTTATAGAATCATGTCTCTGGAACTTTTACAGTACTTTAAAGCCCTTTGAGGTTTGGGGGCGAAAATTGTTTTCCTAATGTGATTAATTGTAGACTGCTGCCTTCTAGGGAGGTACTTGTTTTCAGTCTCTCTATAGGGGCATGCAGACTATCTGTTCTAATTGATGTAAATGTCCTTGCTCCTTCTCCTCCAACACTGCCAGGAGAAACATTGTCTTATGGGGATGGGGTGGAGAGTATATTGCATCTCTCGAGATTTTGTTTCCAGCTTCTTATTCATCAACAAGGCTTTATTACTAGTTGCCCCTTAAGCAGCAAGCTAACTTTTGTTTCAGTAACCTCTCTGACAACCTTTCTCTGAGATTCATGTTTTTCACCTTCACTGAAGTCAGCCAAGCTTTGATTACTGTAGAGAAGGCCAGACTAGGAGAATGGCTGAGCCTTATTTTCAAAGAACTTTGACTTCTTTGGAAAGCAGGTCTTATAAATTAGGCATGACTTAGGATGCAAGTAACTAAAACTCCTACTTTAACTGGAAGTTATCTCATACAACAAAAAGTCCAGGGAAAGGGCAGGCTTCAACATTGGTTGATTCTTCTGCTCATAATTATAATCAATAGGTTCTAGGGTAAATTTTTACCTTGTTCTTGTCCAGCAAGAAAGAGAAGAATCTAATAACTCATAAATCCAGGAAACCATGTCAGTGTCAAATATTCTCAGTGTCATCTTTGTAGACAGTAGAGAAACATGGGTACTGAAGCACAACAAGGTAGATTTAGAGTACTTACTGAGTTCATATTAGCTATCTGTCCTTTTTTTCTTTTTTTGTGACAGAGATAGACAGAGACAAAGAGAGACATAGATAGGGATAGACAGACAGGAAGGAAGAGAGATGAGAAGCATCAATTCTTCATTGCAGCACCTTAGTTGTTCATTGATTGCTTTCTCATATGTGCTTGACCCCGGGGGGGGGGACTACAGCAGAGCAAGTGACCCCTTGCTCAAGCCAGTGGCCTTGGGCTTCAAGCCAGTGACCTTTGGGCACAATCCAGTGATCATGGGGTCATGTCTATGATCCCACACTCAAGCCAGCGACCGCATGCTCAAGCTGATGAGCTCACACTCAAGCCAGATGAGCCTACACTCAAGCCAGAGACCTTGGGGTTTTGAACCTTTGTCCTCTGCATCCCAGTCTGATGCTCTATCCACTGCGCCACTGCCTGGTCAGGTGCTATGAATCCTTGAACTAGTCAATTAACTGCTCTGAGCCAGTTCCCTTATGTTTCAAATAGCAATCATAATATCAGACTTGCTTCCTAATAGGTTTGTAGTGGGGATTATGTGGCAATGTGAAAGCATTTGGTAAAACATAAAAAGTGACATAAGCCATTGAGACCTTTAAAATTACTATCATCAGAGAATATGTACACAGAACACATACTGTGTTTGAACACAAGACAGTTCGATTACAAGGTTAAAATAAAAGTTAACCTCAAGTTTCCCCAAACAGTTTAATAAACATCTATTAAGCCACCCATAGGTGGTAGGGACTTAGATATGAAAAAGACCTAGTCTTTGCCCTCAGAGAGTTACCAGTAGAGCAGAGGAGACAGATCCATGAACAGATAGCTTCAATACAGTTTGGTAAGTTTGTGGAACAGTAGAGGTGTGTGTGGAGTGTTCTTGAAGTACACAGGATTTACTAACCTATACAGGCTACATAGGGGAGGGGTAGGAGCAGTGTTTGGAGCTTATAACACATTTAAAAAGTTAAGAAAGAACCATATAACATAGATACATACACAGCAAAACCCTCAAACAGCTTTCTTGTTTGTAGTATAGGAGCAAATTAAGGAGTAGTGTCTGGAGAAAACAATGAGTAAACAATGGGGTGAATAAATCTTTTCTCCATATGTTGTGGTTAACCCACACATGCTCCTTAGAGCTCCTTTTTTTCATTTAGTGAGAGAAGGGGCGATTGTGAAACAGACTCCTGCATGCACCCCGACCAGGATCCACCTGGCAATCACTGTCTGGGGTAAATGCTTGAATTAACTAAGCTATTTTTAGCACTTATGGCTGACGGGGGGATCAATGAGCCATCCTCAGTTCTGGTCAATGCTCAAACTAATCAAGCTACTGGCTGTGGGAAGGGAAAAGGGAGAGAAGGGGGAGAGAAGCAGATGGTCACTTCTCCTATGTGCCCTGACCAGAAATCAAACCCAGGATGTCCATACACTGGGCCAACACTCTATCCACTGAGCCAACAGGACCAGAGCTTCTAATTCATAGCTACAGCCTAGAACCTAAGCATCTCCATGCATAACTAGGTCTCAAATTGTCACTAAACTCTGACCCTCACTGGCAGAAGAGTATCCTGTGATGTCATTTCTATATCATATTCTCTGGGAATTGCAGAAGATAGGGCCCCTAATAACTGGTTGGCACATGTGAATAACTTTTTCAGAAAACAAATATTATTTGACTGTACAGTCTCACACAGTCTATTATTAAAAATCACAATCCTCTATCCTATGTCATTATCTTAAAATAACTTAAACTAAAACTATAAAGGGTTTATGTGCATTTTTAAAACAACAAAATATTCTTTAATTTAAACCCTTTTGAGTGATGTCAGAGAAATGGCAACATGAGATCTCTCCCTTTGAAATTTCAACAAATTGAACAAATATAAAGCAGCAAAGTAACCCCAGCTGGGCTCAGAGCTGGGATCACAGCTGTGCCTGAAAGATCTGCCACACTGAAGGGACTTAAGGTGGAATGGGTTGAAGGGGGGAAGGAAATAAAATGCTTTCATGGTGGACTCTGGAAAGGAGAGAAGCTAAAGGACTGAATTTTTCTCTTTCCATGCTGATCTGAGGGAGGGAGGCACATTTAGCTTGGGTTTTGTTTTTTTTTTTTTTTTGGAGCCAAGAGAGGCAGAGAAACTAAGGGGCAGAGGGAAAGGAGCTGAATTAAGGTGGTCACAACTGAAAGCAGTGATATAGGCCGGGTTCCTGTGATCTGCCTACCTTGCTAGGCTCCACTTGCAATTGCCAGAGCTGGAAGCATGTACAGCCTACAGCACTCACTTGATTGGCACTTGCTTAGCCTACAGAATTTGGCCCACAGGGGACTCAAGTGAACTTTATAGGTGTGCACTTAGCCCACAGAGTTTGGCTCACACAGTGCTGGAGTGCACTCAGTGTGTGCGGACTTAACCCATAAAGTTTGGCACACATGGCACTCAAGCGCAATAGACTCACAGCAGGCACCCCACGCTCTACACATGGCACACACTGTACCTGCAGTAAGCACTCTCCACAGCGTTGGAGAGAACCTAAGTGTGGCCCCCCAGCCTCCCAGATCCCACCTCCTTCCCCTCACAGTACAAAGATTGGCCATGATAAATGCCCCACAGGTGACTCTCTGGGGCCACTCTCTCCAAAGAGGCACAGGTGCCCTGTATTAGATCCCCTGGTCTGTTGGGACATAGGGAGGAGTACCTGGAGAACTGAGACCAACATTGCTAGAGCCATAAAGCTTCAAAGCCCACAGGTTGCAAAGATGTAAAGAGAGCCGCAATGCTGTAAAACTGGAACTGTAAAGGCCTAGAAACAAGCCCCACTCACCAACACAACTGTGGGCCTGCCTAAATAATTATGACAGCAGTGACTCAGCAAAGTTCTGCTCAAGAAATTCACAGAGCCAAAACTTGTAGTACAGAGACACCTGCTGGAAAAAGAAAAAAATAACCTCGCCAAACTGAAAATTTTTTTCCCTTTTTCTCATTTTTCTTCTTTCCTTTTTCTTCCTTCTTTTTTTTTCATTTGAATTTCATTTTGCTTAGTATTTATATTTATTATTCTTATTTTATTGTGATGTTTAAATTTTGATACTTGTTTTTTACTTTTCTTCTCCCTTTCATTTTCCCTTTTTTCCTCTTATAAGAACTTTATTTCTCTTCAAATTATTATATATTTCACTCTTATTTTTTGTGGTGTCTTAGTTGTTTTTCATTTCATTTTCTCTTTTTTCTGAGTTCTTGATTTATCTTTTTTTGTAACAGACACACTCAGAGAGAGAGGGACAAATTAGGGACAGACAGACAGGAAGGGAGAGATGAGAAGCATCAATTCTTCATTGCAGCACCTTAGTTGTTCATTGATTGTTTTCTTATATGTGCCTTGACCAGGGGGATACAGCAGACCGAGTGACCCCTTGCTCAAACCAGCAACCTTGGGCTAAAGCTGGTAAGCCTTTCTCAAACCAGATAAGCCCACAGTCAAGCTGGTAACCTCTGAGTCTCAAACCTGGGTCCTCTGCATCAAAGTCTAACATTCTATCCACTGTGCCATAGCCTGGTCAGGCTTGCATTTTTTCCCTGTAGTTTATTTTCCACTTATCATTATTTTTAGAATTTTCATTTTTCACTATATTTTTATTTATTACTTTTTACTTGCCTCTTGTTAGAGTTTCTAACAATACCATTCTAAAATGCCATCAAGAAAGAATAAATAAAATATCATGGATATACAAGACAGAGACGTAGATAAGATAATGAAAAGTATCCAGAAAAATAATCTTAATTACATGAAAATCTTAGAATTAAATGACAGAGAATTCAAAATTAAAGTTCTAAAAATACTCAGTGAGATACAAGAAAACACTGAGAAGCAACTTAATGAGCTCAAAAAACAAATTAATGAATAAAAATAGTATTTCACCAAAGAGATTGAATCTATCAAAAATAATCAAATACAGATGAAGAACTCAATACATAAACTAAAAAATGAGGTAGCAAGCTCAGCTAATAGAAGAGGCCAGATAGAGGAGAGAATCAGTGACACCAAAGATAGGCAACTAGAAATACTATAGAGAGAAGAGAGAGACTTAATTTTTTTTAAATGAGAGAGTTCTACAAGAACTGTCTGACTGCATCAGAAAGAGCAATATAAGAATAATGGATATATCAGAAGAAGAAGAGAGGGAGAAGGGAATGGAGAACCTATTCAAGCAAATAATTGATGAGAAATTCTCAAGCCGGTGAAAAGAGAGCCTAGAATCCAAGAAACAAACAGAACACCAAGTTAACTCAACCCAAACAGACCTACTCTTAGGCACATCATAATTGTCACAAATCAATAACAAAGAAAGAATCCTCAAGGCAGCTAGGGAAAAGAAGAATATAATATATAAAGGAAGGCCATTAGGTTATCATCAGATTTCCAAGCAGATACTCTATAAGACAGAAGAGAGTGGACCCCAAAATTTAAATATTGAAAGAGAGGAATTGCAAGCCAAGAATACTATATCCATTAAAGCTATCCTTCAAGTATAAAGAAGAAATAAAAATATTTCCACACATAGCTAAGGGAATTTATTACAAGGCCCCACTGCAGGAAATACTCAAGGGGATTATTTGACAAGACTCAAAGAAAAAAACAAATCAAAACTAGAAGTACAAGATCCAACAAGGACACAATAAAAATAAGGATAGTCTGTGAAAAACAATAACATTAAAAATGAGAGGATATAGATCTGCAGTAGCAATGGAGGATGGAGTGCAGAAGCACTCATATGACAATAGACTCCTGTACATATGGACATTTTTTTCTTAACCTAATGGTAACAACCTATGAAAATGCCACTGCTGAAACACACAGCTTAAAAAAGAAGAAACAGGAGAAAGAATTATGGAATATTAACAAACAAAAACAACTGACAGAAACACAAAACAGAAGAGCCAAACAAGACACAGAGTTACCAGAAAATGAAACATAAAATGACTGTAGGAAATCCTCAAGTGTCAATAATTACCCTGAATGTAAATGAACTGAACTCAACAATAAAGAGGCACAGAGTAGCAGATTGGATCAAGAAGTAAAACCCAACCATATGCTGCTTTCAAGAAACACATCTAAGCTGTAAGCACAAAAATAGATTCAAAGTGAAAGGTTGGAAAATGATTCTTCAAGCAAATAATATGCAAAGAAAAGCAGGTGTAGCCATACTCATATCAGATAATGCTGACTTCAAGACAACAAAGGTAACCAGAGATAAAGATGGTCATTTCATAATGATAAAGGGGACACTGTATCAAGAAGACATAACACTTCTTATATGTGCATCAAAGAAGGGAGCACCAAAATATAAAAGATACTTACTAACTGATCTAAAAATAGAAACAGACAAAAACAAAATCATACTTGGAGAACTCAGCACAGGACTGATGGTTCTAGATCGTTCATCCCAAGAAAAAAAATCAATAAAGAAATATCAGCCTTAAACATCATGCTAGAAAAATGGACATAATAGACATCTACAGGACATTTTATCCCAGAACTTCAGAGTATGCATTTTTCTCCACTGTACATGGAACATTTTCAAGAATAGACTATATGTTGGACCCCAAAACTAACATCAACAAATTCAGGAAGATTGAAGTTACAGTCGTCCCTCGCCATATCACAGTTCACTTTGTACAGTCTCACTATATTGCAGATTGTTAAATTGTATATATCTAATTTTGCATTACAGATTTTTTTTTTTTTGCTATATCATGGGATTTTGCAGTATATAGGTATTTTTATATATTTATTATTTTAATTATTTTTGCATCAAAATAAGTGTGGAAAAGTTTAATAACAGTGTGGGAAGGATTTATAAGAGTGTGGAGTGGGTTTATAAAGCCTTAAAATATATATAAATAATAAAATAAATATAAGGTCGCTACTTCACAGATTTTCACCTATCACAGGAGTTCCAGAACCTAATCCCCGCGATAGCCAAGGGACCACTGTATACCAAGCATACTTTTTTACCATAATGACTTGACATTATAATTCAATTGCAAAATAGAAGTAAAGAAACCCACAAAAAGGTGGAAATTAAACAACATACTTCTGAAAAATGACTGGGTCAAAGACGAAATAACAGCAGAGATCAAAAGATATACAGACAAATGAAAATGACAACACGACATTTCAAAATTTGGGGGCTATAGCAAAAGTAGTAATAAGAAGGAAGTTTGTATCATTACAGGCTTATATAAAGAAAAAAAAGATGGTACAACCTAACCAGGTGGTGGCACAGTGGAGAGAGCCTCAGACTGGGACACAAAGAACCCAGGTTCAAATCCAGAAGGTCCATAGCTTGAACAATAGTTCATCTGGCTTGATTGTGAGGATGCTGGCTTGAGCATGAGGTTGCTTTCTTAAGCGTGGGGTTTGCTGCCTTAAGCATGGGATCATAGACATAACCCCATGGTCTCTGGCTTGACTCTAAAGGTCGCTGGCTTGAGCAAGGGATCACTACCTCTGCTGTAGCCCCATGGTCAAGACATATATGAGGGGAAAAAAATCAATGAACAACTAAGGTGTCACAATAAAGAATTGATGCTTTTTATCTTTCTCTCTTCCTGTATGTCTGTCCCTCTCTCTCCTTTTCTCTGTTTCTCTCTGTGTCACAAAAAAAGGCATAGCCTAAGTTAGTACCTTAACATCACATCTTAAGGAACTAGAAAGAAAAGAACGAAAGTAAGCCAAAATCAGCAGAAGAAAAACTATAGAGAAAATTAGTACAACAAAGAGCTGGTTCTTTGAAAAGATCAATAAAATAGACAAACTCCTGACTAGACTTAATAAGCAAAAAGAGAAAAGACTTATATAAACAAAATCTGAAATGAAAGAGCAATTATTACAGACATCATAGATACACAAAGGATCTTTGTAGAATACTATGAAAAACTATATGCCACAAAATTCAACAATCTAGAAGAAATGGATAAATTCCCAGAACCATAAAATCTACCTAAACTTAGTCATGAAGAAGTGGAAAACCTAAATAGAGCCATAAGCAGGGAGGAAATAGAAACAACTATCAAAAACCTTCCTAAAAATAAAAGTTTAGGACCAAATCGCTACACTAGTGAATTCTACCAAACATTTAAAGAAGATTTGGTTCCTATCCTTCTCAAAGTCTTCCAAAAAATCAAAATAGAAGCAATACTTCTGAACATATCTTATGAAGCCAACATAATCTTCATACCAAAGCCTGGCAAGGAAAATACAAAAAAAGAAAATCCTAAACAAAATACTAGCAAATCAAATACAGCACATTAAAAAAGATACATTATGATCAAGTGGGATTCATCTGAGGAACACAAGGATGTTTCAACATACATAAATAGATGAATATACTACACCATATCAACAAAATAAAGAACAAAAATCACATGGTTCTATCAAGGTACAGAAAGGCATTTGATAAGATACAACATCCCTTTATGTTTAAAACAGTCAATAAAATGGGCATGGAAGGAAAGTACCTCAACATAATAAAGGCTATATATGACAAACCATCAGCTAATATCATACTAAATGGTGAAAAACGGAAAGCTTTTCCTCTAAAATCAGAAAAAAAGACAAGGCTGCCCACTCTCTCTGCTCCCATTCAATATAGTGCTGGAAGTTTTAGCCAGAATAATCAGACAAAAGAAAGAAATAAAAGGCATTCATATCAGAAAAGAAGTAAAGGTTTCAGTTTTTGAAGATGACATAATTCTGTATATAGAAAATCCCAAAGACTCTGCAGAAAGACTATTGGAAACAATAAACCAATACAATAAGGTCTCAGAATACAAAATTAATAAAAAGAAGTCGATTGTTTTCATATACACCAACAGTGGAATTTCAGAAAATGAACTAAAAAAAATAATCCCTTTTACAGTTCCAACAACAATAACAAAAATATTTAGGAATACACATAACAAAGAATTTAAAGGTTTTATTTATTGAAAACTATAAAGTGTTATTAAAAGAAATAAAAATGCATTGAAATGAAAAAATATTCCATGTTTTTGGATAGGAAGAGTAAACATAATTAAAATGGCCATATACATATTTACTGCAATTCCCATCAAAATTCTAATGTCATTTTTTAAAGAAATGGAACAAAAAATCACCAGCTTCATGTAGAACCATAAAAAACCCTGAGTAGCCAAAGAAATTCTGAGAAAAATGAATAAAATGAGAGGCATTACAATACTTCAAATTATACTACAGAACCTCAATAATCAAAATAGCATGGCATTGGAAGAAAAATAGACAGACAAACCAATGGAATAGAATCAAGAACCCAGAAATAAAACCACATATATATGGGCAAATCATCTTCACAAAGCAGCCAAAAACATACAATGGAGAAAAGAAAGCCTCTTCAATAAATGGTGCTGGGAAAATTTGAAAGCCACATGCAAAAGAATGAAACTTTACTATAGTTTTTTCCCTTGCCCAAAAATTAATTTAAAATGGATCAAAGACCTAAATGTAAGATCTGAAACAATAAATTACATAGAAGAAAACATAAGTACTAAACTCATGGACCTTGGCTGTAAAGAACCATTTGTGAATTTGACCCCAAAGGCAGGAGAAATAAAGGCAAAAATAAATAAATGGAACTATATCCAACTAAGAAGTTTCTGCACAGCAAAAGAAACAACAAAACAATAGCCAACTAAGTGGGACATGATATTTGCCAACAACAGCTCCAATAAGGGATTAATATCCAAGTTATATAAAGAACTCATAAAATTTAGCAATAAACAAGCAAACAATTCAATTAAAAAATGGAGAGAGGACATGAACAGACACTTCTCCCAAGAAAAAAAACAAAGGGCCAACAGATATATGAAAAAATGTTCATCTTCCCTAGCTAGTTGAGAAATACAAATCAAAACTACAAAGAGACACCACCACACACCTGTTTGTTTGGCTTTTATCAACAAGACAGTTAATAACAAGTGTTGGAGAGGCTGTGGAGAAAAAGAAACCCTCATCTACTGCTCGTGGGAATGTAAATTACTACAATCATTATGGAAGAAAGTATGGTAGTTCCTCAACAAATTAAGAATAGAACTACTATGTGACTCAGCAATCCCTCTACTGGGTATCTACAGTACTCTAAAAACTCGAAAACATTGGTACATGAAGAAACATGCACCCATGAGTGCATCGCAGCATTATTGACATTGGCCAAGACATGGAAACAACCAAAGTATCCCTTGGTAAAGGATTGGATAAAGATGTGGTACATATATACTATGGAATACTACTCAGCCATAAGAAATGAGGATATAGTAACATTTAGGACAACATGGATGGACCTTGATAACATTATGCTGAGTGAAATTAGTAAATCAGAAAAAGCTAGAAACTGTTTGATTCCACATATAGGTGGGATACAAATTTGAGAATCATAGACATAGATAAGAGTGCAGTGGTTACCAGAGGGAGCGGGAGGTGGCGGACGTTGAGGGAAAGGTATTAAGAGGGACAAATATAAAGAGACGGAGGATGATTTGACTTTGGGTGATGGGTCTACAACATAATCGCCCATTGAAATGATGTGGAGATATTTATTCAAAATCTGTGTACTCTTGTTGATCAATGTCACCCTGTTAAATTTAATTTTCTAAATAAATAAAAATATATATTATTTAAATACAAAGCAATTTTTCAGCTTTTTTTAAGTGTCATTTTCATTGACTTTATTAGTTCCCTAAACTGTGTAAGCCCTGCTGGAGGTGCTGTGGGGATAGAATATTTAAAGTCCCTACAATTTAATACCTGATCCAAATATCAGGGTTAGATGTTGAGTCCCAGTAACAAAACCTTGCTTGTTACCACTCTCTTATGTAGAGATCTTTGCTGCCCAAGGCTT
The DNA here is from genome assembly GCF_036850765.1 of Saccopteryx bilineata. NCBI lineage: Eukaryota > Metazoa > Chordata > Mammalia > Chiroptera > Emballonuridae > Saccopteryx > Saccopteryx bilineata. The sequence goes on along the minus strand of NC_089502.1, from coordinate 101,329,794 downwards.
TCTGTCTCCTAAAATGCCTTAATTAGAGCCAGATTGGAGTTGACCACTAGAAAGTTTGCTGTGCTTTTGGTGCATGGTTTCCTCTGCTATGGAGGGCTTTACTTTTCGGCAGGCTCATAAAACACTCACTTGAACAGCTTCTTGGGGCCAAATCTCTGCTCTTTGGCAAGCTCTGTGCTGTATTACCTCCTGAGGTACCTATCCACCTCCCTGTTCTCATGTTGCTTCCTCATGCCCTATGTTTGACATAGCTTTCCTGGGGGACACAGCCAGCCATGTTGTTGCCCCAAAGCAGCTAGGAGACTCACAAAGACCAGAGGCAACCACATGGGTTGACCTGGCCTTGAAAAATGAAATGCTTCCCTTCTCTCACACTAATTAGAAAATGAAGAAATCTGCATGAAGGGGAAGAATGCTGAAAGAATCTTTTCAGAAAATGAACAAAAAAGAAATCAAGAAGGGTTGGGTATGTTCTTTAAATGCTAGGGCTTTTCTTTTATTCGGGGTCAACTCAGCTGGAAAAGATGCCAGAGCTGTGAGACAGTGGCAAGTGAGCTAATTTCCAAGTCTTGACTGTGGATTCAAATGGATGTGGCACGTGTACCTTAGACCACATGCCAACTTCACTTTTTTTCTTAAATTTGGTTTATTCTCCTTTCAATAAAAGTTGATTTCCAGGTATTTTTTATTTTGTTTTTATTTTTTGCTTGTTTATTTGTTTATGAAAGGATATTTGAAAATCAAAATATGGTTGCATGTTGGGAATCAGTTAAAATATTTGGGTACTTTACAAATATCATATTCTATAGTCTTGGCCCAAGCTGCTAACAATTTTCAAGAAACTGCTCAGCAATTAAGCTGAAGTTTGCATAAAAGGATTTCCAAGGTTGAGACCCTGTGGACCCCACAGGGGAGAGGAAAAAGAAGTTTATCATCAAGAGGTCCCTACTCAATGTAGCTCTCACTTAGTGCTCAACAATTTAAATATAATTCCAACAATAATCACACTGTAAGAAAAGTGTTGTTATTTTCTCCATTAAAGAGATAAAGAAACAAGCTCCAGAGATTTGGAGTAAATGGCCCCAGGTCATACTGCTAATGAATGGCACAGTCAGGATTGGAACTAGTGCCTAGCAGACAGTAGAGTCTCAGCTCATGTATATTGTTTGGGGAAGGAATAAAATTAATGAAAGACCATTCTGATGACTAAATTTAGTAGGATATTTTTGCATGTATGTATATTTCTGACATTTTACAATAGAATTTTCAAACATGCAATAAAGTTGAATTATACATTGAACATTCTTATACCCATTATTTAGATTATACCATTAACATTTTTCTTTTGTTTTTGATCTTTGTTTTCTATCATTTCTCTTTTTTACTTGTCATTATTTAAAAAATTTTTATATTTATTGTATTTTTTATTTTTTATTTTTTTTAGTTTATTTTTTGTTGGGATTCTTAACAATACCACTCTCAAATGCCATCAAGAAAGAAGAAACAGAATACCATGGCTACACAAGACAGAGATGTAGTTCAGAAAGAAAATGAAAAATCTCCAAAAAAAAATCTCAATCACATGGAAACCTTGGTGTTAAATGATAGAGAATTCATTAATATTTTACTATATTTTCTTTACCAAATGTCTATTTATTTATTAATTCCTTTTATCCACCCATCAATCTCTATCATTTCTGATACATTTCATAGTAAATTGAGGACACTAGTGTAGGTCCCTAAAACATTTCCAAATGCATATACTTTGTTTGTTTAGTTCTTTTTCTCCTTTGAGGTATAATTTACATACAATGAAATGTTTACATCTTTACTGTACCATTGGGTAGGTTTTGACACACCCTGCACCTATGTACCCCAAACTCTTATCAATGTATAGAAATTATCATCAACCCAGAAATTTCCCATGTACAGGCATACCTCAGAGATATTGCAAGTTTGTTTCCAGACCACCACAATAAAGCAAGTCTTGAAATAAAATGAGCTGTAATCTTTCTGCTGGTGGAGGGCTTTGCTTTAATTTGTAAGAAAGGCAACGTCTGTGAAGCACAATAAAGTGAAATGCAATCAAATGAGGTGTGCCTGTATGTTGTTTTTAACTGTGCTGTGCAGATTCCCTAACTGAACCAGCAGCTCTGTTAGCAGCCAGAAGTCAATGATTCTAACTGGGACACTGTGCTGAAATCACTTTTCCTTCACTGACTGATGCTCTGGGAGAGAACTAGGTGGCATTTAACATGATTTGGTCCACAGGTCCCTTCACTTTGAAAAATTCCACCTGCAAGCATTTCTTCTCCTTTCGAGCAAATACTTGTGAAAGGTTGCCCATTGATTACAGCAATTAACTTTATCAGTTTAAGTGGACGTCAAAACATTGAATAATTTAAATAAATTTAAATTTTATTTATTGTAATTTAATGTCAGTAATATATAAGGGCTAGCATTAATGACTGCTCTTTTCATCAGGGACTCTCTCATCTGTGTTGCTTTAAAAGTAACAATAATGCTGCTAAATAGAAAACATTCCCAAATTAATCCGCAAAGTGAGCTCTACTCAGTTGATTGAAACTCAGATCAAGTCTAAGAGCTGAAATATACACAGAATGCTCAAAGAAGTGTGTGTGCTTGAGTAGGGTTTAGATAAGAAACCCAAAGAGTCTTTGGCCACTTGAGAAAGACCTATTGGAGCAGATAAGCTGAGTTACTTCCTTGAAATTCAGGCTTGGAGTAATTTGGCATGTGGTACCAATCAGGCTAGTCCATGATCTGTAGATTGTGAGAGATACTGTAACCAGAATTGGCAGAGATAGTGATGGACCTACCAAACATGCCTGCATCCTTGGTCCTGTTCATTAATGGTATTGTTGTTGGTTTGGCAATGCAAACATCACCAACTAGGACTTCTAATCCAGGTATTTCCACAATGGAGAGTTTATTGAAAGTACAGATTGCTGGGGCCTGGCCTCAGAATGTCTGATTCAGTAGACCTAGGATAGTTCTGGAAATTTTGCATTTCTAACAACTCCTGGGAAGATGCTGCTGCTGCTGATTGAGAGACCACACTTTGAGAAACAGTCCTTGGGTGAATGGGTGAATCAATAGGATCCCTTGCACAAGAACATGTTTTTCCCTCTCTATCCTTATGACATTATTTATATACTGCTCACTAAAATTAGGGCATCAGGGAACGCGCAGATACTCCAGTACTTTCAGCCTTTTGTATAGTGCATTTTCACCAATGAAATAAAAGTTGTTTTTGCATCTCCTTTGCATAATTGAGCAACTTTCTTTGACTTGTTTGCTTTTCTGATGTTTAATAAAAAAATCAAATGCTTCTTTTTTTATCACTTCATATTCATTTTGAAATATCCCCTAATTTTTGTTAGCAGTATAATTGAGTGAGAATGGGCATACCCCATGTAGGATGTGTTTAGTTCTGCTAAGTTTTAGAATGAGGGGAATACTAGGGAGTGTATATACAGTAGTCCTCTCTTATCTGTAGGGAAATACGTTCCAGGACCCATCAGTTGATGCCTGAAACTGTGAATACCAAACCCTAGCCTGACCAGGCAGTGGCACAGTGGATAGGGCATCAGACAGGGACACAGAGGACCTAGGTTCGAAACCCTGAGATTGCCGGCTTGAGTGCAGGCTCATCTGTTCTGAGCAAGGCTAACCAGCTTGAGCCCAAGGTTGCCAGCTTGAGCAAGGGGTCACTCGGTCTGCTGTAGCCCTTCCCCATCAAGGCACATATGAGAATGTAATCAATTAACAACTAAGGTGCCGCAACAAAGAATTGATGCTTCTTGCCTGACCAGGCAGTGGCGCAGTGGATAGAGCGTTGGACTGGGATGCAGAGGACCCAGGTTCAAGACCCCGAGGTCACCAGCTTGAGCACAGGCTCATCTGGTTTGAGCAAAGCTCACCAGCTTGGACCCAAGATCGCTGGCTTGAGCAAGGGGTTACTCGGTCTGCTGAAGGCCCACAGTCAAGGCACATATGAGGAAGCAATCAATGAACAACTAAGGTGTCACAACAAAAAACTGATGATTGATCCTTCTCATCTCTCTCCATTCCTGTCTGTCTGTCTGTCCCTATCTATCCCTCTCTCTGACTCTCTCTCTGTCTCTGTAAAAAAAAAAATGATGCTTCTCATCTCTCTCCCTTCCTGTCTGTCCCTATCTGTCCCTCTCTCTGTCTCAAAAAAAGTGTAGATATACTATGTATTTTTCTATACATAGTATATCTATAATAAAGTTTAATTTATAAATTAATCACAGTAAGAAATTAACAATACTAATAAAATAGGACAATAATTAAAATATACTGTAATAAAAGTTATATGAATGTAGTCTCTCTCTTTCTCTCAAAATGTACTGTACTTACCTTTCTTGTGATGATGTGAGGTGATACAATGCTTACGTGAGGAGATGAAGTGGGGTGAATGACGTAGGCAATATGACATTGCATTAGGCTATTCTTGTGCTCTGAGGCCATTATTAAGTAAAATAAGGGTTGCTTGAACACAAGTACTGTGATACATTACAGTTAATGTATATAATAACTGAGACAGCCATTTAGTGACTAACAGGCAGAAAATACTTTACAGTGTGGATGTGCTAGAAAAAAGAATGAGTCATGTTCTGGGTGGCATAGAGCAGGATGGTGAGATATTTCATCAAGCTACTTAGAACAGTGCACAATATAAATTTATGGTTTATTTCTGGAATTTCCCCTTTAATATTTTTAGACTGCAGTTGATCGTGAGTAACTGAAACTATAGAAAGCAAAATCATGTATACAGGAGGACTGCTGTACACCAACTCTTCAACCTGCACAGCAATTTTTTTTACAGTCCTAACTGATCTTGCTGCAGACAAAGAAAGAACCCAGGCCCCAAATCACATGGCACAGTTTTAATCAACTCTCTCCTGTGTTGAGACCCTTACAAAGAGATAATATGTGGCCATGGAGACCATACGTCCCAGATTTCCTGGGATATCTCTGATTTCACATATTCTATCCTCTCATCCCCATAAATATAATTGTCATAGCATGTCCTGCTTTTGGGATCAGAAAATATTGTTCCCATATGCATGGCTTAGGGGCCTGGGGGAGCCAAAAACAAGTCTTCACTTTCTTTCTTGAGATTGAGGGGCCAGGGCAAAAGCTTGGCTCACAGAAAGAGCTATAGAGTTGGAATAAATCTAAACATTTGCAAAAGGCAACAAGCTGCTTGTTGTTTGTTTGTTTGTTTCTTTGTTTTTTTCATTTTTAAGTGTCTCTCAGTGAAGTGATTCCTATTACAGATCCTTGAGTGTTACAAATATGAGATTCTGAGTGCTAAGAGACTGAATTGGGCCTCTGGCTGCCTCGCTTTCCTCTTTCCTCTCACTTTCTGGAAGGACCACACAGAAATAGCCCAGAAAGAAGAGCCACTCCAAAGAAGGAAATTCCACAACCTTCATTGACCCACCACTCAGTCTAATATTTACCTACTTTCTCTGTCGGGAAGTTCTTCCTTCTGGCTAACATCAGTTTCTCTCATTGCAATTTTAGTTTCTTTTCCCTTGCTCTGCCTTCAGTCAAAATTGAGAACAGCTGGTCTTCACTCTGGTCTTTTTGTTTGTTTGTTTTGTTTGTTTGTTTGCTTTTTGGTTTTTTTATGTGCTTAAAAGTCATATTAAACCATCCTTCCTGGGTCCATGTTTAACCCTCCTTGGAGCTCCTTTATCCTTCCTATATGCATCTGAATTGCCAGCTGTTTAATCATCTTTGCTATGGGGAAGCAGATTAGGTAGTTTGGGCCAACAGTGAAGCAAAGCCTAAAGCTTTATGAGTTGTGCTAATGGGCATGCTAAATGTTTAGTGGAGACTATTTTCGAGCACGCAATTGTGAGCAATTTAAAGTGGATTATACATGGAACCCATTTCCTCTCCGGGCTCCCCCAACAGGGCCTCCCCTTAGCAGCTGACATGAGTTAGTGGCAATCAGTGTAGAATAGGAATCCTGTGGTTTCACCCTTCCCTCCTGCTGGTTCCATGGCAGCTAGTCCCCTAAAATGAGCTTTCTGTAGTATGGCCAGTAACTGTGTCTTTGGAATCACTTGGAAAAGGGATCTAGGTATCACCTTAGTGGAAAATCAGGAGGTTCTAATGCTGAAACTCCACATAAGGTTAAGGAGAGGGTGGGAAGACAGGGGTGATCAGGGATCCATGAGAGAGAGAGAATGGACCCACAATGTTTGCTATCTACAGGATGACTTCACCTCAGAGTCAGACATGCTTTTTTTGAAAGTCTGTGGAGGAGTTGCCTGGCCTTTGTCTACTGTACCCATTCTGTGAAAGTGATGCCAGAAATTTGTGGCAGAATCCCAGTCTCAAGGCCAGTTTGGGTCCTAAAGAGAGGAAAATAACCTGCCATGCAACTGGATTTTCTGTGTCAGGTGGGTTGCCTGCCTTTAGTGTGGTGGGGGTGGGCTCTTATCTTAGGTCATGCTGCAGGGTGGGTCCAGGGCCCATGATCAGAAGGGTGAAATAGATCTAGCTGATGGCTATAGGAAAGGGACAGGATCAACTAATATTTGCCCTGTTATCATCGTCACACTGTTGGCTCCTTCATTTAAATCAAACCTTAAAAACTCTTCTATTCATAAACGCTAGCCAGTCAGTTTGTCTCAACACAGCTACAGGAGCAATTAATGTAGCCAGACGTAAAGAAGGAAGGGAAAATGACAGAGAAGAAAAAAGTAGCATTTGTATGAGGGTGTCATTGAAGGCTTCATCACAGATACACTCAAGATGTAGACAGAAACAGAATTTGTCTTGGGGTGGGGGTGGGGGAAATCAGTTTCACTGAAGCTTTAGCTGCCTTGGCACTGAGCCAAGGCAAATTGCCAGAGAACCATTAAACTCTGTGTAATTCCATATAATTCACAGCAGCCACAGGTAATCTGAATCAGATCTGACAAAACTTTCCTATCATTTATTGTTTATTAGTGCTGAATGCATACTACAGATATTTAAACTTGCTTTAGTCATATCATGGTGGCCGTGTTTTCCAACCCCACCCCCCACATCAGGAAACCTAGCTCAACAAAGCATTTTTTTTTCTGACTTGTGAATCTATTTATATGAAATACCTCATGAAGATATAAAAATTAAATCCCACTTAAACACTGAACAAATGGCCTTTAAGGAAAAAAGCTATAGTTACATGAGATTGGTCAGGTAAAACTCTCATTCAGACATTGGTAAGGATTCTTATCCTCCTCACATAAACATACATTTTTAGGGGTCTGAGAAAATTGGTTAACCACTAAATGAAATTATCTGGTTTGTGCTCTTAAATTTTGAAGATGGTAGACTAAAAGGTTCTGTTGTAATATCTGTACACAGGAAGGTGGAATAGAAGTTACTTGGAATTCCCAGATGCAGGGTACAGTTAAATCTCCCAGCATTCATGCATTGTCTGTTTGTAAGGGATTGTGTGTGTTTTGAATTAACTTCCTAAGGTTGAGAATGTTAAAAATTGAGAAGAATCATCTATGGGTGCAAGGTATTGTTGACATGCACCTAAGTTTATTTAAAAGCCTCATTCCTCTCACCAAATTAAGGTTAACAATCACCTCTGGTCACTCACCACACACAAAGGATTTTTAGCTCAAATGATAATTATTTTTGGACTAATTTGAACCAATAATATACAGTGTGTCCGTAAAGTCATGGTGCACTTTTGACCGGTCACAGGAAAGCAACAAAAGACGATAGAAATGTGAAATCTGCACCAAATAAAAGGAAAACCCTCCCAGTTTCTGTAGGATGATGTGGCAGCATGTGCGCATGCACAGAGGATGACATAACACCGTGTATACAGCAGAGCAGCCTACGGCCATGCCAGTCAAGATGTGGCCAGTACAGAGGAAAGTTCAGTGTGTTTTGTGGCTCGCTAAATTAGAATCCGTGACCAAAGTGCAACATGAATATCAGCGCGTTTATAATGAAGTGCCATGACATTAATCACTTAAAACAGAGAATCACAAACGTTATTCACTCTGTTATACCAGACGTCCTTACCCGTGTGTGGCAAGAACTTCACTATCGTTTGGATGTGTGTAGGGTAACAAATGGAGCCCACATCGAACTGCACTGAATAGGTATGAAACTCGGATAGTTTTCCTTTTATTTGGTGCAGATTTCACATTTCTATCATCTTTTTTTGCTTTCCTGTGACCGGTCAAAAGTGCACCATGACTTTATGGATACACTGTATAATGCTGTTTAAAAAGCTTAGAGACTTCAAGTGCCTTCTTAATCAGAACTCTTTTCATTTACTTCAGGATCATGAGTAGAAATATACTCATGAAAAACAAAAATGTGTTATCACATCTTCTCAGACGGAAATATCTTAAACCTAACAGATTCTCTATCTTGGGAAGATCACATAATATCCAAGAATCTCAGTTATATGATCAGCAAAGTGAAAATAGCGTTACTTGTCCAGAATCAGACAAATGAGTGGGGTGATATCCTGAGGTTCCCTCCAAGCCTAATTTCAACCAGTATTTATTGAGCAACTACTATGTGCTCAATACAAACATTTGTTTTCCTAATTGCCAAGTATAGATCTAGAAAAAGACATTATTTGACTGTTTCTCTTACTATAATGTAAGTATCCCGACAGAAAGTAAACATATGTAGAAATAAGTGAGATGGTGCAAAATGATAAATTCTATGAAGAAAAAAAACACAAGGTATCGTGATGGAGAATGAAGGTTTGGGGTTGAGGAGGGAGAGAATGGATCTACTTTATATTGGTTGTCAGGGAAGACCTCTCTGAAGGGGTAACATTGGAGGTCACACATAAATAACGAAAGGAGCTACCTAAGAATCTTTTTAAAAAGAGAATGTTCTCAACAGACAGAACAGCAAGTACAAAGGTTCTGAGGTAGGGATGGACTTGACCTCTCTGAAGAACAAAAAGTTCAGTATGACTGCAGTGTGTGCAGGAAATGAGGTCAAAAAGGCAGACCTGGCCATATTGTGTAGGGCTTCTAGTTTGCTGCTATTTACATGGTAAGAATTATTCCTTGGTTTCCCTGTCTGATTAATTATTGAACATAAGTTCCAGATGTGAATAATAGAATAGTTGATGTTTGCCAATAAGAAACCCAGGAAGAGGCACTGGTGGGGGATGAGGAAGGCTAAGGGAGAGAAAACAAGTTCAAATACCTTAGGGAGAGGGAGGTGGGAATGAAAGAGTGTGTACCCAGGAGAAGTGGTTAGGGAGTGCTGGAGAAAGTTTAGAGGCAGGAGGAAAAGAATCAGAGTGACTTTGGCTATGAGGAACAGCATCAATGCCAAGGTTTGTGGGGTCTGCTATTAGAAGGGGTCAACCATTATAAGAAAAGGGGGAGAGTTCTACTCTTGTGTATAAAATTAGAGAAGTAAAAGTGAGCAGGGGCTGAAGCTAAAAATCTGGTTCTTTATTTTCATCCAATCTTAACCTGAAAAGTAAGCCTTCTACAAGAGGAAAGTTTTCACAATGCTTTACCTTTAATGATTTTCCAGACCTTGAACTCAGATGCCCATCATTTCCTCTTTCATTTTCTTCTCAAACAAATCCTGGTATTGCAATCCATGTACTCTGCTGTAAGAGTCCCTACTTAACACCAACACACAAACAATTGTGTACATTTTCTCTCTTTTTTTTAATTGTGGAAACTCAGGTTTGTTTTATTTAATACATCTTGCTGAGATGGTATGTCACTTCCCAGCCATCATGAGAACAGGAGAATAGCTTGGACCAGAACAGTGTGATGACTTACTTATTCTCAGTTAACCAGCACTCTGTGAAAGCAGCAGTAAGTGTGCTAATTTAATATAAAATTGGATCCTAGGTCAATAAAGAACATTATTGTTATTGCCTTTAAACATATATGTATACCTTGGTAGGTTATTTCTGTGAAAGTTGTTTGTGTTGATAGCCATTATGCAGAAGGATGGGAGGAAATGAAATGCCTCATACCTTCTTTATGTAACACTGTTCAGAGGACTAAGCAAAGAGCAAAAATTAAAATCACTGCTGAGGAAAGGAGGCCTGGGCAGAGGCAAACAATGGCCTGAGAGCAGAGTGCAGGGCCCCAGCTGTGGAAAAGAGAAAGCCAGGCACCTCTCCCTTTATCTGCATTATACAGAGAGCACTTAAGTGCTTAGTAAGCTGTAAAAGTGGTTTCAAGACAGTAGAACAGACCTATTGGTTTCCAGAAGCAGCCTTTTGTCCCTTCCCTAAAGAGTGTTAGTCCTTTGGTCTTTTTTCCAGTCGGAACTGGCTAATGTTGGGTATGTGTAAGCTTTAGACACTTTCTTTGGCTTTTTGTATAATGGGTTATAAATAAATGGCTTCAGGGAACCAGCAATGAATTATTGAGTGAACCGGGCTTTGGGATGGTTCAGATTCCAGATAGTTAATCACATTGTCTTGGGATTAAAGGCTGTATGTAACTCATTCACATTCAGCAGGAAAGTTAAAAAGACACTATTTATGAACTTAAAGGATAGTTTTAACATTGATATTGGGTTGATAGTAGAGAAATAAAGATTATACTAACCTAAGTAGAATTTTTTCCATCTCTAGTAATCTGGTGGAATTTAATGCCCATTTTTTGTTTCATTTTGTTAATTTGGATATTTCTTACAAGCGTTCATGCACAGATCATAACTGTCAGTAGGTTAATGAGTTCTATTTCCATTGATTTTATATTAGATAGTATGAGAAAAACTTTTGGACTTTTCTGTCATCTAGGTTCACCCACTAGATTTTCATACCATGCTCTCTTAATGCTGGGGAGCATCATGGGCTTTCTGGTTTGTCTTAGACCATTTCATTTTAAATATAAATCAATTTTATTAAAATTGACATTTAATGGAAATAGAAAAAAAGACTGTAAGAGGAAACCATTAAAATAATTTTAATAGGCCCTGGCCAGGGGCTCAGTGGGTAGAGTGTCAGCCCAGTGTATGGACATCCTGGTTTGATTACTGGTCAGGGCACATAGGAGACGTGACCATCTGTTTCTACCCCCTTCATCTCCCCCTTCTCTCTCTCTTCCCCTCTTGCTGCTAGTGGCTTGATTGGTTTAAGCGTGGCCCTGAAGATAGCTTGTTTGGTCTGACTGCATTAGCCTCAGGTGCTAAAAATAGTTCAATTGATTTGAGCATTGGCCCTAGATAGGGTTGCCAGGTGGACCCCAATTGGGTCACATACAGGAGTCTGCCTCACCATCTTCCCTCTTCTCACCTAAAAAAAATACTTTTAATGACTATCATGTCTGATTGGGAAAATACAAATGATTTAAATTCTGTTTTTTATGTTTTCCTCTATTTTCAAAATTATGTACCTGAATCACATATTATGTTGTGTAAGTTACTTTTAAATAACATCTATTAATTTACCTTAATAGTTGAATATAAAGAAAAGAGCAAAAACAGACCTGCTATCTTCTCATCCAGAAAACTGTTGACATTTTTTTCCTTGCTCTTTTGGTATCCTAATTTTTCCTTCTTCTTTTTATTTTCTTTTCTCTGTTGCATTTATTTTATTTTATTTTATAATTTATTTTTTTAGGCCCTGGCCAGTTTGCTCAGTGGATATAACATCAACCCGGCATGCAGACATCCCAGATTTGATCCCTGATCAGGGCACACATGAAAAACGACCATCTACTTCTCTTGCCCTTCCCCTTCTCTCTCTCTTTTTCTCTCACAGCCAGTGACTTGATTGGTTTGAATATGGCCCTGGATGCTGAATATCGCTCAGTTGATTTGAGCATCAGCCCCAGATGGTTGGATCCCAGTTGGAGTGCATGTGGGAATCTGTCTCTCTAGCTCCCCTCCTCTCATTTAAATATATATATATTTAAATATATATTATATATATAAAATATATCTATATATAATATATATTTAAATATATATATATATATAGTTTATTGGGATGACTTGGTTAGCCAAACCATACAGGTTGAAGTGTACAACTCAATGTAATACTATCTACATACCATGTCATGCCCCACCCTCACCCCAAACAAAGTCTCTTTCTTCCCCATCCCCCCTTTTGCCTTCTTCCCTCTATCCCTATGCTCTCTTTCCCTCTGGCTATTGCCACTCTGTTGTCTGTACCTATGTGTTATGTATATATATGATTTTTGGCTAATCCCTTCACCTCTTTCAGTCCAGTACCCTCTTCTTCTCCTCCCTCTCCCCTCTGACAGCTGTTCCCTGTATCCATGCCTCTGTTTCTATTTTGTTCTTCAGTTCATTGTGTTCATTAGATTCCACATATAAGTGAGACCATATGGTATTTGTCTTTCTCTGACTGGCTTATTTCACTTTGCATAATACTCTTCAAGTCCATTCATTTTTGTCACAAAAAGTAAGTTTTCCTTCTTTTTAATGACCACCTAGTATTCCTCTGTGTAAATGTACCATAGCTTTTTTATCCAGTCATCCATTGATTCACTATTGCAACAACAGCAACAAAAACTAAAGTACCTAGTAATAAATTTAACCAAGGGAGAAAACACTTGTACTGAGAAAATTTTAAGACATTAAAAAAAGAAACTGAAGAAGATACCAACAAGTAGAAGCATATACCATGTTTTTGGATTGGAAGAATTAACATCATTAAAATGTCCATACTATACAAAGTAATTTATAGATCCAGTGCAATTCCTGTTAAAATACCAATGGCTTCCTTTATAGATCTAGAACAAATATTCCAAAAAACTTATATGGAACCAAAAAAGAACCCAAACAGCCTCAGCAATATTGAAAAAAGAACAAAGTGGGAGGTATCACACTTCCTGATATCAAGCTATACTACAAGGCCATTGTATTCAAAAAATCCTGGTACTAGCATGAGAACAGGCATATACATCAATGTAAAAGAACAGAAAATCCAGAAATAAACACACACCTTTATGGTCAATTAATATTTGACAAGGGTCATGAGAGTATAGACTGGAATAAAGACAATCTCTTTAATAAATGGTGTTGGAAAAATTGGACAATGCATGCAAAAAATGAAACTAGACCACCAACTTACACCATTCACAATAATAAACTCAAAATGAATAAAAGACTTAAATGTAAGTCACGAAACCGTAAAAATCCTAAAAGAAAACAGGCAGTAGAATCACAGACATCTCTTGTAGAAATATTTTTGCCAACATACCTCCCCAGGCAAGTGAAACAAAGGAAAAATAAACAAATGGGACTATACAATGGAATACTACGTGTCTGTTGTCATTTTAAAAAAAGTAACATATAAACATTGAGGGCCTAGAGAAGTACAAAATTAATAATGGAACTTTCCATCTGCTTACATCCACCATCCATCCCTCCTAAAGGTAAACATAGTTAATAGTTTCCTTCAAGAAGAAAAAAAAACGAAAACAAAAACCAGTATCTATCAGTGCAAATAGGTCCATCTCATTCTTTTAATTTTTATATGTATACAAGGGAGCTAACATTATAGTTGTATATAGTGACCTTTGTTGCTGACAACTGCTTTCAGAAAAAACCAGGAACTGCATTATTCCATACGTAGGTGGGACATAAAAGTGAAACTAAGACATTGATAAGAGTGTGGTGGTTACGGGGGGGAGGGGGGAATGGGAGAGGGATAGGGGGTGGGGAGGGGCACAAAGAAAACTAGATAGAAGGTGACAGAGGACAATCTGACTTTGGGTGATGGGTATGCAACATAATTGAACGACAAGATAACCTGGACTTGTTATCTTTGAATATATGTATACTGATTTATTGATGTCACCCCATTAAAAAAATAAAATTATTAAAAAAAAATTATTTCCTGTGAGAACAAACAAACAAACAAAAAAAGAAGTCAAGGGGCAAAGTCTTTAGCATGCTACCATATCTTTTCCTCCAGTTTCCTCCACAGCAGTTCTCCCCGAACTCTCTCTACCACATCAGCTTTGTGAGAATTTTTTTTCTCACTTGTTTCACTTAAGTTCATAGTTTATTAGACAGCCAAGAAACATAGGCAATCCAATAAAAGGCAATAATGATGGCTGAAGAAAAGATAGTTGCCTGTTTAACAATGGCCTGATTGGAACTTCCGCCTCTCTGAGTAGTATGATGAACTCTAGGGACCATGAAAAAGAAACATATTTGAGATAGGTAGGCAGAGACAAAATAGTTAGCTCCAAGATTGGATGAAGGATTGATTGTATTTTTTATATGTCAAGATAGAAATTGGTTGGTGATTTAAAAAAAGGTATTACCAGTTGGCAGGTTTGTCTTCATTTTCATTTCCTACTGAAATTATTCACCATATTGGAAGGAGTGGGGCAGAAGAATAGTCTTTCAAAGCAAAGGAAATAAATGAAAAAAAATTATAAGTTATAGCCATATTGTGAAGGCTTACCTTTTAAGTGAAATATTTTGCCTTGATTAAAGCTATGAGTATGTGAAAATAGTACCTGATGGCTGGTCCCTACCTCAGAAATATAATCTGTATCATCTAGTGATCTCTATTTTAAAATTCTTTCTTAAATAAAGGAATAATTTACATATACAGTAAAATGCACACTTATCAATGAATTTCTAGATATGTACTTTTTATGTAATCAGCACCCTGATCAATATGTAAATCATTTCCAACACCCTTGAAAATTATGCTTATGTGACTTCATAATCAGTACACCCTCTCCAGAAGTAACCACTATTGTGAGTTTTATCATCATAGCTTGATTAGTCTTGGCTGTTCTTGATCTTCATATAAAATGGAATCATGCAGTGTGTATTATAGCCTGGTCTCTTTCAATTAATGGAATATTTCTGAGAATCATCTATTTTGTTGCATTTATCAGTAGTTTCTTTTTTCTTATTGTTGTATATTATGCCATTTTGCATATATGTATGTTTTGATGGACATGTGGGTTTTTCCTTGTTTTTGTCTATTATGAATAAAGCTACTATGAAAAAAATATTTTTGTGGACATACGCATTTCTTTTTTCTCTTGGGTATAACTAAGTGTGGAATGTCTGGGTCCAAGAGAAGATGCACAGATTTCTAAAGTCAATGTGTAATTTTACACCACTAACAACAATGTAGAGTTCAGATTGTTGTACATTCCTGCCAATATTTAGTATTTTCAGTCTTTTTAAATTTTAGGCATTCTGGTAGATGTGTAGTGATATTTTACTGTGATTTGAAATTGTATTTCTTTATTAAAAATGATATAGACCACCTTTCATATACCTGTTTGTAAGGTGACCAACTTTTTTACAATTAAAAAAAGGACAACTTTTTTACAATGAAAAATAAATTGAAGAAAATAATATTGTAAATAAAAGAAACATTTTATTCATTGCAACAATAATACACTATAATATGATAAATGCATAATAAAAACATTTGTAATATTTTATATTATAATTATGCTTACATGCCTATTAATTTTTAACACTTGTAAGAAAAAATTACTCATTTATATAATATTATATAAATGAGTACTTTTCCACTGAATGAATATTTTTTGTCAATGTATCATCTTATGACAATATATTGGAAACATCTGAATAAGAAATATCCTTCATATTGAATTTTACAGCAAGTGCTTCAGCTAGAGTATCAACATTCAATCTCGATTTCTCACAGGTCCAAAAATCATTAGCAATTGAAAAAACTCTTTCAACTGCTGCACTAGTTCCAGGGCAGCACAATGTAAATTGAACAAGAATAAATAAATTTTCACATGGACTATGTTCATGTTTGAAATGGCTGAGTATTTCCACCCATCTTTTATCAATTTTGACATGTTCATTTTTCCATTGTATTAATTTTTAATAATTTATACATATTTGGAAATTATTAAATAGATAATGAATTAATAAAACATGAATTGTGCTTACCTATCTGTGATTGAATATTCACTGAGAAAGAAATAGTCATGAGTCTACAATGTCATATGTGCCGTGTCATGTTTCAGTAAGAAATACACAAAGCCATTTGTGCACTCGGTATATTGCATGGTCTCTCAAGCTCTGCCATGCAGAGCACATGTGTCTCATAATTGCATCTCACCACACTGTACTGATCCTTGACAAATTGTCATGTCAAATACAAATACAAATACGTCACATCACATGCAATGGATCGACTCTGCATTGATTGAATACGGATATTTACAGATTAGTCTTCCAATATCAAAAAGGAGGACATGTAGGAGGACACTTTTCGAGGGAGAACGGAACTTACAAAAGGACTGTCCTCCCTCAAGGAGGATGATTGGTCACCTTACTCTTAGGCATTTGGCTCTCTTATTTAGTAAAGTGCCTGTTCAAATCTTTTGCCAATTGTTACTTGGTTGTTGTTTTTATTGATTTATAGAAGTTCTTTTTATATTCTTGATAGAAGTTCCTTGTGGGATATATGTATTGTGAATATTTTTTCCAGTCTCTGACTTGTCTTTTCACTTTTTAGTGGCATTTTAAAAGGAATATTTAGTTATTTATTTAGATGAATTCCACTATAACACTTTCTTTTATGGTATTGCTTTTTGCATTCTACCCAAGAAATCTTTGCCCACCTCACAGTCACAAAGATATTCTCCTATGTTTTACTCTAAAAGCTTTATGCTTTTATTACTGTCATTTAGGTCCAATATTTCCTGTCCAGTAGATCATCTTGTTCATAATCCGGGATATATACACCCTACTCTGGACTTTCTAAACAACCAAAGGCTAGCATTGTTTACAAACCCTGATATTAATGTCAGCAAAAAACTTCAGTATAAACAATTGGCTAGAGTTTACAAAATATGAATAAGACCCTAGTGAGTATATTTCTGATATTGGAGAAAACCCTGAGTTTACTCTTGCATAGTGATATTTATTCCCCCTTATCTGACATATGGAGATAGCAGGATGATCTATTTTGGACGAAACAAAGACAAACTGGGTTTGGTTGCTGATGTAGGGTATAGTGCTTTTGACTCTCTACTCCTTTCCTCATCACCAAATTCCTAGAGCTGAATTCAGCTCTTGGGTGACTGAGTTTTTGGCATAGATACTTAAAATTTGACTTAGGGCCTGACCTGTGGTGGCGCAGTGGGATAAAGCGTCGACCTGGAACACTGAGGTCGCCGGTTCGAAACGTTGGGCTTGCCCGGTCAAGGCACATATGGGAGTCGAAGCTTCCTGCTCCTCCCCCTTCTCTCTCTCTCTCACTCCTCTCTCTCTAAAAAACCAATAAATAAAATATTAAAAATTTGACTTAGGATAATCCCCAGGAATATTTAATGATTTCGAGCACAGAGGGTCTTTGTTTTGTGGATTAATAAACTAGATGGTGATTAAACACCTGGGAAGGTATCTGTAGGAATAAGGTCATGCTGTGATGCACAGCATAGTTCTCTTGGTTTAAGGTCAAGTGAGCCCATGGGCCTGATTCACAGAATATTACATTCTGGAACAGCCCCTTGTAGGATTTGAGCATCTGCTTCTTAGCTGGTAGAGGGAATGAATATCTTCTACCTTGATGTCTACCTCATTGATCTGTCTCCATATAAGGATTATTACTTAGAACCAAGCCTGTTTACATTTTTGAAATTAGTTGGAGTTTTTGAATTATTTGTATGAAACCATAAAACCCCTGAATAGCCAAAGCAATCCTGAGAAAAAAGAATGAAGCTGGAGGTATTATGCTACCTGACCTCAAATTATACTATAGAGCCATAATAATCAAAACAGCTCAGTATTGGCAAAAAACAACAAAAAAACCCAAAAAACAAACAAACAAACAAACCCCAACAAACAGACATACAGACCAATGAAACAGAATCAAGAGCCCAGAAGTAAAACCACACATATATGAACAAATAATCTTTGCTGAAGGAGACAAAAACACAAAATGGAGAAAAGAAAGTCTCTTCAATAAAGAGGGTAAATTGGAGAGCCATATCCAAAAGAATTAAACTTGACTACAGTTTTTCTCCCTGCACAAAAATTATTTTAAAATGGATCAAAGACCTAAATATAATATCTGAAACAATAAAATACATGGAAGAAAACATAGGTACTAGACTTATGGACCTTGGCTATAGAGAACAAA
Organism: Saccopteryx bilineata; assembly: GCF_036850765.1. Classification (NCBI taxonomy): domain Eukaryota; kingdom Metazoa; phylum Chordata; class Mammalia; order Chiroptera; family Emballonuridae; genus Saccopteryx; species Saccopteryx bilineata. Next base: position 101,311,637 of record NC_089502.1, on the reverse strand, counting down.
TTATGAGTATGACCCCAAAGGCAAGGAACGTAAAGGCAAAGATAAATGAATGGGACTACATCAAACTAAAAGGCTTCTGCACAACAATAGAAACTGACAAAAATACAGTTAGCCAACCAAATGGAAGATGATATTTACAAATGACAGCTCCAATAAGGGGTTAATATCCAAAATATATAAAGAACTCACAAAACTCAGCAACAAACAAGCAAACAATTCAATTAAAAAATGGGGAGAGGACCCACAGAGACACTTCTTCCAGGATGACATAAGAATGGCCAACAGATATGAAAAAGATACTCATATTCACTAGCTATTAGAAAAATGCAAATCAAAACTACATTTATCCACTCAGCTACTGACAGACACTTGGGCTGTTTTTTCATATATCTATTGGCCATTTGTAATACTTTTTGGGAGAAGTGTCTGTTCATGTCCTCCTCCCCCATTTTTTTTATTGGGTTGTTTGCTTGTTTGTTGCTGAGTTTTGTGAATTCTTTATATATTTTGGATATTAGACTCTTATCTGAGCTGTTGTTTGGAAATATCATCTCCCATTTAGTTGGCTGTCTGTTTATTTTGTTGTCGGTTTCTTTTGTTGTACATAAGCTTTTTAGTTTGATATAGTCCCATTCATTTATCTTTGCCTTCACTTCCCTTGCCTTTGGGATTAAATTCATAAGTTGCTCTCTATGGCTGAGATCCATGAGTTTAGTACCTATCTTTTCTTCTATGTAATTTATTGTTTCAGATCTTATATTTAGGTATTTGCTTCATCTTGAATTAATTCTTGTACAAGGGGAAAAATTATAGTCAAGTTTCATTCTTTTGCATGTTGCTTTCCAATTTTTCCAGCACCATTTATTGAAGAGGCTTTCTTTTTTTCCATTATGTGTTTTGGCCTCCTTTATTAAAGATAATTTGCCCATATATATGTGGTTTTATTTCTGGGCCCTTGACTCAAATGTCTCATTGGTCTATGTGTCTATTTTTCTGCTAATACCATGCTATTTTGATTATCGTGGGTCTGTAGTATAATTTGAAGTCAGGTATTGTAATGCCTCCATATTTTTTTTTTTTACTTAGGATTTCTTTTGTTATTTGGGATTTTTTATGGTTCCATATAAACCTGATGATTTTTTGTTCCATTTCTTTAAAAAATGACATTGGAATTTTGATGGGAATTGCATTAAATTTGTATATTGCTTTGGGTAATATAGCCATTTTAACTATATATTTTCTTCTTATCCACGAACAAGGAATATTTTTTCATTTCATTGTGTCTTTTTCAATTTCCTTTAATAATACTTTGTAGTTTTCAAATAGGTCCTTTACATTCTTTGTTAGGTTTATTCCTAGATATTTTATTTTACTTTTTTGTTGCAACTGTAAAAGGGATTATTTTTTTGTTTATTTTCCAAAGTTTCATTGTTGGCATATACGTTCTGTATATTAATTTTATATCCTGTGACCTTACTGTATTGATTTATTTTTTCTAATAGCCTTTCTGTGGAGTCTTTGGGATTTTCTATATACAGGATCATGTCATCTGCAAAAAATCATTTACTTCATTCCCGAAATGAATGCCTTTTATTTCTTTCTCTTGTCTGATTGCTCTGGCTAGAACTTTCAGCACTATGTTGAATAGGAGTGGAAAGAGTGGGCAACTTTGTCTTTTCCCTAATTTTAGAGGAAAATTTTCAGTTTTTTACCATTTAGTATGATGTTAGCTGATGGTTTATTGTAAATGGCCTTTATTATGTAAAGGTATTTTCCTTCTATACCCATTTTGTTGAGTGTTTTAAACATAAAAGGATGTTGTATTTTATTAAATGCCTTTTCTGCATCTACTGATAGGATTATATGATTTTTGTTCTTTGTTTTTTTGATATGCTGTATTACGTTAATTGTTTTACATATGTTGAACAATCCTTGTGATTCTGGGATGAATCCCACTTGATCATGATGTATTTTTTTAATGTGTTGTTGTATTTGAATTGCTAGTATTTTGTATAGGATTTTTGCATCTGCATTCATTAGAGATATTTCTCTGTAGTTTTCTTTTTTTTTTTTTTTATAATTTTATTTTTTTAATGGGGTGACATCAATAAATCAGGATACATATATTCAAAGATAACAAGTCCAGGTTATCTTGTCATTCAATTATGTTGCATACCCACCACCCAAAGTCAGATTGTCCTCTGTCACCTTCTATCTTGTTTTCTTTGTGCCCCTCCCACCCCCTATCCCTCTCCCATTCCCCCCTCCCCCCCCGTAACCACCACACTCTTATCAATGTCTCTTAGTTTCACTATTATGTCCCACCTACGTATGGAATAATACAGTTCCTGTTTTTTTCTGATTTACTTATTTCGCTTCGTATCATGTTATCAAGATCCCACCATTTTGCTGTAAATGTTCCGATGTCATCATTTCTTATGGCTGAGTAGTATTCCATAGTGTATATGTGCCACATCTTCTTTATCCAGTCATCTATTGATGGGCTTTTTGGTTGTTTCCATGTCCTGGCCACTGTGAACAATGCTGCAATAAACATGGGGCTGCATGTGTCTTTACGTATCAATGTTTCTGAGTTTTGGGGATATATACCCAGTAGAGGGATTGCTGGGTCATAAGGTAGTTCTATTTTCAGTTTTTTGAGGAACCACCATACTTTCTTCCATAATGGTTGTACTACTTTACATTCCCACCAACAGTGGATGAGGGTTCCTTTTTCTCCACAGCCTCTCCAACATTTGCTATTACCTGACTTGCTAATAACAGCTAATCGAACAGGTGTGAGGTGGTATCTCATTGCCGTTTTGATTTGCATTTCTCTAATAGCTAAAGAAGATGAGCATCTTTTCATATATCTGTTGGCCATTTGTATTTCTTCCTGGGAGAAGTGTCTATTCATATCCTCTTCCCATTTTTTTATTGGATTGTTTGTTTGTTTGTTGTTGAGTTTTATGAGTTCTTTGTATATTTTGGATATTAGGGCCTTATCTGAGCTGTTGTTTGAAAATATCATTTCCCATTTAGTTGGCTTTCTGTTTATTTTGTTATCAGTTTCCCTTGCTGAGCAAAATGTAGTTTTCTTTTTTTGTATTGTCCTTGCCAGGTTTTGGTATTAGGGTTACGTTGGCCTCATAAAATGTGTTTGGAAGTATTGCTTCTTCAATTTTTTTGGAAGACTTTGTGAAGGATAGAAACCAGATCTTCTATGAATGTTTGGTAGAATTGTCTAGTGTAGCCTTTTTGCCCCCAAGTTTTATTTTTGGGAAGGTTTTTTATTGTTGTTTCTATTTCCTCACTGCTTATGGGTGTATCTAAGCTTTCTATTTCTTCATGATTCTGTCTAAGAGGAGTATAGTCCTAGGAATTTATCCATTTCTTCTAGATTGTTGAACTTGGTAGCATATAGTTTTTCATAGTATTCTACAATGATCCTTTGTATATTTGTGATATCTATGGTAATTTCTCCTTTTTCATTTCAGATTTTATTTATATGAGTCCTTTCTCTTTTTTCCTAAGTGAGTCTTGCCAGGGGTTTTTCCATTTTGTTAATATTTTTAAAGAACTAGCTTTTTGTTGTACTAATTTTTTCTATAGTTTTTCTGTTCTCTATTTTATTAATTTTGCTCTAATTTTTATTATTTCCTTTCTTTTGCTGGTTTTAAGTTGCTTTTCTTCTTCTTTTTCTAGTTCCTTAAGATGTGATGTTAAGTTGTTAACTTTGACTTTCTCTCATTTTTTGATATAAGCCTTTAATGATATGAACTTCCTCTTATTACTGCTTTTGTTGCATCCCAGGGATTCTGATATGTTGTGTTATCATTTTCATTTGTCTGTATATATTTTTTATCTCTGCTTTTATTTCTTCTTTAACCCAGTCATTTCTTAGAAGTATGCTGTTTAATTTCCACATTTTTGTGGATTTGTTAACCTATTTTTTGCAGTTGAATTCTAGTTTCAAAGCCTTATGGTAAGAGAATTTGCTTGATATAATTTCAATCTTTCTGAATTTGTAGATTTTAGCTTTGTGGACCAACATATGGTCTATTCTTGCAAATATTCCATGTACACTGGAGAAAAATGTTTACTCTGACATTCGAGATAAAATGTCCTGTAGATTCTATTATATCCATTTGTTCTGGTGTTTCATTTAAGGCCAATATTTCTTTATTGAGTTTCTGTTTAGATGAATGATCTAGAACCATTAGTGGTATATTGAACTCTCCAAGTATGATTGCATTGGTGCATATATATTAAGAAGTATTATATCTTCTTGATACAATGTCCTCTTTATCATTATGAAATGGCCATCTTTGTCTCTAGTTACCTTTGTTATCTTGTAGTCAGCATTGTCAGATATGAGTATGGCTACACCCGCTTTTCTTTGGATATATTGTTTGCTTGGAAAATCACTTTCCAACTTTTCACTTTGAATCTATTGTTATTCTTGTAGCTTAGATATGTCTCTTGAAGGCAGCATACAGTTGGGTTTTGCTTTTTGATCCAATCTGCTACTCTGTGCCTCTTTATTTGTGAGTTCAATCCATTTACATTTAATGTAATTATTGACAATTGAATATTTCCTATTGCCCTTTTATATTCTGCTTTCCGATAGTTCTGTATCTTTTTTGGTTCTTCTCTTGTCCTTCTATCATTTGTTTTTGTTTAGTGGCATTCCATACTTCTTTCCTCTGTTTTTTCTTTTTTTAAGCTATATGTTTCAATAGTGGCATTTTCTGGGGTGGTTACCATTAAGTTATTAAAAGAAAAATTATCATATTTATTAGAGTCCATTATCTCATGAGTGCTTCTGCAATCCATCCTCCTATGCTACTGCTGATCTTTGTCCTCTCTCCTTTTAGGTTATTGTTGTCACAGATTATCCTTGTTTTTATTGCGGTCTTGTTGGTGCTTTTACTTGTACTTTTGTTTTGTTTTGTTTTTTGTATCTGGTCAGATAACCCCCTTTAGTATTTCCTATAGTGAGTGTTTTCTGGTAGTAAATTCCCTCAGCTTCTGTATGTCTGTAAATATTTTCATTTCCCCTTCATATTTGAAGGATAACTTTGATTTATATAGTATCCTTGGCTGGTAGTTTCTCTCTTTCAGTACTTTAAGTGTTGTCCACTTTAAGTACTTTAAGAGAGTCCACTCTCTTCTGATTTTTAGAGTTTCTGCTGAGAAATCTGATAAGAGCCTAATGGGCCTTCCTTTATGTTATATTCTTCTTTGTCATAGCTGCCCTGAGGATTTTTTCTCTGTCACTGATTTGTGATAATTTAATTAAGATGTGCCTTGGAGTAGGTCTGTTTACATTGAGGTAACTTGGTGTTGTTTGCTTCTTGGATTGGAGGCTGTAATTCTTTCCACAGGCTTGGGAACTTGTCACTGATTAATTTTTTGAATATGTTCTCTATTTCTTTTTCCCTCTCTTTTTATTCTAATATACTGATTATTCTTATATTGCTGTTTGTGATGGAGTCTGACAATTCTTTTAGGGCTCTCTCATTTTTTTTTTTAAATTCGCGAGTCTCTCTCTTCTTCTCTCTGTAGTGTCTCTTGTTGCCTGTCTTCGATGTCACTAATTCCTCTGTCTGACTTGTTTTATTAGCTAAGCTTGTTACCTCATTTTTCAGTTCACGTATTGAGTTTTTTTTATCTCTGGTTTGTTCTTTTTTATAGTTTTAATTTCCTTGGTGAAGTACTATTTTTGTTCATTAATTTTTTTGAGCTCACTAAATTGCCTTGCAGTACTTTCTTGTATTTCATTGATGATTTTTAGAACTTCAGTTTTGAAGCTCTGTCATTTAGCTCCAAGATTTCTATTTAATTGGGTTTTTTTCTGGAGATTTTCATCATCTATCTGAGCTGTCTCTGTCTTGTGTATCTATGATATTTTATTTTTTTCCTTAATGGCATTGTTAGTATGGTATTGTTAAAAAACACCAAAAAGAGATAACTAAAAAGAATAAAACTAAAAATTGAATTAATACTGTGAAATAATGAAAATTCTATAAATAATGATAAGTAGAACAAAAACTACAGGAACTGAGGAAAAATTTTTAAAAAATGAAATAAAAAACAAGTAGAACACCACAACAAAAAAGTATGAGTTCAAAATATAATAATTTGACAAAAAATTACCTTCAGATGAGAGGAAAAAAAAGAATAAAAGAAAAAAATAAAAGGAAGGAGAAGGAAAAGGAAGAGAGAAAAAAGGAAGTAAAAGAGAAAGTGTCAGAAATGAAACCTTCACAAAATATAAGAATAAAAAAATATAACAACTAAGGATAATGAAGTCCAAATGGGAAAAAGAGAAAGAAGAAGAAGGAAAGAAGAAAATGAGAAAAAGCAAAAATAAATGTATTTTCCAGTTTTGAAAGGTAACTTTTTCCTTTTTCTGGCAGGTGGCGCTGTACTGTAAGCTTTGCCTCTGTGAGGTTCTTGGGCAGAGTTCTGCTGAAGCATTACTGTCCTAATGATGGAGGCAGGGCCGTAGTCTCACTGGTAGGAGGGGCTTGTTGTTAGGGCTTTGCAATTTTATGGCTTTAGCAATGACCTCTCAGGTCTTCTAGTGCCTCTCCCCACATCCCAACAGAGCAGGGGATCAAACACCCGGCACCTCTGCCTCTCACAGGAGTGAGCAACCCAGAGACTCAGCTGTGGGGAATCCGCTGCTCTTACTGTTTGCACATCAAGGGAGCAATGCAGGACTTTGGATATTGGGAGAGACACACACTGGTCCTTTCTCTCTTACCCCTCAAAGCTCGATTCTGGGCAGAGCAGGGGCTGCAGGTTGGCAGCCAGACAGGAGCTTCAGGAGCGAAGTGGGCGAGGCACAGATCTCAATTCAAGTGTGCCTACACATCAAGCAAGCCAAACTCCATGAGCTGCAAAAGGCAGATCGAGCAAGCCTCAGCATCCCGTGGGCTGATCTCCATGGCCTATTAACACACAGATCTTGGGAGCAGGCCAAAGCTATGTGTGTGCCTAGTGCCTGTGATCACAGATGGAGCCTGGCAATGCACGCAGACTCTAAGAATGGCTGTGTTCCTGCTATGTGCCTGCCCAGCACCTGCAATCGCAAATTGAGCCCAGTGATGCAAGCAGACACCTTGAACAGACCGTTTTCCTGTGCTTCTTTGCACGTCTGCCTTAATTCAGCTTCTTCACCTCTGCCCCTCAATCTCTACTCCTCCTGGCTTTTGAAACTAAACCCATGCTAATAGTGCCTCCCTCCCTCAGGTCAGTAAGGAAAGAGAAAAATTCCATCCTCTGGCTATTTTCCAACATGAGCAGATTTTATCTTCAGCCTACCTTCTCACCAAATCATACCTGTATGTCTGGTGTCTGTATATTTCAGGTACTCCTGGGTTTTTTTTTCTCTATGTGTAGTTGTTGAGTTTGTCGAAATTTCAAGGGGAGAGATTGGGAGTATCTCTCATGCCGCCATTTCTCTGACATCACTCTCCCTGGCTCTCCTTTCTTTTCTGTTTTTCTTTTCATTTTCTTTTTTTCCTTTTCTTTCCTTTCCTTCTGTTTCCTTTTCTTTCTTTTCACTTCTTTTTCCATTGTCTTACTAGAAAAATGAACAGCTGCTTTATTTTCTATATAAACAAATGTGTGATTGAGCCACTGAACTGGAGAACAGGCTCTCAGGAGGCAAAACAATAAATGGAAGACATACTGGATCCCAATAAATGGAAGACTTGCTGGGTCCTTTGTGGAGCTGGGGGAGGAGAAAGACTAGTAAACAATATTTTTTAAAAGCATAAAAAAATTCAGGAGGAGTAAGAAGGAATCAGTTGAATAGCTCAGTAAATGTCCTGTGTCTGGGAAAGACTAATTTGGGTTATAGTTCAAGAGCTCTTCAACCAAATGGAGTTTCATTACCTGCTCTGGACCAGTCCGGACTCTGAGATTATGCTGGGTGCCCATAATTTGCTGTTTTGTTGTCTGCAATCCTCACACTTTTGCTAAAGTGGCATTGTTATGCTCACCATTTCTGTCCTGAGGATGTTGCTGGTGAGTGAGAAAGGGAATGGAACAGCAAAAGGAGTATATAGTCTGCCTGAGGCTGTAGTCTAATAAAGAGTTCCTGCAAGGACTCAGATAGTAGCAGCTGAAGTGGCAGAAGGGAATGCAAATGCCTGAACTGAGCTTTTGCTGCAGCAATAATTAAGCATTTTAGTTTAAAAGGCCATTCCCTTTCATTTTCTGATAGACAAAAATCTTGTTGATGTAACAAAGAGCTTAATTAACTTAAAGTGTTAATATCAGTGTTAAATGGAAGACTTGCTATGGGTAACAGTAATATGGATAATTGAGTTGTATGAGTAAAATGAGTAGAGTGAATTAAGACTAATGTATATCAACAGGATTAGTCTATAAATATTCATTAGTTAGACTTCTGTTTGTGGTTGTTAGCTGAAAGATGCCCTTTCTTTCTCTCTTTCTCTCTCTCTCTCTCTCTCTCTCTCTCCCTCTCTCTCTCTCTCTCTCTCTCTCTCTTTTTAATTTTTTTTTGAGGCAGGGACATTGAGTTGCTTTTATATGTGTCCTGACCAAGAAATTGAAACAGCAACCTCCATGCTGCAGGAGACACTCTAACCAACTGAGCTACCCAGCTAGGGCTTAATTTTTATTGATTTTTTTAGAGATATAGAGAGAGGAAGTGAGAGGGATGTGAGGGAGAAGGGAAGCAGTCATTTGTTGTTCCATTCAGTCATACATTCCTTGGTTGTTTCCCATGTGTGCCTGACCAGAGATTGAACCCATGACCTTGTTTGTCATTTTGCGACAACACTCTTAACCAACTGAGCTAACCATCCAGGGCTGCAGAAGCCCTTCAAATTGCCAATCCTTGTTAAAAGTATTGCCTGATGCTGATGGCCTTCCATGGATGCCAAAGGAATGAGTCATTCAAATAAAACTCCTTAAATTTAAGTACAAGCTTGCTTTTTTAATTATTATTATTATGTTTGTCAGCAGACAACAGTGACTGTGAAGTAATAATGATAGTGACAATGGAAATAAGAGTGCAATTCTAATTATTTTGCTGAGAGTTGTTTCCCATTTACCAATAATGGCTTGTTTTGTCTTGAGTTGTGACCCAGGTACTGGAACAAAGGGGTGTGTGTGTGTGCGTGTGTGCGCGTGCGCGCGCGCAAAGTTATTTGGCTAACCTATAATTTATCAAACAATGGTTAATTTTTAAAATGTTGGATTAGCAACAATAACTTTAATGACAGTCTGTGATTTAACTCAGAATTTCAATTTATTTGATTTTTTTAAATCTCAAATTAAAAATTTTCTCTGTGCTCAGGAGTTATCATCTGCCAAATTGCACATGAACTAGCCAACCTAAAGCTCAGCAGTATTCTAACTTCCATATTGTGGTATAGACTGGAAAGATTCTATTAAAGATTAAGAGAAATATTGGAACAAGAGTAGAAGAAAGTGTAAAAACACCTGTGGTACAGACCAGCTCATAATTGCCCCAATTAGAATCTACCTTTCCCATTGAAAAGTCACATGCAAAAGATCAAATATGACTACAGTTTGTCCCCCTGCACAAATTCTTTTTTCAAAATGGATCATAGACCTAAATATAAGATCTGAAACAATAAATTACATAGAAGAAAACATAGGTACTAGACTTATGGACTTTGGCTATAGAGAACAAATTATGAGTATGACCTCAAAGGCAAGGGATGTAAAGGCAAAAATAAATGAATGGGACTACATCAAACTAAAAATCTTCTACACAGCAAATGAAATCGACAACAAAATGACAGCCAGCCAAATGGGAGATGATATTTGCAAACAACAGCTCCAATAAGGGATTAATATCCAATATATATACAAAGTACTCACAAAGCTCAGCAACAAAGAAGAAAAATTAAATTAAAAAAATGGGGAGAGGACCTGAACAGACACTTTTCCAAGAAGACATACAAATGGCCAACAGATATATGAAAAGATGCTCATCTGCACTAGCTATTAGAAAAATGCAAATCAAAACTACAGTGAGATACCAGCTTACTCCTGTTAGATTGGCTAATATCAACAGGACAGGTAATAATAAGTGTTAGAGAGGATGTAGAGAAAAAGGAACCCTCATTCACTGATGGTGGGAATGTAAACTGGTCCAGCCATTACGGAAGATAGTATGGTGGTTCCTCAAAAAATGAAGAATAGAACTACCATATGACCCAACAATCCCTCTACTGTGTATCTACCCCAAAACCCAAAAACATTGATGCATAAAGATACATGCACCCTCATGTTCATTGCAGCATTATATACAGTGGCTAAGATATGGAAACAACCAAAGTACCCTTCGATAGAGGATTGGATAAAGATATGGTACATATATGCAATGGATTCCTACTCAGCCATAAGTGATTGCCATTTATGACAACATGGATGGACCTTGAGAATGTTATACTGAGTGAAATAAATAAATAGGAAACAGCTAAGAACTATATGATTTCACACATATGTGGGATATAAAATTGAGACTCATGGATATACATAAACTAAAGGGGTTATCAGGGGGAGGGGTTTGTGGGGGAGGTGGGTGGGAGAGGGGTGTAAAGGGGAACAAGTATATGATGACAAAAACTGATTTGACTTTGGGTGATAGGTACACCACAGAATCATCAATTCAAATGCTATATAGAAATGTTTACCTGAAACCTGTGTACTCTGATTGATCAATTTCACCCTGTGAAAATTAATTTTCTAAATTAAAAAAAAGAAGAATCCACTTTTTTCTAAGTATTGTGTGGTTTAATCACCCTCATCTCCCTTGGGTTTAGGAGAAAAAACCAACAAATAAATGCCTCTTTGGATTGGATTGTTTTTTACTTGACTATCTGTGTGGACATAAGAACTTTAGATGGTAACCCACCCCTATGTCTGAGAGTTTTGTGCTTTGTTCTTTTCTGTATCACTAACATTTAGCATGTTGTCCTGTGTACACTAGAAATTCACTAAAAACTTGAAGAATGAATTTAGTGGATGGATGAAATTACTCCTACGACCATGGATGGAATTGATGTTTCCAATAGGTAGAACTCACCTTTGGAGTTGAAGGAATATATTACATATAAAAGTATTCCCAAGGGCCCTTGGGGGAAGTTCTGCTTTGCTTTCTTTTTGCCTACCCCAGTGGCTATTACTTATGACTTTGCTTTTAATTCCCTCCTTATTTCCAAGATTGTCCTTCTTAATGAAAATTCGTCTGTGATAGAACAGTGAACACCCAGGTTTCCAGCTTTTGGTAAATTCCCACTGTGTTCCACACACTGGAAGCACTGTGCTAGGTACTTGTTGAAGAGACACTAATAAATGATCAATTACTGTGTTTATGTATAGTTTGTATATTTTGAATTTTCAATTCCACTCAGAATATTGAGCTGTAAGCCACTTTCAGAGTCAACCCTCTTGCTATAATAATCAGAGCTCTCACATTTATTGAGGACTTACTGCTCCTAGACACTTCATATACTAACAACCCTGTGAGGTAGGTACTTGTTATCTATATTTAACTTATGAGGTCCTTCAAACAGAGATATTAGGTAACTGGTTCAGGATCACACAGCTAGGAAGTACTAGACCCAATATTTAAACTCAAGTTTCTCAGAGTTCAAAGTCTGCCCAAAGAGAACACTTACCAAAGGTGATTTTGCTGGAGCCTAGCTCTTTTGGCTCTAATTTACATGCACGTTTTGCTATGCCATTCTGCTACTTTAGCTCATATTATGGGGATCCTTCCAAACATCGTTTTGATATTTAGAAGTGCTTATTTCCCTAGATCATATTAGTACTGTATTGCCTCCTTCTCAATGGCTTGCCCAAGCTTTGCCTTCAGTAAATAATGGCCTGTGATCAGATTTTCAACTGCTGCTTGGAGCTTCTTGGAGTCATTCCTCACCTACATTCCCCCATCACCCCACCCTGAACAGCCTGGTAGTACTTGTGGCTCAGAGGTTGAGAGGAGCCAGGGAGTAGAATTTTGGGGACCGAGTTGCCTCACCACCTGTTTTCTATTTTGTTTTCTGCAACACAGATTGAAGATGGGGGCAAGGCAGCCTTGTCCCAGAAGATGAGAACTGGTGATGAGCTGGTGAATATCAATGGCACTCCATTGTATGGCTCCCGCCAAGAGGCTCTCATCCTCATCAAAGGCTCCTTCAGGATCCTCAAGCTGATTGTTAGGAGGTAAGATATGGGGAGATTTCCTGCAAGGTGCAGGGGCTGCCAAAACCACCTGGTTGGTAGTAAGACCTCAATAGAGTCATAGCTCTAACAATCACTGAGGAAACAGGTGTTTTTCATGAACAAAAGTCTGCAGACAACTGAAGCAGAATGCATAGGAGGAATCTTGACACTGTTAGATACTACCTAAGTCCCTTAGATAAATTTATTTTCCCTCTGCAAAATTCAGTCTCCTTACTTGCTATTGAGCAGGGGTCCCCAAACTTTTTACACAGGGGCCAGTTCACTGTCCCTCGGACCATTGGAGGGCCAGACTATAAAAAAAAAACTATGAACAAATCCCTATGCACACTGCACATATCTTATTTTAAAGTAAAACAAAACAAAACAAAACAAAATGGGAACAAACACAATATTTAAAATAAAGAACAAGTAAATTTAAATCAACAAACTGACCAGTATTTAAATGGGAACTATGCTCCTCTCATTGACCACCAATGAAAGAGGTGCCCCTTCTAGAAGTGCGGCAGGGGCCGGATAAATGGCCTCAGGGGGCCGCATGTGGCCCACGGGCCGTAGTTTGGGGACCCCTGCTATTGAGAGAATGAAATAACACAATACACACCAAGGGCCTACCTAATCCAGTGTTTTTCTGTCTTCTCCTTCAAAACAGGCTGCCACTGCCCAACTATATACATTTAAAGAAAATCTACTACCTTCCCTGCTAGGTATTCTGGAAGCTGTGGCAAACTCTTAGAAACCCTGCCCTTGAGGAGTGTACAGTCCAGCAGAGAAGAAAAGACACACATGTGACAGATTAATTAACAATACATTTTTTTTTCTGAAGTTGGAAACGAGGAGAGACAGTCAGACAGACTCCCGCATGCGCCCGACCAGGATCCACCCGGCACGCCCACCAGGGGGCGATGCTCTGCCCACCAGGGGGCGATGCTCTGCCCCTCCGGGGCATCACTCTGTTGCCACCAGAGCCACTCCAGCTCCTGGGGCAGAGGCCAAGGAGCCATCCCCAGCGCCCGGGCCATTTTTGCTCCAATGGAGCCTCACTGCGGGAGGGGAAAAGGGAGACAGAGAGGAAGGAGAGGAGGATGGGTGGAGAAGCAGATGGGTGCTTCTCCTGTTTGCCCTGGCCGGGAATCAAACCTGGGACTTCTGCACGCCAGGCTGATGCTCTACCACTGAGCCAACCGGCCAGGGCTAACAATACATTTTTGAAGAAAGCAATTAAGGAGATTTTGGAGGGCAAAGGGTGATTGTGTCAAATGGATTATTTAAAGAGATATTGCTATTAGAGCTCAGGAGAAAGAGAGCACTTCAGAAGCGATTGATAGGATAAGACTTCATAGAGGAGGTGGAATTTGAGCTAAAGTGTTGGTATAATTTGATAAATACACCATCAGGAGAAAAAGGCATTCCAGGTAACTTGAATGACATAAGCAGAAGGAATTCAAGGGCACTTGGGGCATAGTCATTCTGCTGCTGCCAAACATCTGCCTACTGGTGAGATTTCCATATGATTGCTGCATCTTTGCTCTTTACTATCTGAGCTTATACTTCTTCACATCTATTAGTTTGTTTCCTGTTACATACTTAAGTTTCTCTATCTTAATTATTTTTATTAGAAAAAGGAATTTAAAAAGTGTCTCCACAATTGTATGTCCCCTTCTGGCTACTATCCCATCTTTCTCCTTTTGCTCATAGTCAGCATTTCAAAAGGAGATTCTATGATCAGTCTCCACTTTTTCATCTACCATTTAGCTTTCTACCTACTGTAGTATGAATTTGACCATCAAAACTCCATTGAAACTACTTGGTTAAAAGCTATATGTTACCTCCTAACTCCTAACCAAAGTCAATGGATTTTCAGTCTTCATCATATGTGGCTTATATATGACATTTCACCTTGTTGGTATGGTAAAACTCTCCTTTCATGATTTCATTTACTTGTTTTTATCTTATCTCTCTGTTCATTTTCTTTAAAACCATGTTCCTACCTGCTCTTCCTTTGACAATTCCTAAAATGTTGCCATTTCCCCTAGTTCCACCCATTCTAAAGCCATTGATATACCCATCAAAGGTGGGTTAAGGTTGATTGAAGCCCCAGACACAGAAGAAAATACTGGGCCCCTTAAAAAAAGAGACACAGAAAATAAAAATACATGTTAACTATATTTTAAATAAATAAATAAATAAATATTATGTACTATTAATGTTAAAATTGCACATATGCAACAAAACTTGGTGTCATTTGAAAAAAAGTGTAAAGTTGGGGTTTTGTAGGGCCCTTCAGAAGTCTGGGCCCAAGGCACATGCCTGGTGCACCTGCCATTAAATCTGCCTCTGTATACCATGAAAAATTTCATCCATTCCAGAGTTTCAATTATTATCTATACATGGATGAGTAGATCTCTTGTGCCCCAGAATTAAATGAACAACTTCTTATTGGGCATTTATACTTTGATATCTCAAAAGCATTTCAAGCACAACATGCTCAAAACCTAAAATGTCATCTTCTCTTTCCAAGATCCTTATCACAGTAACTGAGACCACCATGCCTTCAGTCAACGAAGTCAGAAACACAGAAACCAATTTCAAGTCTTCCATTGTTCTCATGCTCTATATCCAAATGGTTTATCCTGAAGAAAGAATATTTAGGGTGAAAGGGTTTTCAATTAGTAAGGATGAATTTATATAGAATCCCATTTATTTATTATATTACCTGCTGGTACTTAATATTAAGCCATGGCTACGCATGCACCTGGATAGGAACTGACATCTTAAACAATGCCTAATACAATAGGCACATTGTCATTGACTCAATCTTGAACTGGTCATGATTTAGATTTTAAATAAGGCTTCATGGAGGGGTAGCTTGGTGGATTTAGATGACTTTTTGTTTTGGAATCAGATAGACCCATGTATGTTACTTCCAAGTTTTGTCATATGGGAAATAATAGTTATAATGTAATGGCATTGTTGTGTTGATTAAATGAAGCAATTTTTGTAAAATGACTTTCACATAATGGGTTCTTAATGAATTTCAGTCTCATTCCTTTCCCTAGGGCGTAAAGGAAGCATAGTTTGGGTAACCAAACGTTATTAAATAAGGATATCATCAGAACTGGAGTGTACTTTGCAACCTAACCTTCAGAGAACATGATTTGCTAGGAAATCATTTAGGGGTGACAGAGATATGAACAGGAAATAAAAGTCCAGGTGAGATGCCAGTTATACAGAGATACCAGAAATACCAGCACTTAAAGGGAATATAGACAGCATCTATTGTGACTTCTGAGCTAGTCATTATAATGACAATGTTCATGTGTGTCACCCCCTCATCTTCCTTTGGTAAGCTCCATGTCCTCTTTCTCTCCCCTGTAGCAACATCTGCCACTACCAGTCACTTAATTATGGCCTTGGAGATAGTAGGACCCTTTGGTTTTCATTAGTGTGGCAGGTCTGTTGGCTCCCTGAACCTGTGTTGTCTACCCTTTCAGCCTCCCCTTCTTGGCCAATGACATAATTTATTAGATGATGCTTCCCTCTTATAGAAAATGTAACTTTCACCTATCAACTACCCTGGGGATAGTATAGGAAGGATAGTTATTTCTCAAATTCATCAAAGAACTCTTAGCATATAAAGTAAATATGTGCCCCTGAAATTTAATATTTATCCTAGTGTTTTAGACTAAGGTAGAAAGACTTTGGTTTGAGTAAGCAATCAACTGAACAAGATTCAACACTTAGCTTTAGGGTCTGGGCTTGAATCCTTTGAAATGAATATAACAAGAAAGAACTTTATTAAAAAGCCTATTGAGAAGAGCCAGTCAAGCTCTTCTTTCTATTTGCCTTTTAGATAATGGTTAACTAAGTCAGAAATTTAGGTGTTACCTTCAAATCTTCTCACTTGCCCCAGTCCTCTTCAACCCAGTCTTCAATGCAGTCACCTAAAAACTTCTTTGTAGCCTGTATTAATTCAGTCAATCACTCATGATATCTGGCTTCTCATCTTTTGGTCTTACTTTCTCCCAATTAATCTATTATCCAAGCACAACATCTGATCATGTCACTTACCTATTTGAAAAAAAATACAGGAACAATAACCATACAATCATGTTAGTCCCAAGAAATTCATTTTATAATGATAAAAGATATAAGCTATATTGAGAATATTGTACTCATCGACCCTCCCCCCTTTTATGCAAATAAAAAAGGCATCCAAGCCCTGGCCGGTTGGCTCAGTGGTAGAGCGTTGGCCTGGCGTGCAGAAGTCCTGGGTTCAATTCCCAGCCAGGGCACACAGGAGAAGCGCCCATCTGCTTCTCCACCCATCCCCCTCTCCTTCCTCTCTGTCTCTCTCTTCCCCTCCTGCAGCCGAGGCTCCATTGGAGCAAAGATGGCCCGGGCGCTGGGGATGGCTCCTTGGCCTCTGCCCCAGGCGCTAGAGTGGCTCTGGTCGCAACAGAGCGACGCCCCGGAGGGGCAGAGCATCGCCCCCTGGTGGGAAGAGCGTCGCCCCCTGGTGGGCCTGCCGGGTGGATCCTGGTCGGGCGCATGCGGGACTCTGTCTGACTGTCTCTCCCGGTTTCTAGCTTCAGAAAAATACAAAAAAAAAAAAAAAGGCATCCAAATATGTAAAGAAAAAAGCTTTTTGAAGTACTACAGGAAGAAAAATTATGGAAATATCTGATATCTATATGGGAGGCTTCCAGGTGATTTAACTATTTAGATAAAATAAGCTAAAAAATAAGCATTTAGACTATTTGAAAAATATTCATCAGATCTAACTAATAAATATAAAAAAATATTATATTAACCATAAATACACCCTCTGTTCTGAGAATATTTTCAGAGAAATATTCAGAGAATATTTTTTAAAAAATTAACATATGGTATGCCATAAAGAAAACTGAAAATTCTTACAAATAGAAATTATACTTGCCCTCTGATGATAATGTAAAACTTTTGCAAATTTAAACAAAAGTCTTCAACTGCTTGGGTATTTCAGAACACATTTTTATGCATGTTTTAGCCCAAAGACACACTAGCAGACTAATAAAAAATAGCAAAAATGAGATGATGACTTCTAAAAACTTTGAGAACAATACTCAGAAGTAAGTATATAACCTTAAATATTTCATTATTAAAAATTACATGACTGAGAATCCAATATAATATGAAGCCAAGGGATACCTATTTTTAATGGGTGGACGAATTAAGTAGATATCCTCTAGCAAATTTAAGCAAGAAAGCAAATATGAATTATAAATAAAATTTAAATGATAAATAAAATACAATCATACAAAAGTTTCTTAAATTATAACATACTACTATAATTATACTTTAGAAAATTTGAAAAATCTCAGAAATTCAAAATATCTAATAAAAGTTTCAATGCCAAATGTATTGAGAAGTTGAAAACTAAATGGACCTGTAACTGTAGAAACATTAAAAACAATTATCAATGAAAAACTACCAAAACTACTTTAGGGTCAGATGTTTTTATCAGTGAGTTCCTTCAAACTTTCTAGGAATAACCAAGTCCAATTCGATATATTGCTATCAAATTAAAAATCTTGCAGTTATTCACACTGTTTTTGAAGCTGATATTAGTCTGATACCAATGTCTGACAAAATTCTCTAAAAAGAATATTGTATTCAGTTTGTGAAATTAGACGCAAAACTTATGAATGAAAATTTATCAAGTCTAATTGACTAATATTGGATGATAACAATTAATTGCAAAGTTATAATATTATTAAAATATTATAGGTAAAATAGGTAAAATCTTAACTCTCATAACAATATAAAAATGAACATGTGTTCAAAATTTTAATTAAGTAATTAATGAGGAAATTACATGTTATAACCAGTTCAAAAGATAAGTCAAAGATGCACAAATTTAATTTAAAACTAAAAATAGATCACAATAACCAATTAGGAGCTATAAGCAGAAATATATTTTATTCACAATAGCTACCAAACACAACTAATTCTAGGAATGACCTTAAGAAGAAATACATATGAAAGAAAGTAGATGTATATAGTGGATATGAAAAAGAATGGATGTATATAGTGGAAATGACAAAACTGTACAGAAAGAGAAAATCTATACAAGTAACTTTTGAGCACATGGCTAGAGTCTCAGAGCATTATGTTAAATGATAAAATAAAAAAGTAAGACATGCCTGACCTGTGGTGGTGCAGTGGATCAAGCGATGACCTGGAATGCTGAGGTAGCTGGTTCGAAAACCCTGGGCTTGCCCTATCAAGGCACATACGGGAGTTGATGCTTTCTGCTTCTCTCCCTCTTCTCTCTCTCTCTCTCTCTCTCTCTCTCTCTCTCTCTCTCTCTCTCTTTCTCTAAAATGAATAAATAAAATTTTAAAAAGTAAGACATAATTTAATGGACACGTTTAATATGCCCTTGTTTAGGTATTCTCTCCAGACAAGTTCCAAACCATTATTCCTCCAGCCTCATGGAAAATCCCTTCACTTTTAAATTCAAACAAGCAGGTTTTACCATTTTTATTTCCTTACCAATATCATCTATCAGAATCCAGGTAATTCTCTCTCTTCTGTTTTATACATTGGCACCTGCTTCATTGTCATCTTTTCTACTTCAATTCCATCAGTCCTGATTTTAGTAGGGAGTACAATACTGTTTAAAATTTAACTATACAAATTTTCTTTTAATGGATAGCATTTTTGACAACATAGAATATATATTATTACCAATTGTATAGTACCTTAAAAGTTGTTCATCAGAAATAATCATTAGGTTGGATAACTCAAGTTGTGAAAGCAACTAGCTCCTAATTGGTTTACTCCTCATTTTTTAAATGTGCCTCTGTCGTTTCTGTTATCTTTTAACCTAGAAAGTTTTCCACCCTCTCTGCCAAACCCAAGATGGGCTATACACTAAAGCCAAGCTGCAATTAAAGGGAAATGTAATGCCAGAGCGAAAAGGGGTCTCTGTAATCACTGTATTCAGTAACCCCATATTATAGATGAAAAACTGAGGCCTGGGATAAGAAAGGACTTTCCTAAGGTCACACAGCTTGGAAATGACAGAGGTAGAACTAAACCAGCAGCTTCCGCTTACCAGCCAAGTGTTCTTTCCCCTGTTTCTGGGACATTTCACATTCTCTACTTCCTCTAGGAGGCTTTCCTGCACTTGAGGGAAACATCTTCCTATATCCAAAGTACATTTTTTTTTACATTATCCTTTACCTTATCTTTTTCATCTGCCAAATTTTATTTTATGACTTGATTCCAAGAGTTTTGCCTCTCTCCTGCATACAGGAGACTGCTAGGTTCCTCTGCTCATCTTTACCTTCCTCCTGAGCTGTAGAGTTCTATTCCAAAGTATACATTACACCCAACCCACCTCACCCTTAATACCTCTATTTCTGTCCATGGCATATTTTCCAACCATGTATGTCAAGATCATAACTGCAGTATCCTCTTCAATTTACTCTTTCATCGCCAACAATCTCCAAGACCTTTCTGAGATCCTTCTGCAGAGTTTCTAATACACATCTCATCTATCCCCTTTGCCTTCTTCCTGCTAATGCCAGGGACTTATAATATTTGTCTGGATGCCCTCCAACTCATTCTCTGCAGTTCTGCCAAATGAATCTCCATAAAGCACATCTCTGTATTCATTTCAATCAGCAATAATTGTGCTCTGGGTAAACCTCATGAGTTATGAGATCTCGTTTGTGCTTAGTCTGGGTCATGTCATTCCCTTCTCAAAAAAATCTTCAATCGTCTCCAGAATTAAATCTAAACACTTAATTCCTGTATTAGTGAGCCTGTATAAATGGGTCTAAATGACTTTTTTCCTACGCTTATCTTCATGAAACCCAAAGGGATATATAGTAAAAGAGTATATCTCCTCACTTAGACATACTATTTCTTTCCCTTGTGGCCTGGACCTCATTATCTTCTACTTCCTGAAGAAATCTCACTCCTTTGATTCTTTCTCCCCGTTTCATGTATTGTCAGCCCATTATCCTTCTCTTTGTTCTGGTGCCATCCTCTATGTCTACAAACTGTCTCATGTCTCTCTCATATTGAAAGGAAACCTTTCTCAAACTTATGTTCATCTTTAAATATTGCCCTTTGTTTCTTCCAGAGCTAAACTACTTTGAAACAATGTTTACACCCACCTTTTACTCACAAGCACAACCCATAACGATCTAACCCTATGCCCTACCACATCCCTCAAGCAACTCTGGTCAACATTTTTGGTTAATTGTTTAAAGAAATTAACTTTTTTTCCGTTATCTTACTTCACCTCTGAATTAGTGCTCTAGGGCTGGCATAACAAAGTAAAAACTGTTGTCTTAAAACAACAGACATTCTCTCACCATTCTGAGATCAAGGTATTGGCAGAGCCATGCTCCTTCTGAAGTCTATAGGAAATAAACCTTCCTTCCCTCTTCTTAGCTTCCAGTAGTTGCCTGAAACAATTGTCATGCCTTGGATCATATATACATCACTCCAATCTCTGCCTCTGTCTGCACATAGCATTTCCTTGTTTCTCTACATTTGTATGGCTTTATTATAAGGACACCAGTCATTGGATTTAAGACCTACCTTAATCTAGCATGACCTCATTTTACTTAACTACATCTGCAAAAGACCCTGTTGCCAAATAAGGTTACATTCTGAGATTCTAAGTGAACGTGAATATTGAAGGATGCTATTCTACCCAGGACAACCTTTCCTCAGCACTTAACATGTTGAATACTGCTTCCTTCTCAAAATTTCCTCTTTCTTTAGTTCCAGTAACATTATTCTTCCCTTCTTTTTATTTGGTGTTGCCTGTTTGGTGTTCTACGGCTCCTCTTCCTCTACTTCCCCTGTATATATTATAACCTGGAAAGTCCTGCACAAAATTCCCTACTCGTCTCATACTACACAGTCTAGGTGATTTTGATTTATTCTCATGATTTTACTTAGCAAGAAAGACTTCTAAATCTCTCATTTTATTCCACACCACTCTCCCACATATCCAACTTTTTTCTGGACATCTCCATTTGTGTGCCTCCACAGATATCTCAAAAACTACATGTGCATATATTAAACTCATTAACCTTCACCTCCAACACTTGATAAAATATGCTTTTCCTCCTGTGTACCTCTATATAAATAAATACGTCACAGTGAACTCATTTTTCTCAATTACTGACTTCTATATCTAATTGATCATAAAATTTCACAATTTTTTTACTCTCTCATGTTCACTGCAAGAGTCTTTCAACTAGTTAAGCTACCTAGTCTTACAATGCTCCCTACCCCGTGAATTTATTCTACATACTGGAACCAGAGTCTTCTTCTCAAAACTAAAATTTATCATGAAACTCACCAAAACCCTTCAAAGTTCTCTATTGTATTCAGGATAAAGCCCAAACTTCTTAATTTGGTTGTACAAAGCCCTATGGAATATAACCCTTGTTTATCACCGCACAAGCATGGACTCTCTGTTATGACCATATTCAACAGTGTGTATTTTCCCAACTATAACATTATCTCCCATATCTCTGTGTCTTTCTACATTCTGCTATTTTCTGCAATGGTGACTGTTCCCTCCTTTTCTTTGTTTAGATAACTCTTAATCAACATTTAAGACTTAACCAACACTTAACCACTTCTAAGATACTTTTCGTTGCTCTTTTGCCCCTGGACTGTATTTAGTTTTCATCCTATGAAGACTATCTTTTGATTTCCTGTATCTAGGACTGCTGATTCTGTATTATAACAGCTGTTTACTCATATGTTTCCCCCTGTAAATTCTGGGCAGTGTAAATGTGTTATTCATCTTTTATCTCTAAAATGACTGTCATAGTTCTCTCAGGGTTATCATCTCAATACTCATTGAATAGCCAATTGAATTCAAGGAATGTGTGCCAGGCAAGAGCAATCAGGGTTACTGGGGTAAGGATTAAAAGTTGAAAAATCCGAAGGGTGTTAGGTTGTCACACTTCCAAGTAATTGAAAATCAAAGTGGTAGGCTCAGTAAAAGAAAGAAATATGAGTCCAAGATGAATCCAAAGATTCTTGCTTAATAGACTAGATGGAGTTCCAAGAACTAGCATTTATAGAGTGCCTACTAGGTACTAAACATTTGACTTGGTATTTTTTATATATTATATCAAAAGGAAGGAAAATAATAATTTAGTTTTTAGGCAGAGTTTGAAGCATCTGTAACACTGAGTAGAAAGCTCAGCAGGAAATTATAACTATAATTATCAGATACAATAAGGAAACAAGGCCTTACCTGTGGTGGTGCAGTTGATAAAACATCAACCTGGAACACTGAGATTGCTGGTTCAAAACCCTGGGCTTGTTTGGTCAAGATACATATGGGAGTTGATGCTTTTTGCTCCTTCCTCCTTCTCCTTCTCTCTCTCTCCTCTCTAAAATGAATAAATAAAATCTTTAAAAAGAAAAGAAAGAAACAAGGACTCAATAATTAGATTATGAGTTATTCGGGTAGATATTAATTGGAGCTATTGTGGGTAGGTAGTGGGAGGGACCTTCCCAAAAGGGTTGTACAGAGGAGAAGGGAAGAAGACTGAGACAAGATATTGGGAAACATATATTTAAGAGCTATGCACAAGGGCAGGCAATATTCTTCCCTTCCCTTCCCTTCCCTTCCCTTCCCTTCCCTTCCCTTCCCTTCCCTTCCCTTTCCATCCTTCCTTAGACAAATACAGGCAGTCCCCAGATTACAAATGAGATAGGTTCTGTTGGTTTGAAAATGTTTAAGTATCATATTTATATGCACAGAAAGGTAAAAATAAATACTATGTTAAGACAAATATCTGTCTGAGTTACTTTTAATAGGTAAATATACCTGTTCTAACTTACATACAAATTTAACTTAAGAACAAACTTAAGAACCTATCTCATTCAAAATCTGGGACTACCTGTATTTATTAGGGCCATACTCTCTACTAAGTTCTCTTATCAGAACTGGGACGTAGTAGTGGAAAAAAATAGTCCCTTTCCTCATGGAGCTGATATTTTAGTGGGGACAGAGAAAGTAGACAATAATCACAAACAAGTGAATATTATATAATATCAGTTAGTGATAAGTGTTATAAAGAAAAACAAAGCAATATAAGAGCATATAAGATGACTAAATGCTGATATGGTAGGTATAATGGTACAGAAGAGACTTTAGTGAGTTCAAGGAAAGCATCTCTGAAGATATTTGAACTAGTAATTTTTTTTTAATTTTTTTAAATAAATTTTTATTAATGTTAATGGGATGACATTAATAATTCAGGGTACATATATTCAAAGAAAACATGTCTAGGTTATCTTGTCATTAAATTATGTTGCATACCCCTCACCCAGAGTCAGATTGTCCTCCGTCACCCTCTATCTAGTTTTCTCTGTGCCCCTCCCCCTCCCCCTAACTCTCTCCCTCCCTCCCTCCTGCGTCCTCCCTCCCCCCACCCCTGGTAACCACCACTCTCTTGTCCATGTCTCTTAGTCTCGTTTTTATTGAACTAGTAATTAAATGAAGAGAGAATCAGCCATACAAAGATCTTGGGGCAAGAGCATTCTGGGTAAAAGGATATAAGATATAAAGGCCCTTAAATTTGTAAAATGTTTTATGTATTAGAAGATCAGAAAGAAAGCTACTGAAACTGGAGAAGCATGAAAGGAGATGAAGTTGGGAAGGTAGTCAGAGACACAACACCTAAAGCCTTGAAATTTCTGGTAAAGAGTTCAAATTTATTCTAATTTCAGAGTCAAGGTGTTCTAAGCAGGGCAGTGATATAATTTGTTTTGGATTTGGAGATTAACACTTAGCTGCTTTATAGGGAACAGACTTTAGGGGGCAGAGAAGCAGAGAAATTTGTTAGAAGGATGATTACCATAATTCAGGCAACAAGTGGTTATGGGTTGGGTAGTGAGTATGGGATTTATTTTGGAGAACTTGTTAATAGATTAGGTGTGAGTTGCAGGGTTGTGGTATGGAGTGGGTAGGCAAGGAATAATAATTTACTTGGTTTTGGCCTGAATAACTCAGTGACTGAGGTAAGAATTACTGGAAGAGGCACAAGTTGATGAATGGTGAGAAATAGGAAATAAATAGCTTGGTTTTAGACATGATAAACTTGAACTGTCCATTGTGCAGCTACATGATAATATTTAGTAAGATATTAGATAAATGAATCTAAAGTACAGGAAACAGTTCCATTCTAAATATAAAAAATTTGGAGTCACCCTCTGATAATTGAAACTGTGAGACTAGATGAGATCACTAATGGGTTAAGTGTAGACAGCACAGAGGAGAGATCATTGGACTAAGTCCTGAACTACTCCAATATTTAGAGAAAGGGCTGATAAGGAACACCCTAAAATTAGCTGAAAAGTGGGCAGTGTGATGGCAGGAAAACTAAAAGACTGCTTCCCCACAACCCAAGTGAGGAAATTGATTCAAGAAAGAGGGATTAGTCAACTGTGTCAAATGTTGATGAGACATTGATTCTGAGAATTGACTTTTGATTTTGGCAACATGGAAGTCATTGGTAACCTTGACAATGGAATGTTGAAGACAAAAGCTTGGGTGAATTGTTTTATGAAAGAATAGGAAATTAAGATAGTAAGTTTTCTAAGTGGTTAGCTGTGAAGGGAAACATAGAAGTAGAGTGTTAGCTGGAAGGCAATTAAGATCAATAAGGGGAGATTTTCTTTTAAATCATGAACTTTCAATATCTGACTACTAATAGAATAATCCAGTGGTAAAGGAAAAATTTAATGATATAGAAGGAAAGGATAATTATGGCAACAAGGTCCTTGGGAAGGTCAAAGCAGAAGTGGGGGATTGAACTCTAATAAAAATGAAAATCAGCTCTATTAAAAAGAGGTAAGGCAACGTAAGTTGCTAATGAAGTGACAGAAAGATAAGGATGTTCTCTTTTCAATGCTTCTCTTTTTAAAATCAAATATAAGGGGAAGCCAACATCTGAAAGTGAGAGGGGAAAGGGAAACAGGAAAAAGAAAGAGCAATCAGAGATGTAGGAGGAGACTTATGGGAAAGTGGTATCAGGAAAACCAAGGGTGGGAGAAGGGTTACAAGAAGGAGCAGGCCATCAATCAACATTGTTAAATGCTCTTGCTTTTGAGTGATATGACTATTTAAAAGCGGCTATTTGATTTGCTGATTAGGTTAGTCCTTGAAGTTGGCAGAAAAGGCTTCATTAAAATCTTAGGGGCAGAGGCTCAAGTTCAGTGAAGGGTAAATGAGAGGAAGGAATTGCATATATAAACAATATTCTTTAGAAAAGAAGGCGGGGGGGTGTAAATCAGAGAAAGGACCTATTTATCTCCTTTATTAGGATGAATTCCTTGAGAAAGAGGAATATGTCAGATTTACATATTATTCCTATTGACTTGTACAGGGAATGACACTGCAGTTTTCCAATAAAAGTTGAGTATATAGTGAGTGAATGAATCTGTACCCAGATAGAGTCAACAGAATATTCTAAGATGTTCTTCTAAGGAATTGTATGTGATTTTACTATCCTCATCAAAACATGTGGTTAGAAAAAATAGCTACAGAAGTGCTTCTGTACCCTAGACAGAGAAGAATAGAGATGACAAAGACGCTATTTCAAATGCAATTCATGGTCTCGGCATACCCATACCACTGCCGAGTTCATAAGCAGTGACATATAAGGTCTGACTCCAGAACTGCAAGATATGAGATGGCATTCTCTGCATAGGGTAGGAAATACTGAGGTGGCTGGTAGGGGTGGCAGGGTTGCAGAGTTTCCTCAATGAAAGTTAGCTTAAGAATCAGCCAACTGACTCTGGGAGAGGGGAAGGAATAGGACGTGATAGCCTTATAGCTATATTTGAAGGATATAAATACAAAAACAAACAAGAAATTGCATAATATTGGATCAGGGTAGATCAGAGCGTAATTAGCTGAAAAGACAAGGACTTTTAGAGAAAACATCTTGACACTGAAAATTACTCAGTTGTGACCTAACATTTAAGAGGAAATAGCGGAAACCTTGCCACTGAGTCATTTATAATTATCTGCAATTAGGCAGGACAATGTAGTTGAGAAATAATGTAGCATAATATAAGGAACAGTTTTACTGTGTTCCCAGAGGGATGTGGTGGAAGTGACCTAACAGGTTTTTCCTACGCTAATTTAGTCGCATGTGTCAGAGAAAAGATTGGTTGATCACATTGTTTTTCCCTTGTTAAGTGACTCATACTTGAGTTGACCACAGATATTGCAAAGAAAATATGCATTAATAAGGCAGATGGCAGAATATGAAATGGGAGGCCAACAGGTTTGAGAAGAAAGACTTAGACTTCCTAAAACTTGAAGAGCTGTTAAGAAATAGGTAAAACTAAGAGTTAGGACCTTGTGTTGTTCACCATTGATTTCAGGATATGGCTCCAGAGTATGGAATATAATATTTGATGAATAAATAGATGATGAATGAATGAATGACATCTTGGGAAGAACATAGGAATATCATTATAATATGAGCAGGAGACTGATAAGTTGAACATGTTCCTTAACATCTGAGTCAGTTTTTCATTGTGTTCTTTTAAGGATGAAATGACATATATATGTATATATAAGGTACTAGTGATTTAGCATTTAAGAAATACTAGCTCTCTTTCCTCTATTTTTCCAGATTCAATCTCTTCAGATAAGCCAAACTTTATGTTTATGTTTTACCACAATGGGAAAGGGGAATACTATGGCTTTTCTCTTAAAAAATCAGTTATTGGTGTTAAAACAACTTTGCTGAACATTGACGAACAGTATAAGCAATTTTAGAGCAATTTTTAAAAAACAATAAACAGCTAAGGTACTATCAAGTATGATATTATTTCACTCTGCTTTTATCAACTTGCCTGAATCTTATTTGAATAAAATAAAATAATTCTGGCAACATTTTCTCATCCTTCAGATGTACTCAGTATCCAAAACCCCCAAGTCTGTCTCTCTCAGTGATTAACTGTAATTCACACTATTGTGACCACAGATCAGCTGCTCCCTAGTCTTGGCAATTGGAGCTAAGTAGTGAGAAACTCCAAATTTACCTTTTTAAATCTTCTCCCTTCCAGATTTTCTTCTATAATTTTTGTGTTCTTCCATACCACATAGAATTTATAAAAAAAAAAGAATAGCTTTATTCAGCAAATGATATCACTAAGTGTATCACTTTCCTTACACAGGAGATATTTTCTGTTTTCCTCTTTTACATTTCTTCTCTTCTTTCCACATTAATGCTTTTTAAGCTGGAGTTAAGAGATACTGGTTTAATTTGGACACAATAACAGGACTTAATTAATATCCCAGAGCAGGTCACTTCCTTTAGCAATACTGCCTGACACTTTTTTTTTACCTCTGAAATGGCTTTTAACTCCAGAGGCTTATATGCATTGCACAGAACAGAATATTTTGAGCAATATTTAAACAGTTTTAGATCAGAGGGTTAAAGTGATATTATCATAACAGCTAAAAATGGGTGCAGAAAATTTGGTGAGCATTCAAAGAAGTGCTATAAAGTGATTAATAGATAGAAAAGTCATTCAAGTGAAGGCTTCGTAAAGAATCAAAATTATTCAATCCAGAGAAGATAGTTTCAGACCCTTAGAAATAGACACTTGCCATGGAAGTTTCAAAGAACAAAATCAGGCCTGACCTGTGGTGGCACAGTGGATAAAGTGTCGACTTGAAACACTGAGGTAGCTTGTTCAAATCCCTGGGCTTGCTTCTTCAAGGCACATATGGAAAACAACTACTATGAGTTGATGTTTCCCACTTCTCCCCCATCTCTCTCTCTCTCTCTCTCTCTCTCTCTCTCTCTCTCTCTCTTTTCTCTCTTTCTCTATATATCTCTATCTCCATCTCTCTAAAAATAAAAAAAAATTAAAAACAAAAACAAAAATGCCAACTGCACAACCAATTTAATGTCCATGAAACAGTTTTGCTTTGCAAAGTACAGAAATTGTATGTTGGAGTCTTTATGTATTTGTTTCAAGACAGGAAAGAATGATTTGATAACCGCTTTAAGTACTGATAAGTATTCTCTCTAAAAAAAATTAGTCTGCTCTTCTAGAATACCAAGGTATCTCATGATCTCTTCTATAGACCACTTTCCCCTGTCAACCCTAAGACTCCCATCAGCCATTTTATTTTTCTTGAAAAAAACTACTTTGCCATGCTGTCCAGACCTGAAGACACATTATGTGATACATACAACAGGTTGTTTGTTTTCTTTACTCATTAAGGACAAATCAAGAAGAAATAGCATCTTTTGTAGTAGGAGAGAATTCACCAGAACTTCCAAATCACTTTCTGTAGTCAGTGATAATTTAACAAAAAAATGCTATGAATTTTCTTTACAGACCTCAGGAAATCCTTCTTACTTCCCCAGAGATGCCATACTGAGACAGAAGAAAAGGGAATTGGCAGCAAGAGTGGCTAAGAAATGGATGAACTACAACCTTTTCATCTATTTCATTCAAGCCAGAATTCTCTAAATGTTAATGCATTGAGGGGAATCTAAACTACTTTTGTGAAGACTAAATGGCAAGCACTAAAAAAAAATAACAAAAAAAAAAACATTGGACTTTGCTCTGTAAATTTCTTTTTATCACACTCATACACTCCCAGCTTCTCAGTCTATCCTTAGAATATGTAACATAATTTACTACCATGGCTTGAACTACCTGAATACTGATCTCTAGCTGAGAATGCAATGTGTCTTGATATTTCCCTTCAAAAATAAGAACCCCTCTTTCCTCACCTGCTTATTTAATAGTTTTAGTCCACTAAAGTAGCACTTAGAGCCCCTCCCCTTGCTCTTAGCATTTCACTTAATCAGTTCCATATTTTGTTTATTCCACCTCAAGTATGTTCTCTTTCACATTTTATTCTTTTAGCCTCCTTGAACATCTTAACCCTTCCCTGAGCACACAGTGTCTGCTCATTACTCTTTGTGCTTACAGATACTGTTCTCTCTGCTTAGAATAGTCTCCCAAGCCTTCTTTATCTGGTAAGTCCCAGCTTATTGTTCAAGGGTCCTACTACAGCTTATAAGTCAGTCCTTATTCCCACAGGAGAGCTGATGTTTCTCTCTTCTGTATGTTTACCACATATCATCGTAAACATCTTTAGATTTCTTTTTTCCTACTAAACTATGAGCTCCTTGAAAAAAGAGACTGCATCTTAACCATCTTTAAAATCCCAGAACCCAGCACATAATAGTTTGTGGTAACAATTAATAAAGAATGAATGGTATAACTTAAATACAGCTTATCAATTTATCCATTAATGGATCCTGCTTCTGGTGTCAAGTTTAAGAACTATTTGCAGAATTCTAGATTCCAAAGATTTTCTCCTATTTTTAAAAACATTTATGGTTTTATGTTTACATTATATTTACATCAAATCCATGATCTATTTTGAGGGCTTTTTGTGTGTGTGTAATTATGAGATATGTCAAGGTTCATTTTATGGTTGCCGAATTGTTACAGCACCATTTTTTGAAAAGGCTATCTTTCTTCTATTAAATTATTACAATTTTGCCAGAAATAAATTGGGCATATATATTTGGATCTATTTCTGGATTTTCTGTTTTCTTCTTGGTTCCTCTGCCTTTCTAAAATAATTTTGTATATACCTACAAAAATCTTGATGAGATTTTGATCAGAACTTCATTAAATCTGTATATGAATTTGGGGAGAATAGATATCTTTACTATACTGAGTCTTCCAATCTATTGTATGAGTATAGTATGCCTCTCCATTTGTTTGATCTTTGATTTCTTTTATGAGAATTGTTGCATTTTTCAGCATATATGTCCTACACATGTTCAGTTAGATTTACACTTAAGCATTTCATTTACTTTGCAGCAATTGTAAATGATATGTAAAGATATAATAATTATTTCCACGTATCTGCTGTTAGTGAATGGAAATGTTAATTGCTTTCTGCGTGTTGATGTTCTGTGCTTCAAATTTGCTGAACTTAGGAGTTTTAGGATTTTTGTTTGTTTGTTTGTTTGGTTGGTTGGTTGGTTTTATTTTTAGATTCCTTGGGATTTTCTAAATATGTCATCTGCAATAGGGACAGTTTTGTTTCTTCCTTTCTAATATGAATGCTTTTTATTGCTTTTACTTACCTTATGTAGCTGGCTATAAATTCTAGCGCTATGTGGATATGTTTCTTTCCTTTGTTTCTTTTCTTAGGAGAAAAACATTAAGTATTTCATTATTAAGTAAGATGTTAGCAGTAGAATTTTACAGATGTTCTTTGTCTAGTTGATGGAGTTTCCTTTTATTCCATGTTTGCTGAGAGTTGTTACTATGAATTGGATTTTTCTGGATCGATATATGGTTGTATATGTTTTCTTCTTTAGCCTGTTCACTTATCATATTGACAGTCTTTTTAATTGAGGTAAAATCGATATATAACATTATGTGAGTTTAAGATATACATTATAATTTGACATTGGTATGTACTACAAAGTGATCATCCCCAAAAGTCTAGTTACCATCTTTTACCATACCACTGATCCCCTTCAGCCATTTCTCACCCCTCCCCTCTGGTAACTACCAATTTGTTCTCTGTATTTATAAGTTTGTTTTTATTGTGTTTGTTCATTTGTTGTTGTTGTATAGACTCCACATATAAATGAAATCATACAGTATTTGCCTTTCCCCGTCTGACTTATTTCATTCAGCATAATACCCTCAACATTCAACTATATTGTTGAAGTGGCAAGGTTTTGTTCTTTTTAAAGGCTGAGTAGTATTACATTGCATTTATATGCCACATCTCCTTTATCCACTCATGCATCAATGGACAGTTAGATTGTTTCGATACTTGGCTATTTTGTTTTTTATTTAAAAACATTAATTTTAACAGAGTTACAATGATCAATAAGTGAAGACAGATTTCAGGCAAACATCACTCCATCATTTGAATCGTCAGTTATGTTGTATACCCATCACCTAAAGCCAACTCATTTTCCATCACCTTATATTTGTCCCTCTTTACACCCTTACTCCAACCCCCCATTCCTTGCCCCTACATCTCCCTCACCCTGGTAACCACTGCACTCTTATTATGTCTATGAGTCTCAGCTTTGTATCTCACATATGTGTGAAATCATACAGTTTTTAGCTTTTCCTAATTTACTTATTTCACTCAGTATAATGTTCTCAAGGTCTATCCATGTTGTCTTAAATAACCATATGCCATCGTTTTTTATGGCTGAGTAGTATTCCATTGTATATATGCACCACATCTTCTTTATCCAATCCTCTATTGAAGGACACTTTGGTTGTTTCCATGTCTTGGCCATTGTAAATAATGTTGTGATAAACATGGGAGTGCATGTGTCTTTACGTACCAATGTTTTCAAGTTTTGGGGGTGGATACCAGTAGAGGGATTGCTGAGTAATAATATAGTTCTATTATTACATTTATTTTCCTTTTATATCCATTTTATTGAGTGTTTTAAACATAAAGGGATGTTGTATCTTATCAAATGCCTTCTCCACATCTATTCATAGGACCATATGATTTTTGTGCTTTGTTTTGTTGATATGGTGTATAACATTAATTGATTTATGTATGCTGAACTATCCTTGTGCTCCTGGAAAGAGGAGCTTGATCCTGCTTGATCATGATATAGTGTTTTTTTTTAACATGCTGTGTATTTGATTTGCTAGTATTTTGTTTAGGATATTTGCATTTGTATTCAGACATTTTTTCACAGAAGACATTCAGATGGCCAACAGACATATAGACATATTCAAAGATGATTAACATCACTAATTATTAGGTTAATGCAAATCAAAATTACAATGAGATATTACCTCACACCTGTTGAAGGGCTATTATCCAAAACACAAGAAACAAGTGTTAGAGAGGATGTGGACAAAAGGGAACCATCATACACTATTGGTGGAAATGTAAATTAGAACAGCCATTATGGTGAATAGTATAGAGATTTCTCAAAATTTAAGAATAGACATACCATGCAATCCAGCTATTCCACTTCTAGGTACTTAATCAAAGAATGTAAAAACACTAATTGAAAAAGATACACACATTTTTACCATCATTTCAGCATTATTTAAGATAGCCAAGATGGAGGCGCAAGCTCCATTGGTGTACACTGGGCAGTGCCTAGCTCTCACTGCAAGGTGCGCACTCCATGAGTGGGTGCTTAACCCACAAAGATCAGCCTACGTGGTGCTGTGCACTTGCCACAGCCAGCACCATCACTGTCCAGCTGCCCATGCTCTGTGCAGTATCAGGGAAAACAAAAGTGCACATCCCCAGATTCCCAGATCCCACCACACTTTCCAACTGGTAGAAAGAGGGGCAGTGGCAGGACACACACAGCTGACTCTCTGGGGCTACTGTCTCCACTGAGAGGTGGAAGTGCTCTGCGTATCATACCCCTGGTCTGCTGAGAATGGGGAAGGACCATGGGAAACCTGAAACCACCAGGCTAAGCCATAAAGCAACCTGCAAAGCAGCCCCCACAACATGCCCCACCCACCAATGTGACTGTGGCCCTGTCTACATCACTACAACAGCAGAAATCTGCCCAAGAATTTCACAGAGCTAAAATTTGTATTATAGCAACAGCTACTGGAAAAAAACTGCTTCTTGTTAGGGTTCTTAACAATGTCACTCTCAAATGCCATCAAGGAAGAAGAAATCATATATCATAGAAAGACAAGACAGAGACATAGTTCAGATAGAAAACGAAAAATCTCCAGAAAAAAAAAACTCATTTACATGGAAACCTTGGAGTTTAATGACAGAGAATTCAAAGTTGAAGTTCTAAAAAATCTCAGTGAGTTGTGAGAAAATACTGATAGGCAATTTAATGAGCTTAAAAAACAAATTAATGAGCAAAAAAGAGTACTTCACCAAGGAGATTGAAATTTTTAAAAAGAACCAAACAGAGATGGTCTGTAAATTTCTTTTCTGTGTGTTGTCCTTTTCTGGTTTTCGTATCAGGGTAATGTCAGCCTTGTAAAATAAGTTTGAATGCTTACCTTCATCTGCAATTTCTTGGAAGACTTTGAGAATACTGAGTATTAAAACTTCTTTGATTTTTTGTCTTTCTTAAACTGTAATTATTTTATTAATCAAAATGAATATATGAAGAACAAAGCATGGCTAAAATAATTAACTTAAAGAATAATTTAATAACAAACATATTTAGGATGTCAGAGTAATGGTGGCATGAGAGATATCCTTGATCTCTCCCCTTGAAATTTTAACAAAGTGAACAGTTATAATGCAGCAAAAGAACCCCAACTGGGCTCACAGACTGATCTGAGAAGAGCCGCATGTTTCAACTACAGGAGGGAAAGGTTGAGAAAGGGATGGAAGATAACACGCACCCCCAATCAGGCTCTGGAGAGAAATCCAGACTGTCTATTTTTTTTCTGCCAGGAATCTAGAGAAATAAGAAACCCAGTGTGACTGGATCTCCTTCTGCTGGGAGGAGCAGAGAGATTTGGGGGCAGTTGGGGAGATACTAAAGCACAGGGATGGCAGAATGAGGGGTCACAGCCAGTGTTCCCATGGTCTGCCAGCATCCCACACTCAGCACAGTGTTATATATTCTAGGTATTTTATTTGTTATTTATTATTCATTTTTGGTATTTGTTCTTCATTTTTTGTGGTTTTTCTCTTTTATTTTATTTATTTAAAAATTTTCTATTATTATTTTATTGTATATTATCTTTATTACTTTTTTGTTGTGTTTGTTTAATTTCTTAACAACACCACTATTAAATGTCATCAAGGCAAAAGAAAATTAATAACATGGCTACCCACTAATGAGATGCAGTCCAGAAGAAAAATGAAAAATCTCAGGAAAGCAATCTCAATCTCATTAAAATCTTGGAGGTAAGGGATACAGAATTCAAAATAAAAGGGGTACAAAGAAAACTGGATAGAGGGTGACAGAAGACGATCTCTCTTTGGGTGATGGGTATGCAACAGAACTAAATGACAAGATAACCTGGAAATGTTTTCTTTGAATATATGTACCCTGATTTATTGATGTCACCCCATTATAATAAAAATTTATTTATAAAAATAAAAAATAAAAATAAAAAATAAAAATTCTGACAATATTCAATGAGAATATTGAAAACACAGATAAGCAACTTAATGACCTCAGAAAACAAAATGAGTACCTCAAAAATGAGACTTAAACTTTAAAAACAAAGATGAAGAACTCAATACATGAATTGAAAAATGAGCTAGCAAGTTTAGCTAATAGAACATGCCAGATAGAGGAAAGAATCAATGACATCAAAGATGGGCAAATAGAGATGCTAGAGATAGACTCATGAATTTTAAAAAATGATATAGCTCTACATGAATTATCTGACTCCATTGAAAGACAAATATTAAACTAATGAGTATATAAAAAGAATAAGAAAAAGAGAAAGGAAAAGAGAGACTATTCAAATAAATAATAGATGAAAATTTCCAAATCTATAGAAGGATTTATGTCTTCAAATCCAAGAAGAAAACAGAATGCCAATTTACTTCAATCTAAATGGACCTTCTTCAAGAAAAATCGTAATAAAATTGTCAAAAATCGATGATGGCCGGTTGGCTCAGTGGTAGAGTGTTGGCCTGGCATGTAGGAGTCCCGGGATTGATTCCCAGCCAAGGCACACAGGAGAAGTGCCCATCTGCTTCTCCACCCCTCCCCCTCTTCTTCCTCTCTGTCTCTTTCTTCCCCTCCCGCAGCCAAGGCTCCATTGGAGCAAAAGTTGGCTTGGGTGCTGAGGATGGCTCTATAGCCTCTGCCTCAGGTGCTAGAATGGCTCTTGTTGCAACAGAGCAACGCCCCAGATGGGCAGAGCATTGCCCCCTGTTGGGCATGCCGGGTGGATCCCGGTTGGGCACATGCGGGAGTCTGTCTGACTGCTTCCCCATTTCCAACTTTAGAAAAATACAAAAAAAATCAATGATGATCAAAAAAATCCTCAAGGCATCTAGGTAAAAGGAGAACATAACATTTATAGGAATGCTTATTTGGTTATCATCAGACTTCTCACCAGAAACCCTACAAGCCATAAGAGAGTAGACCCAAACATTTAAAGTACTGAAAGAAAAATTACCAGCCAAGAATGCTATATCCATAAATGTTATCCTGCAAATATTAAGGAGAAATAAAAACTTTTGCAGACATACAGAAGCTGAGGAAATTTATCACCAGAGAATCACCACTGCAGAAAATCCTCAAGGGAATTATTCAACCAGATACAAAGAAGAAACAAAATTACGAATAAAAGCTCCAACAAGGTTACAATGAAAAGGATAATCTGTGACATCAATAACAGAAAAGGGGAGAGGATAAAGATCTGCAGTAAGAAAAAGGATTGAGTGCAGAGCACTCATTAGACTATAAAGACTCTTGTATATAGGAACATTTTTTTCTTAATAAACTTATGGTAACCACGCACAAAAAAAAATACTGAAATACATAGCTTAAAAAAAAACAAACAGGAAACAGTGGAAACAAGTATAGAATATCACCAAACAAAAACAACCAACAGAAACATAAAAGACAAAAACTAAACAAGACACAGATCTGCCAGAACACAAAACATAAAATGACTATAGAAAATCCATGTGTCAATAATTACCCTAAATGTAAATGGACTGAACTCACCAATAAAAATGCACAGAGTAGTAGACTGGATCAAAACCAAGCCACATGCTGCCTTCAGGAGCCACATTTAAGCTGCAGGGATAAAATTAGACTCAAAGTGAAAGGTTGAAAAATGAGTCTCCAAGCAAATAATACCTAAAGAAAAGGAGGTGTAGTCATACTAATATCTGACAATGCAAATTTCAAGACAACAGAGGTAACCATAGACAAAGATAGATATTGTGTAATGAAAAAGAGGGCATTGTATTAAGAAGACATAATATTTCCTAAAATATATGGACCAAATTAGGAAGCACCAAAATATATGACTTCTGCTAATAAATCTAAAAATAGAAGCAGACAAAAATACTATCAGAGTTGGAGAACTCAACAACCATCGAAAGCTTAAGGTAGAACATCCAAACTGAAAATCAATAAAGAAACATAGGCCTTAAGTGACAAATCAAATTTTACATTCCATTTTGGTGTGCATAGAATGTTCTCAAGGATAGACCATGTGTTGGACCACAAAACTAACATCAACAAATTCAAGAAGATTGAAATTATACTAAGCATATTTACTGACCATAAGGCTTTGAAATTAGAATTCAACTGCAAAAGAGAAGTAAAGAAACCCACAAAAAATGTGAAAATTAAACAACATACTTCTAGAAAAATGACTGGGACAAAAAAAATAAAAGCAGAGATCAAAAGATATATACAGACAAATGAGAATGATGACACAACATATAAAAATTTCAGGGATGTAGCAAAAGCAATAATAAGAGGGAAGTTTATATCATTACAAGCTAATATTGAGAAACAAGAGAGATTCCAGGTAAACAACTACCATCACATCTTAAAGAACCAGAAAAAGAACAAAGGCTACCAAAATTCAACAGAAGAAAGGAAATATTAAAACTTAGATCAGAACTAAATGAAATAGAGAACAGAAAACTATAGAAAAAATTAATAAAATAAAGAGCCACTTCTTTAAAAACATCAATAAAATTGACAAACCCCTGGCCAGACTCACTAAGGAAAAAAGAGAAAGGACTCATATAAACAAAATCTGAAATGAAAGAGGAGATATTACCACAGACATCATAGATAAACAAAAGATCATACTGGAATATTATGAAAGATTGCATGCCACCAAATTCAACAATCTAGAAGAAATAGATAAATTTCTCAAACTATACCATCTTCCTCGACTGAGTCATAAAGAAATGAAAATCTAAATAAAACCATAACTAGGGAGAAAATAGAAACAAATATCAAAAACCTCCCCATAAATAAAAGTCAAGAACCAGATGGCTACATTAATGAATTCTACCGAACGTTCAAAGATTTGGCAACTATCCTTCCCAATGTCTTCCAAAGAATAAACGAAGAAGTTCCACTACCCAACACATTTTCCAAGGCCAACATAACCCTGATACCAAAACCTGGCAAAGACAACACACACACACACACACACACACACACACTACATATCAATATCTCTTATGAGTACAGATGCCAAAATCCTAAAAAAATATAGAGCAAATAAAATACAATGTATTAAAAAATAATACATCATGATCAAGTAGGATTCATTCAAGGAGCGCAAGGATGGTTCAACATATCTAAATCAATGAACATAATACAACACATCAACAAAACAAAGAACAAAAGTCATATGATCCTATCAATAGATGCAGAAAAGTCATTCAATAAGTTACAACATCCCTTTATGTTTAAAATATTTAATAAAATGTGAATAGAAGGAAAGCACCTCAACGTAATAAAGGCCATATATGACAAACCATCAGCTAAAATCACACTAAATAATAAAAAAATAAAGGTTTTTCCTCTAAAATCAAGAACAAGATAAGGCTCTCTCTCTCTCCACTCTTATTAAACATAGTTCTGGAAGTTTTAGCCAGAGCAATCAGCAAGAGAAAGAAATAAAAGGCATCCATATCAGGAAAGAAAAGTAAAGGTATCATTTTTTGCTGATGACATAGTCCTGTATATAGAAAACCCCAAAGAGTCCATGGAAAAACTAATAGGAACAACCAATATAGTAAAGTCGCAGGATACAAAACCAATATAGAAAATCTATTGCTTTCCTATATGCCTACAATGAAACTTCAGAAAATAAACTCAAAAAATAATTCCCTTCAAATTACAAGAGAAATAAATAAAATACTAGGAATAAACTTAACAAAGGATGTGAAGGACGTATATACTGAAAATTACAAAACATTGAAAGAAAATGAAAAAGACTCAATGAAATGGAAAAATATTCCATGTTAATGGGTAGGAGGAATCAACATAATTAAAATGGCCATATTGTCCAAAACAATATACAAATTTAATGCAATGCTCATAAAAATCTCAATGTCATTTTTTTAAAGAAATTGAAAAATAATCAGGTTTGTATGAAATCATAAAAAAAAAAATCCCTGGCCATTTGGCACAGTGGTAGAGTATAGGCCCAGTGTGTGGAAGTTCCAAGTTCGATTCCCGAACTGGGCACACAGGAGAAGTGTCCATCTGCTTCTCCAAACTTCCCCCTCTCCTTTCTCTTTATCTCTCTCTTCCTGTCCCACAGCCAAGGCTCCATTGGAGCAAAGTTGGCCCAGGCACTGAGGATGGCTCCATGGCCTCCACCTCAGGTGCTAGAATGGCTCCAGTTGCAATGGAACAACAGCCCAGGTGGGCAGAGCATCACCCCCTGGTGGGAATGCCAGGTGGATCCCAGTAGACCACATGCAGGAATCTGTCTCTCTACCTCCCTGCTTTTCATTTCAGAAACACATACATACATACATACATACATATCTACATACATAAAAATTGCCAAAGTACTCCTAAGAAAAAAGAATGACACCAGAGGTATCACAATACCTGACTTCAAATTTTACTACAGAGCTATGATAATCAAAACAGCATGGTATTGGCAGAAAAATAGACACAGAGAACAATGAAACAGAATCGAGAGCCCAGAAATAAAACCACATATATAACGTCAGATAATCTCCCTTCGACAAAGGAGCCAAAAACACACAATGGAGGAATGAAAGCCTCCTCACTAAATGGTGCTGGGAAAACTGTTAAGCCACATGCTAAAGAATGTAATTGGCTACAGATTGTCCCTCTGAACAAAACTTAATTCCAAATGGATCAGAGACCAAAATATAAGATCTGAAACAATCACATAGAAGAAAACATAAGTACTAAACTCATGGACCTTGACTGTAAAGAACAATTTATGAATTTGCCCCAAACGCCAAGGAAGTAAAGGCAAAAATAAATGAATGGGAATATATCAAACTGAGAAGTTTCTGCACAGGAAAATAAACTATCAACAAAACAAATAGGCAGCCAACTAAATGGGAGGTGATATTTGCAAACAACAGTTTTGATAAGGGGTTAATATGAAAAAAATTGGAGAACTCACAAAGCTCAGCAACAAACAAGCAAACAATCCAATTAAAAAATGGAGAGAGAATATGAACAGACACTTCTCCCAAGAGGACATAGAAATGGCCAATAAATATATGAAAAGATGCTCATCTTCACTAGCTATCCAAGAAATGTAAATCAAAACTAAAATGAGATACCACCTCACACCTCTTAGGCTGGCTATTAACAAGACAGGTAATAACAAGTACTGGAGAGGCTGTGGAGAAAAAGGAACTTTCATTCACTGTTGGTGGGAATGCAAATTAGTACAGCCATTATGGAAGAAAGTATTGTGGTTCATCAAAATATTAAGAATAGAACTACCATATGATCCAACAATCCCTCTACTGGGTATCTACCCCCCCAAATTCAAAAACATTGGTACGAAAAGACACATACACTCCAATGTTTACAGCAGCAAGGTTCACAGTGGCCAAGACATGGAAACAACCAAAATGTCTCTCGATAGAGGATTGGATAAAGAAGAAGTGGTACATATATTCAATAGATTACTACTCAGCCATAGAAATGATGACATATTGCCATTTATGACAATGTGGATGGACCTTGAGAACATTATACTGAGTGAAAATTTTAAATCAGAAAAAGTTAAAAACTGTATGATTTCACACATAGATGGGATATATAACTAAGGCTCATGAATTTAGATAAAATTGAAGTGGTTACCAGGGAGAAAATCATGTGGGGGAGGGGGACAGCAGAAGGAGTTGGGGGAAGGGTAGAAAAAGGGACAGATATAAGGTCACGGAAAATTATTTGACTTTGCATGATGGGTATACAACATAATCAACAGTTCAAATGCTTCTAGAAATATTTACCTGAAACCTATGTACTTTTATAGATCAATGTCACCCTGTTAAAGTTAATTTTCTAAATAAAATTTAAAAAATTATACCAGAAGAAATAAGCAGAAATTTCAAAAAAAAATTTTTTTCAGAGACAGAGAGAGAGTCAGAAAGAGGGATAGATAGGGACAGACAGACAGGAATGGAGAGAGATGAGAAGCATCAATCATCAGTTTTTTGTTGTGGCATTTTAGTTGTTCATTGATTGCTTTCTCATATGTGCCTTGACTGTGGGGCTACAGCAGACCGAGTATCCCCTTGCTCAAGCCAGCAACCTTGGGTCCAAGCTGGTGAGCTTTGCTCAAACCAGATGAGCTTGCGCTCAAGTTGGTGACCTCAGGGTCTTGAACCTGGGTCCTCTGCATCCCAGTCTGATGCTCTATCCACTGCGCCACCGCCTGGTCAGGCTCAATAATGTTTTAACACAACATCCTGAGATTTATAAGCCTTATCTCTCCATATAGTTAATTCAAATGAAATTAAATATGTATCTGCCAGATTGGTACTAGATTCATCAGGGAGATCGCTTAATAAATTATGTAAATGTATAACCACTATGCTGTATACCTTAACTAATATAAAACAATATTGCATGTCAGTTATAATTTAAAAATAAAAATATAAATAAATGTCTAAATTAAATAATTTTAATTAAAAATCAAATGTCCTACAAAAAACTGAATGTAGACACAGACCTTATACCTGTCATAAAAATTAATTCAAAATGGATCATAGAACTAATAATAAAACAAAAAATTATAAAACTAGAAGATAAGCAAAATCCTAGATGACCTTGGGTAAAGTGATGAATTTTTTTTTTGTATTTTTCTGAAGCTGGAAACGGGGAGAGACAGTCAGACAGACTCCCGCATGTGCCCGACCGGGATCCACCCGGCACGCCCACCAGGGGCGAGGCTCTGCCCACCAGGGGGTGATGCTCTGCCCCTCCGGGGCATCGCTCTGTTGCGACCAGAGCCACTCTAGTGCCTGGGGCAGAGGCCAAGGAGCCATCCCCAGCGCCCGGGCCATCTTTGCTCCAATGGAGCCTTGGCTGCGGGAGGGGAAGAGAGAGACAGAGAGGAAGGAGCGGGGGGTGGAGAAGCAAATGGGCACTTCTACTACGTGCCCTGGCTGGAAATCGAACCCGGGTCCCCCGCACACCAGGCCAACGCTCTACCTCTGAGCCAACTGGCCAGGGCCAAGGTGATGAATTTTTAAGTGCAACATCAAAATGTGATCCATGAAAGTAGTAATTGGTAAGCTGAAATTCATTAAAATTAAAAACTTCTGTTCTGTTAAAGATAATGTCAAGAGAATGAGAAGACAAGCAACAGACTTGGGGACAACATTTGCAAAAGATAAATCCAATAAAGGACAGTTAACCAAAATATGTAAAGAACTCTTAAAACACAACCATAAGATACAAAGAACCTAATTAAAAAATGGGCCAAAGCCCTGAACAGACAGCCCATCAGAAAAGATACACAGATGGTAAATGAGCAAATGAAAGATGTTCTATGTCATATGTCATTGGGGAAATGCAAATTAAAAGAAGAATGATATATATCTACAAACATATTAGAATAGCCAAAATATGGAACACTGACTATATATACCAAATAGTGGCAAGAATATGGAGCAACATGAACTCTCATTCATTGCTGGTGGGAATACAAAATGATACAGCCACTTTGCAAGACAGTTTGGTGGTTTCTTACAAAATTAAATATACTCCTACCATAGATCCAGTAATTAAGTTCCTTGTATTTATCCAAAGTATTTGAAAACATTTTCACACACACACACACAAAAAAAAACATGCACACAATGTTTATGGTAGCTTTTTTCAAATTACCAAAACTTGGAAGCAATCAAGATGTCTTTCAGTGGGTGAATGCATGAATAAACTGTGGTATATCTAGACAATGGAACATTATTCAGTGCTAAATGGAAATGAGCTGTCCAACCATGAAAATATATGGAGGGACTTTACATACATATTACTAAGTAAAAGATGCTTACCTGAAAAGGTTACATACTTTATAATTCCAACTATATGACTTTCTAGAAAAGGCAAAACTGCCAACAGTAAAATGATTAGTAGTTGCTAAGGGCTTGGGAGTGTGGTAAGGAAGGAAGGAAGAGGCAGAGCACAGAGGAAGTTTATGGTGGTGAAAGTATTTTGTATGATACTTTAATAGTGGATACATGTTATATATTTGTCCAAACCCATAGAGTACACAGCACCAATGTAAACTATATACTTTGGGTGACAATGATGTCTAATATAAGTGCATCAGTTGTAACAAATGTACCACTTTGGTGGCACATGTTGATAATAGGGGAGGTTATGCATGTGGGGCAGATGGGAAATCTCTCTACCTTCCTCTTAATTTTGCTGTGAACTTAAAACTATAGTAAAAGAAAGTATTTACTTTTTTTTTGTATTTTTCTGAAGTGAGAAGCAGGGAGGCAGAGAGACAGACTCCCACATGCTCTCAACCAGGATCCACCTGGCAAGCCCACTGGGGGGCGATGCTCTGCCCATTTGGGCTGTTGCTTCATTGCAACCAGAGCCATCTAGCACCTGAGGTGGAGGCCATGGAGCCATCCTCAGTGCCCAGGCCAACTTTGCTCCAATGGAGCCTTGGCTGCAGGAAGGGAAGAGACAGATAGAGAGGAAGGAGAGGAGGAGGGGTGAAGAAGCAGATGGGTGCTTATCCTGTGTGCTCTAGCTGGGAATTGAACCCAGGACTTCCACACACTGGGCTGATGCTCTACCTCTGAGCCAACAGGCTAGGGCCAAGAACATATGTATTTTGAAAGATCCAGTATCTTTATTAAAACAGTTAAACTAAGCAAACCTTAAGCACTATCGGTGTTTCTTTTAGATGATAAAAACAACATAAATCTTGAGTATGTTCAGTATGTTTCACTAGTCCTTATTACTTAACAACTTCTTCAAGCCCCAGTCTTAAACTTGGGTCTTGATGAGTGCATGAACCTGTATCTTAGTGAAAGTGCCAAGA
Organism: Saccopteryx bilineata; assembly: GCF_036850765.1. NCBI lineage: Eukaryota > Metazoa > Chordata > Mammalia > Chiroptera > Emballonuridae > Saccopteryx > Saccopteryx bilineata. The sequence continues at coordinate 101,268,314 of NC_089502.1, read as the reverse complement.
TCCCTTTTGGGGATTTGTCTCTGAACTGCCAGCTTTCTGGACTTCAGACCATTTTCTATTTTGAGTGAAAGCTCCAATCTAGCAAGAGTGTATTGATTGCTTTCCAACTAATCTTAGGGAAAGCATTGGTTGGCTGTTTTGGCATCTTTGTTCAGCTAAAAATGATTATCTCTCTGGCTTCTAATGCAAAATACAGTCTTCATTTTTTTTTTCCTGTGATGAGGGTGCAGAATATCCTTCAATTGTGTTAAGTATAAAGTTATTGCATGTCTTTGAATAGTCTTTGAGAAGTTATACTGGGTAGATTTTCTCTCTAGAGGTAAATAAGACAACATAACCCATTCTTCTCTTTCTCTCAGTCATAAAATTTGACTTAAATTTGCACAAACTGCAAGTTACCTGAGGTTATCCCTCTGCATTTTAGGAATAGATTTCTTAAAGGCCCAGTGGCCCTTCCAAAAGAGTGGACCATTTTGAACAAAAATTCAAAATTTTGGTACATGAGTTTTATATGAGATCAGAAAATTTTTCTATTGGGAGAAGCTCTGAGCTTAATAAAGAAAAGTTTAAAGTTGAGTAGAAGAGAGCACTCATGAAGTAATGGGGAGTATGAATGGCTTCTTATAAGTAACTCAGGTACAAAATTATGATGAGTCTTCCAGAACAAGAGAAATTACTAGAAGCTCCTTTTCAGGCCACATTAAAAAAAATTAGCCTGACCTGTGGTGGCACAGTGGATAATGCATCGACCTGGAAATGCTGAGGTCGCCGGTTTGAAACCCTGGGCTTGCCTGGTCAAGGCACATATGGGAGTTGATACTTCCAGCTCCTCCCCTCTTCTCTCTCTCTGTCTCTCTCTGTCCTCTCTAAAAATGAATAAAGAAAAAAAAGATTTAAAAAAAATATTCTTCCCTTGATGTGAACCAGCACGACTCGTAATTTTGCAGGTCTCGAACAGTGGAGGATTAGAAAATAAACACAGAAAGAAAAAAGATGGGATGGGGAGGTCTTATGGTGGCTGATGGCCTACCAAAAAGCACCTGCACTCCCAAAAGCTTTATTTTTGTAGTGTAAAGCAAAGTTATTTGCAAATCAAAGAGATCTCAGATATAAAGTCTCATTTTCAAGGCAACCCAAGAATTTTCCCCAGTGCAGAAAACCTTCCACCATGTATAACATCTTAACTTCACAAAGCAAAGGGTAAAAAACAAAACTGCCTCCAGTCTCTCTGAGGGACATGGGGAATAGAATGAGTAGAAATAATACAGCCTGACCAGGCTGAGGTGTAGTGTGGATAGAGTGTCGGACTGGGATGTGGAGGACCCAGGTTCGAGACCCTGAGGTCGCCAGCTTGAGCGTGGGCTCATTTGGTTTGAGCAAGGCTCACCAGCTTGAGCCCATGGTCGCTGGCTCAAGCAAGGGGTCACTTGGTCTGCTGTAGCATCCCCCCCCCCAGTCAAAGCACATATGAGAAATCAATCAATGAACAACGAAGGAACCACAATGAAAAATTGATGTTTCTCATCTCTCTCCTTTCCTGTCTGTCTGTCCCTATCTGTCCCTCTCTCTGACTCTCTCTGTCTCTGCCACACAATAATAATAATAATAATACAGCATCACAGCTAACATGGAGGTGTGGGGAAGGGCATGTAAATTGCCTTTACCAACTTCAACAATCAGTCAGAGGTTCTGGGGAAGAGCTTAGCCTTTAGCAACTTAATCAAGCAAGCGAGGTGTGGGGATAGGCAGCAAGGATCCTGTCAGGTTCCTGGCAGTGCCCCACACTTCTGTCCCCCCAAATCTAAACCACGGGGATCCTGTCAGCTTGCAGTCCCCAACATTCCCTTCCCATTATTCATCAGGATAAACACTGGAAATGCCATTGGTTTGCTACAGCTAGACAAGGAAAGTAAATCTGTGTTGTCTGGGCATTATATCCCAGGATCTGAGTAACTGGCTTGGCTTGACACCTCATGTAATCATCAGAATACAGTAGGGATAGTGCCTTACATCTATGGAGTTCTCACCACAGTTTTACAAAATAGAACTGTGTCTATTATGTGAGTCTACCAAGATTCAGAATGAATATTTCAATTGTTTAAAGCCACATAGCTAAACAGTGTCAGGGCTGGGACTCAAATTCAGTCTGTGTGTGTGACTCCAGAACCCATCTCTTTTCCCTGTATCAGCATTACTGAGTTTGGAAGAATTTTAGTCACTGGGACTACCATCGTTCTACAGCTCACTGAAGTAGTATTGTATCAATACTTTACCCAGCAACTGTTAAGACTAGTAAGGGGTGAACTAAATTCTCCCTAGGGTTTTAAATTCAGGCTGAAGGTACTCTCACCTAAGTGTGTAGAGGTTAGCCAGAACCATGATTACTTTCAGATTTAATAGACACTCTATTAACCTTAGTTTTGCCTCTATCTCAACACTTACTGTGGGGTAAGTACAGTGCTAGCAGTTCTAAGGTGCAGCATGTTATTTAATCATCACAGCTCTCTCATGAGGTATAGGGATGAATGTATCCCCATATTACAGATGAGAAGGTTGAGGTACAAAGAAATGAGCTGACATGTTCACTCTCATAGCCAGGTCTGTCTAACTTCATATGTAGTTTGCTCTGTATAACACCTACCTATTTTGCTTCTGTCTCAGTAATATTTTTCAGAGGCTTTAAACTGAATATTTTAGGTGAGATCTTCAAGAAATCCTTGTGTAACTTTAAAAATGCTTAGGCTATATAACCTCTATCCTTTGCCTCCCCCTGTGAATATTATCCTCAGCAGCAATCTTGCACCCTAGTGGAACTCACAGCAAAAGAAAGTGTAAATTGGTCTGAGAGGATAATTGCGTCTTTCTTAGTAATCTAGGCTTCAGCTTTGCCTTGACCTTGGTTGCTTTCTAGTCTTGACAGAAAAGTAAACTGAGTTTGCTCTTGGATGTAGTGAGAGTCAAGGTGCTAGGTCTGGGTCTGTTTGCAACTGAACTGAAGGTTTTGGCTTCTTATATTAAAACATCCAATAGCCACCTGTTGAGTGAACGCACTTCTTTTCTGACCTAAATCTGATCAGTACTAATCAGAGCGAAAATGTCATTTGTATTCTGCATTCCTCCTGTTTCTTTGGGATTGGGGTATGCTATGTTTAATAAAGCATGCATTAGGAAATACTGAAAAAAAAGATATTTTAATGTAGTCCTTTTCTCCCAAAAGATTTAAATTTCCCCTAATGTATGTATGTGTGAGTGTTTTAGACCATGTATCACTGAAAATTATGTGTAGGTTATTGCATTTGTGGAACAAAATCTCCCTTAAGTGATATATCTACTATGTGTCATAAAAAATTAATTTACATTATGTGTACATGTTTTCATTTTAGGCATCTTTAATAGAGGAATATATTCTGATAGATTAGTTTGCAGTGTTTCTAAATAATAAATCATAAACACAAATAAAAGAAATCCTAAAGTGTGCTTATTTGTCAGTTATATATTGGTTAACCTTGTATGATTTTACCATAATTCTTACTATTGTCATTTTCTTTTACTGTAAAACAATTCACTTTTTGGGCATAAGATACATAATTATGAATGTTAATATAGCACCCTAATGCATCTCATCTCCCTTTGTATTATGGCACAAGTTTACTTCAGGGACACAAAAGTACTTTCTCTCATTACTCATAGTAACTGTTATAAGACACTAAATTGAGATATAAATATATTCATTATTTACCTATTTTGTTAATTAGAATTTTCTTACATCAAGACTATAGAAAATAATGTTTACAATGCAACTAAGAACCATGGAACCCAGTCTTAAAAATTAAAGAAAGGAAACTTGTATTATGAAGGATAGAGCAATGGAGTTTGGCGTTATTATTACAGGTTCTTAGTCCTCAGTAGAAATAGTGGAAATACTACTGGGAAAGTCTTTAACTATTTTATTGTCTTGTCTTATGGGTAATTCAGGGCAATAATTTCCACCTGACTGGGATCTGGTAATGATTAAATAGGTATTGCAGAGAAAAAAATTCCTAGATGCCAGTGAATGTATACTGCTTTTAAGTTGGTGTTTGAAAGTTAAAGAGAAAGTAGCCTTTTTCTAAATGTTAATTCACCAAATATATATTTATGTAGCAACTTTTAATGATATAATTTCATTGATTTAATAAACATTATTTGAGTTACAGTACCTAGTGGTATGTTAAACAATGCGGTAGGGATCACAGCAGGAAAGGAGTATGCACTAGCCTTGAACTCTAGTGAAGGGAGATAGGTGGAATGGTTTGAGCAAAGGGGTAAAGAAGTGTCCAAGTGAGTGTTACCAGCAGTGATTGTGACAAGTGGAAGAAGAACATCATAAGTAGTTTGCAAAAAAGAGTGAAGGGAGCAGAATTTGGCCAATTCATAAAGAGTGGTTGGGGCGAAATGTAGGTTTGGAAGAATATTAAGGACTCTCATACAACTTAAGATTTATATAAGGGGTCAGTGAGAGGTATATTTGAACAATCTATAGAAGGCTCAGAAAAGCAAACTTTATTTAGTAGGCAATGGGGAGCCATTGCAGACTTGTGACTAGGTAAATAAGAATGAAATTGGTGTTTGTGGAAAATTGGTGTGAATCGGATAGAAAGTAGGGAATTCATGTGACGTGGATACTTATGTGGAGTAGGGACAGTAGGAATAGAAAAAAACAAGTTAATGTGTGAGATGTTTCATAGCCAGGATTTGATGACTGGTTCAATATAAATGCTGAATAAGAGGAAGAGTTAAACAATAGTTACAAGGTTTGAGCCTGTGAGACCTTTAAGTATTTAACACAAATAAGACAAAACAAAAGGGTAAAGTAGGAAGACAGGTTTTATGCCAATATTTGATTGTTTTGTTTTGTCTTGTCTTTAGTTTGAAGTGTTTGATGAGAGATGTAGAGATTTAACAAGCAATTTTGGAACATAGGTAGAATTGTTGTGGTACTTAGGCGAGAGATCAGCACTAGACCTATAGAATTCTATTCCTAATCTAAACTAATTTAGGGTCCAGATAAATATCTTCAGGTGTTCACTTCATCTTAAAAATATCATCTGCCCTTAACCTACATCCTACTCTAGCTACCAATTTTTTCTTTCAGACTTGTTAGGCTCTTTTATTTTTTAATAAGCTTTTATTTACTGATTTTACAGAGAGAGGGGTGAGAGGATGTGAGAAGTAGCTGCTTCACTCTAGCCCTTCATTGGTTGTACTCTCATATGTGCCTTGACTGGGCAAGCCCAGAGTTTTGAATTGGAGACCTCATCATCCCAGGTCAGTATTCTATCCACTGCGCCACCGCAAGTCAGGCAGACTGGTTTGGCTTTTAAACAGTATTCTTACACTCATTGTCCCCATTTTCTCATCTCCCATTTCCTTACTGCAGTGTGGCTTTTGCCTATATGACAACTTTTCTCTGTATAGTTCCAAGATGAATTAGTGACCTTCAGAGTGAAAAAAAAATAAGGAGCAACTTTCCTTATCCTTTTTAGTGGGTCTTTTTTCAATCGTGGTTTTTCAGCAGTGTAGTACAATGCAAGGAACATAGATAGCTCTTATTATATAACAGAATTGGTAGTAAATCTCATATCCACTGGCTGACCTTTTGAAAATTACTTAATCCCAATTTCCTCATCTGCAATATGGGGATAGTGATATCTACCTTACAGAGTTATGAGTAAATGAGGTGATATGTATGAAACCCTTTGAAAATAGTAGTTGGTTGAACACTTCTTTCTGGAAATTTCTTCCCTTTGATTAATTATCAAGCACCTTTTCCTCATAGTTTTCTTTCTACTAATTATTTTCAGCTCTTTTCCTTAACTTGTCTCTTAAACAGTGGTATACTCTAAAGTAGTAGTCCTCAAACTTGAGAGTGCATTAGTATCCCCAGGAGAGTCTCTGATCAAGAAGTTGTCAAGTAATGCTAGTGCTATATATTAGTCTGAGGTCTAAATTTAACAACCATAACTTGAGTTCCTCCTTAGACTTTCTCATTCTATGAACTTTTCTTTAGAGGCTTCAGCTATTACTGATGACTCTCATGTACCTACAGTGGTCCCTTGTCTATTGTGGGGTTAGGTTCCAGAACTCCCTGCGACAGGCAGAAATCCACGAAGTAGCGACCTTATATTTATTTTATTATTTATATATATTTTAAGGCTTTATAAACCCTCCCCACATTCTTATAAACCTTTCCCACACTCTTATAAACACTTCCTATGCTCTTAAACACTTTTTACACTCTAGAAAAAGCTTATTTTATTGCAAAAATAAATTAAAATAATAAATATATAAAAATACCTATCTACCGCAAAATCCCAAGATATAGTGGAAAATCTGTGATACAAAATTAGATATATACTATTTAAAAATCTGCGATACAGTGAGACCATCTGCAAAAAGTGAACCGCAATATGGTGAGGGATGATTATATATCCAGAGAAGACCAAATTCCTAGATTTCAGATTATCACATTCAACTACATGTGACACTTCTTCACCAAGTTGTTACCTGAACATATCATAACCCAACATGCCCAACCTGATTCTAAAGTACATGTGGACATATAAATCTGTAAAATGAGTCAGAACAGATTTGGAAATAACAATAATGAAGAAAGGGATCAGCCTTGTTGAAATATATTATAAAAGCACATTAAATAAAAACAGTTTTGTACTAGCAAATGAACAGACAGGTCAACAGATGATAATTGAGTCTAGAAATTGATCCAAAGACATAGTTTAAATCCAAAGACATTGTATCTTGAAATATTAAAAGTCTTTCTAAAAAGATACAAACGAAGCCATAAAGTTGACTATACAAAAGTTAAAATTCACGCCATCACAAAAAAGACATAAACAAAATCTAAAGACAAGAAAACATTTTGCATCTGTTATGAGAAAGTTCTGGTTCCCCTAATATGTAAAAAAAAAAAAAAGCTCTTGAGATTGAAAATCACTAAGGAAAATAGGAACAAACCATTATAAAAGAGGAAATAAAGGACCTAATACAGGCAGTCTAGAGAAAATGAAAGCTGGTTTATAAAAATAAATGAAAAGATGTTCAACAATACACATAATGAAAGAATTATAGATCAATTTAAAGGGCAACAACTCTCATTGGGAGCTACAATTTTCACTTATCAGAATGACAAAAATCAGAGCATTTGGGCCCTGGCCGGTTGGTTCAGTGGTAGAGCGCTGGCCTGGCATGCAGGAGTCCTGGGTTCGATTCCCGGCCAGGGCACACAGGAGAAGCGCCCATCTGCTTCTCCACCCCTCTCCCTCTCCTTCCTCTCTGTCTCTCTCTTCCCCTCCTACAGCCAAGGCTCCATTGGAGCAAAGTTGGCTTGGGTGCTGAGGATGGCTCTGTGGCCTCTGCCTCAGGCGCTAGAATGGCTCTGATTGCGGCAGAGCGATGCCCCAAGATGGGCAGAGCATCGCCCCCTGATGGGCATGCCGGGTGGATCCCGTTCAGGTGCATGCGGGAGTCTGTCTGACTGCCTCCCCGTTTCCAGCTTTGGAAAAATACAAAAAAAAAAAATCAGAGCATCTGATATACATATTTTTGGGCAAGCATGTACAAAAATGCATACCTTTACATTGCTATATACCTTGCTACTCAAAATGTGATCCTAGGACCAGCAGTATCTGTTTTAAACAAGAGCTTATTAGAAATGCTGCCCTATTCCAGATATAATAAAACAGAATCTTTATTTTAATGAGATCTCTAGTTCATTTGTTTGCACACGAAAGTTTGAAAAGCATTGCTCTAATATAGTGTTGGTGGAAGTGCAAATTAGCATAACCTCTTTGGATTTTGGGAGACTTTACAACAATTAAACATTTGCATACTCTTTGAACAAGAATTCCACTTGTAGGAATTTATCTAACAGATATAATTATATATATATATGTCTAAAGATGGACAAAGATATTTATTGCAGCACTATTTGTACTAGCAAAAGTTAGAAACCATCTCAATGTTCATTAATTGAGCAAAGGGCAAATAAACTATGAAAAAATTCAGACACTGCAATTAGATGCAGTTATTAAAAATCTGTGAAAAAACACATGCAGATATGAATTTATCTTCCAGATGTATTGTTTTGTTTTGTTTTCATTTAGATAATTAAATTTAACAGGGTAGCATAGGTCAACCAGAGCACATAGATTTAGGGAAAACATCTCTACATCATTTGGACAGCTGATCATGCCATATACCCATCACCCAAAGTCAAATCATTCTCCCTCACCCTATATTTTGTTTCTCTTTAAGCCCTTCTCCTTCACCCCACTCCCCTCACCCCCTCCCTTCCCCTCCCCCTGGTAACCACTGCACTATTACCTATGTCCATGAGTCTTGATTTTCTGGAATCATAAAGTTCTTAGCTTTCTCTGATTTACTTATTCCACTCAGTGAAATGCTATCAAGGTCCATTCATGTTGTCGTAAATGGTACCATGTCATCATTTCTTATGGCTGAGTAGTATTTCATTGTATATATGTACCACTTCTTCTTTATCCTATCCTCTATTGAAGGGCATTTCAGCTGTTTCCATGTTTTGGCCACTGTGAACAATGCTGTGATGAACATGGGGGTGAATGTGTCTTTATGTACCTATGTTTTCAAGTTTTGGAGGTACATACCGAGTAGAGGGATTGCTTGGTCATATGGTAGTTCCTTTCTTAATTTTTTGAGGAACTACCATATTTTCTTCCATAATGATTGTACTACTTTACATTCCCACCAACAGTGAATGAGGGATCCTTTTCCTCCTCAGCCTCTCCAACACTTGTTATTACCTGTCCTGGTGAAAATAGCGAATCTAACAGGTAGTATCTCATTGTAGTTTTGATGTACATTTCTCTTATAGCTAGAAAAGATGAGCATTTTTCCATATATCTCCCATGGTTTTATTGGGTTGTTTGCTTGTTTGTTGCTGAGTTTTGTGAGTTCTTTATATATTTTAGATATTATCCCCTTATGTGAGCTGCAGAAATGAAGAACACAATGGAAGGAATTAAAAGCAGTATGAATGAAGCTGAGAATCGAATCAGCGAGTTAGAGGACAAGATAAATAAAGGCACGGAAGCAGAGCAGAAAAAAGAAAAGAGACTCAAAAAGTCTGAGGAAACTCTAAGAGAGCTCTGTGACAATATGAAGAGAAATAACATCCGCATCATAGGGGTTCCTGAAGAAGAAGAGAAAGAACAAGGGATAGAGACTTTGTTCAAGCATATTATAATTGTTTGAAAATATCATCTCCCATTTAGTTGGCTGTCTATTTTGTTGTCAGGTTTTTTTTTGTTTGTTTTTTGTTTTTTTGCTGTGCAGAAGCTTTTTAGCTTGATGTAGTCCTATTCATTTATCTTGCCTTTACTTCCCTTGCCTTTGAGATCAAAATCATAAAATGTTCTCTACTGCCAAGGTCTATGAGTTTAGTATCTATGTTTTCTTCTATGTGATTTATTGTTTCAGAACTTATAGTTAGGTCTTTGATCCATTTGAATTAATTTTTGTGCAAGCAGATAAACTATAGTCAATTTTCTTTCTTTTGTATGAGGCTTTCCAATTTTCCCAGCACCATTTATTGAAGAGGCTTTCTTTTCTCCATAGTGTTTTTGGATCCTTTATCAAAGATGATTTTACCATATATATATGGTTTTATTTCTGGGCTCTCTATTGTGTTCCATTGATCTATGTGTCTATCTTTCTGCCAGTACCATACTGTTTTGATTATCGTGGCTCTGTAGTATAATTTGCAGTCAGGTATCATAATGCTTTCAGCTTCGTCTTTTTTTTTTCCTTTGAATTACTTTGGTTATTTAGGGGTTTTTTATGGTTCCGTATAAACCTGGTGATATTTTCTTCCATTTCTTTAAAAAATGACATTGAAATTTTGATGGGTATTGCATTAAATTTGTATGTTGCTTTGAGTAATGTGGTCATTGTAACTATATTTATTCTTCCTATCAAAGAACATGAGATATTTTTCCATTTCATTGTGTCTTATCAATGTCCTTTAATAATGCTTTGTAGTTTTCAGTATATAGGTCCTTTACATTCTTTGTTCCTTATTCCTAAGTATTTTAAATTACTTTTTTATTGCAACTGTAAAAGGGATTATTTTTTGAGTTCTTTTTCTGAAGTTTCATTGTTGGCATATAAGAAAGCAATAGACTTCTGTATATTAATTTTGTATCCTACAACCCTACTGTATTGGTTTATTGTTTCTAATAGCCTTTTTGTGGAGTCTTTGGGGTTTTCTGTATACAAGATTATGTCATCTGCAAAAAGTGAAACCTTTCCTTCTTCTTTCTCAATATATATGTGTTTTATTTCTTTCTCTTGTCTGATTGCTCTGGCTAGAACTTCCAGCACTATGTTAAATAGGAGTGGAGAGACTGGTCAGCCTTGTCTTGTTCCTGATTTAAGAGGAAAAGTTTTCAGTTCTTTACCATTATGATGTTAGCTAATAGTTTTTTGTAAGTGGACTTTATTAAGTTAAGGTATTTTCCTTTTATACCCATTTTGTTCAGTGTTCAAACATAAAAGGATGTTGTATTTTCTCAAGTGCCTTTTCCGCATCTATTGATAGGATCATATGGTTTTTGTTCTTTGATTTGTTGATATGGTGTATTATGTTAATCATTTCACTTATGTTAAACTATCCTTGTGTTTATAGAATGAATCCCATTTGATCATGATGAATTACTTTTTTTAAAGTGATGTTGTATTTGATTTGCTAGTATTTTGCTTAGGAATTTTGCATCTGTATTCATTAGAGATATTGGTCTGTAGTTTTCTTTATTTGTGTATTGTCCTTGCCAGGTTATGGTGCTAAGGTTATGTGGGCCTCATAAAATATTTTTGGAAGTGCCTGACCTGTGGTGGCGCAGTGGATAAAGCATTGACCTGGAAATGCTGAGGTCACCGGTTCGAAACCCTGGGCTTGCCTGGTCAAGGCACATATGGGAGTTGATGCTTCCAGCTCCTCCCCACCTTCTCTCTCTGTCTCTCACTCCTCTCTCTCTCTCTCTCTCCCTCTCTGTCTCTCTCTCTCCCTTTCTCTCTCCTCTCTAAAATGAATTTTAAAAATTTAAAAAAAAACTTTAAAAAATATTTTTGGAAGTATTGCTTCTTCTTCAATTTTTTGGAAGACTTTCAGAGGCATAGGAACCAAATCTTCCTTGAATGTTTGGTAGAATTCAATAATATAGCCATCTGGCCCTGGACTTGTAATTTTAGCGAGGTTTTTGATAGTTGTTTCTATTCCTTCCCTACTTATCAGTCTATTTAGGCTTTCTACTTCATGATTCAGTCTAAGAAGATTGTATAATCTTCTAGATTGTTAAATTTGGTGGCATATAGTTTTTCATAGTATTCTACTATAATCCTTTGTATATCTATTATATCTGTGGTAATTTCTCCTCTTTCATTTTGGATATTGTTTATATAAGTCTTTTCTATTTTTTCTTCAGTGAGTCCTTCCAGGGGCTTGTAAATTTTGTTGAGCTTTTCAAAGAACCAGCTCTTTGTTGTATTAAATTTTTTATAGTTTTTCTGTTCTCTATTTCATTTATTTCTGCTCTAACTTTTTTATTGATTTTAATTTGTGTTTACATACATTCTAGTGTTGCCCCAAATGCATCCCCCTTCCCCTGTATTCCTCTCAACATCTGCCTTGCACCCCTCCCCATTGCCCTCCCTTCTTCTCTTCAGGTATATCCCCTCCTATCATTCCCTTTCCCTCTGTCCTCTTTTCCTCTGGTCCCTTTGATCTCTCCTCTGTCTCAATTCCATTCCTCACTTCACATTGTTCATTGAATTCCTCAAATTAGTGAGGTCATATGATATTTTTCTTTTTCTGCTTGGCCATTTCACTTAACATAATAATTTCCAGGTCCATCCATGTTGTCAAAAAAGGTAAGATTTCTTTCTTTTTCATGGCCTCATAGTATTCCATTATATATGTACCACTGCTTTTTTTTTTTTTTTTCAGAGAGAGAGAGATAGACAGGGACAGACAGACAGGAACGGAGAGAGATGAGAAGCATAAATCATTAGTTTTTCATTGCACATTGCAACACCTTAGTTGTTCATTGATAGCTTTCTCATATGTGCCTTGACTGCGGGCCTTCAGCAGACCAAGTAACCCCTTGCTGGAGCCAGTGACCTTGGGTTCAAGCTGGTGGGCTTTTTGCTCAAACCAGATGAGCCCGCACTCAAGCTGGCGACCTCAGGGTCTTGAACCTGGGTCCTTCCGCATCCCAGTCCAACGCTCTATCCACTGCACCACCACCTGGTCAGGCTGTGCCACTGCTTTTTAATCCACTCGTGCACTGATGGACACTTGGAAGGTTTCCAGATCTTCGCTATTGTGAACAATGCTGCCATAAACATGGAGGTGCATTTCTCCTTTTGAAACAGTGCTATGGTGTTCTTTGGGTATATTATTAAAAGTGGGATAGCTGGGTCAAAAGGCAGTATGATTTTTAATTTTTTTGAGGCATCTCCATACTGTTTTCCATAGTGGCTGCACGAGTGATGCCGGAGAGCTTATTGCCTATGTTTTCCTCAAGGATGCTTATGGTTTCATGACTTGCATTTAAGTCTTTTATCAATTTTGAGTTTATTTTTGTGAATGGTGTTAGTTGGTGGTGTGGATTCATTTTTTTGCAGGTAGTTGACCAATTTTCCCAGCATCATTTGTTAAAGAAACTGTTTTTACTTTATTGTATGCTATCACCACCCTTAACAAATATCAATTGTTCATAAAGGTACAGGTTTATTTCTGGAATTTCTGTTCTGTTCCATTGATCTATATGCCTGTTATTATGCCAGTACAAAGCTATTTTCAGTACATTGGCCTTGTAGTATAACTTGATGTCCGTAACTGTGATGTCACCCACTTTATTCTTCTTCTTCAAGATTGCTGAGGCTATTTGTGTTCTTTTTTGTTTCCATATGAACTTTTGGAATATTTGTTCTATATCTTTGAAGTATGTCCTTGGTATTTTAATAGGAATTGCATTGAATTTATAAATTGCTTTGGGTAATATGGACATTTTAATGATGTTTATTCTTCCTAGCCATGAACACGGTGTATGCTTCAACTTGTTTGTGTCTTCCTTGATTTCTTTTATCAATGTTTGATAATTTTCCGAGTACAATTTTTTAACCTCTTTGGTTAAATTTATTATTAAGTATTTTAATTTTTTTTTGTTGCAATAGTGAAGGGGATTGTTTTCTTAATTTCTCTTTCAGACAGACCATTGGTGGTGTATAAAAATGCCTTTGATTTCTGAGTATTAATTTTATATCCTGCCACCTTGCTGAATTCATTTATCAGGTCCAGTAGTTTTTTTACTGCAACTTTAGGGTTTTCTAAGTACAGTATCATATCATTAGCAAATAATGATAGTTTTACTTCTTCTTTTCTAATTTGGATGCCTTTTATTTCTTCTTCTTATCTGATTGCTGTGGCTAGGACTTCCAGAACTATATTGAATAAGAGTGGTGAAAGGGAGCACCCCTGCCTTTTTCCTGATCTTAAGGGGATTGCTTTTAACTTTTGCCTATTGAGTATGACATTGGCTGTGGGTTTGTCATAGATGGCCTTTATCATGTTGAGGTATGTTCCCTGTATTCCCACTTTGCTGAGAGTTTTGATCATAAATGGGTGCTGGATTTTATTGAATGCTTTTTCTGCATCTATTGAAATTATCATGTGGTTTTTCTCCTTCCATTTTTTTATGTGATGAATCACATTGATTGATTTGCGAATATTGTACCAGCCTTGCTTCCCCAAAATAAATCCCCCTTGATCATAGTATATGATTTTTTTCATGTATTGTTGGATCCAGTTTGCTAATATTTTGTTGAGAATTTTAGCATCTAAATTCATCAGGGATATTGGCCTATAGTTTTCTTTCTTTGTGTTGTCTTTGCCTGGTTATGAGGTGAGAATTATTCTGCCTCATAAAAGGAGCTTGGAAGTTTTCCCTCCTCTTGAATTTTTTGGAATAGGTTGAGAAGTATAGGAGTTAGTTCTTCTTTAAATGTTTGGTAGAATTCACCTGTGTAGCCATCTGGCACAGGGCTTTTTTTTGTTGGGAGTTTATTGATAACTATTTCGATTTCATTTGTTGTAATTGGTCTTTTAGGTTTTCTGATTCTTCCAGATTGATTGTTGAAAGGTTATATTTTTCAAGGAATTTGTCCATTTCACCTAGGTTGTCTAATTTTTTGGCATAGAGTTCTTCATAGTATTTTCTTACACTCCTTTGTATCAATATTTCTCCTATGTCCATTGTTACTTCTCCACCCTCATTTCTAATTTTATTTATTTGAGTCCTTTCTCTTTTTTTCTTGGTGAGTCTGGCTAAGGGTTCATCAATCTTGTCTACCTTTTCAAAGAACCAGCTCTTGGTTTCATTGATCCTCTGTATTGTTTTTTTAGTCTCTATGTCATTTATTTCTGCTCTGATCTTTATTATTTCCTTCCTTCTACTTCCTGTAGGCTTTACTCGCTGTTCTTTTTCTAGTTCTTTTAGTTGCAAAATTAAGTTGTTTATTTGAGCTTTTTCTAGCTTCTTAAGGTATGTCTGTAATGCTATGAACTTCCCTGTTAGTACTGCTTTTGCTTTGTCCCACCAATTTTGAGTTGTTGTATGCTCATTATCATTTGTTTCAAGGAAATTTTTTATTTCTTCCTTCATCTCATTGTTTACCTAGTCATTGTTTAATAACATGCTGTTTAGTTTCCAAGTGTTTGAGTGTTTTTCAGTTTTCCTATTTTAGTTGATTTCTAGTTCCATGCCATTGTGGTCAGAGAAGATACTTGATATAGTTTCAATCTTAAATTTGTTGAGACTCATTTTATGCCCTAATATGTGGTCTATCCTAGAGAATGTACCATGAGCACTTGAAAAGAATGTATATTCTGCTGCTTTAGGGTGGAAGGTTCTGAAGATATCTATTAAACCCAGTTGACCTAGTGTATCGTTAATTCTGTTGTTTCTTTGTTAATTTTCTTTTTTGAGGATCTATCCATTGATGTTAGTGGGGTATTGAAATCCCCTACTATTATAGTATTTCTGTTGATCTCTCCATTTATGTCCATCAAAATCTGCTATATATATTTAGGTGCTCCTATATTAGGTGCATATATATTTATAATGCTTATCTCTTCCTGTTGGATTACTCCCTTTTTCATTATGTAGTGACCTTCTTTATCCCATCTCTTTGTTTTAAAGTCCATTTTGTCAGATATAAGTATTGCTATCCCAGCTTTTTTTTCATTTCCATTTGCATGAAATATTTTTTCCAACCTTTTACTTTTAGTCTATGTGTATCTTTTGTTTTGAGGTGCATCTCCTATAGAAAGCATATGTATGGATCCTGTTTTCTTATCCATGCAACTACCCTATGTCTTTTGATTGGAGTATTTAATTCATTTACATTTAACATTATTATTGATATGTAGTTGTTTATTGCCATTTTATTCTTTAAAGTTGTATTCTTCTTTTACTATATTCTTTTCCCCCTTTGTTCTGTTTACAACAAGCCCCTTAACATTTCTTGCAGCATTGGTTTGGTTACAATGAATTCCTTGAGGGTTTTTTTTTTTTTTTTCTGGGAAGCTTTTTAGTTCTCCTTCAATTTTAAATGATAGCTTTGCTGGAAAAAGAAGTCTTGGTTGTAGGCTCTGTTCTGCATTACTTTGAATATGTCTTGCTGTTCCCTTCTGGCCTCAAGTGCTTCTGTTGAGAAGTCAGATGTCATCCTTATGAGAGCTCCTTTGTAGGTGATAGCCTGTTTTACTCTTGCAGCTTTTAATATTTTTTCTATCTCTCTTAGCTTTGATATTTTAATTACGATGTGTCTTGGTGTAGATTTTTGGGGGTTTCTATTTAGTGGAATTCTCTGTGCTTCTTGAGCTTGTATGACTTTTTCCTGCATTAATTTAGGGAAGTTTTCAGCTATGATTTTATTGAACAGGTCTCTAACCCTTGTTCTTTCTCTACTTCTTCAGTAACCCCCAGGATGTGGATGTTGTTTCTATTTAGGCTGTCACAGAGTTCTCTTAGAGTTTCCTCAGATTTTTTTAGTCTCTTTTCTTTTTGCTGCTACACTTCTGTGCTTTCACTTATCTTGTCCTCTAAGTCACAGATTCAATCCTCTGCTTCATCCAGCCTGCTTTTAATTCCTTCCAGTTAGTCTTCATTTCTGATATTGTGTTTGTCATTACTGACTGGTTCTTCTTTATGATTTCTATGTCCTTTTTGATGCTTTCAATTTCTTTATTGACATGTTCATTAAGTCCATCTATTGTAGCTTTGAGATCTTTAATCATCCTAAAAATCATTATTTTATACTCTGCATCCAGTAATTTGATTACTTCCAATTCATCCAAGACTTTATCAGAGGATTTATCTTGTTGAAGCATATGACTTATGCTTCTCTGCCTACCCATTATTTTCTATGATTTGTAGGCTTCTTCCAGCTGTGATCTCCTTACCTAGTAGAGCCTCTTTGAAGTCTTGATTTGTTTGTTTTCTTCTCAGTTTTCTTAACTCAGTGGTATTTTTGTTTACTGATCTCAGCAGGAAGCTTATTTGAAACTGTATCCAGGAATACTGTGGGTATAACCTGAGACTCTGAAGGCCCAATCTGCCAGCTTCTCTCTGAGGGTGGGGTGCTTTCTCTGTTTCAGTAGTGGGAGGTGTATCTCAGATCTCCATGGAGACCTGAGTTACTGCCCCTCCTCTGCACTTTCTGTTTTCAGCTGTGTCTTCTTGCTCTGATTGGAGCTGGAGAGCTTTCTGGAGGTAGGTCACCCGGAACCACTTTAGGTTGTGCTTTGTTGAGGGTTTAACCCCTCCCCCAGCTATGGCCGCCTCCACACCATATGAGTCAGCTTTTCAGGTCATCCCATGCATTCCTCTGCCCATCACCATGTTTCTTTCTCTCCCCACTTTCCTTTTGGAAGACAAGCCAGCCCTCTCAGTATGCCTCATTCCTAGGTCCCCAGACAAGTGTCTGTGAGCAATAATTTCTGCTCTTCTCCTTGTAAGAAGAGCCCTCTGGGCTCTCATTCTCACCCCACCTTCACTCCTGGAAGCAAGGGAGCCTCTCCACCACAGCTCAGAACTCCCTACCAGGCTCAGTGTGGCTTCTTCTTTGCTCCTTAGTTTTTGAGACCTGTTCTTTTAATCCAAAGTTGGTTTTTAACACTGTTCCTAAATTAATTTGTAATCCAGTTTGGTGGTGTGAGCTGGGAGTCTGTACATCTGCCTACTCTGCTGCCATCTTAGTTCTAGTCCATCAATGGTGTTTTGAGATCTCCAAGTATGATTATAATTTTTTAGGTTTGTACTTTAAACCAGTTAGTAGATGTCAATATATTTTGGTGCTCTATGGTTTGGTACATATATATTAAGAAGTGTTATGTCTTCTTGAGACAATGTCCCCTTTATCATTATGAAATGTCCTTCTTTGTCTCTGAATAGTTTTGTTGTCTTGTAGTCAGCATTGTCAGATATGAATATGGCTACACCTGCTTTTCTTTGGTTATTATTTTCTTGGAAAATCTTTTTCCAACCATTCATTTTGAAACTATTTTTATCCTTGCAGCTTAGATGTGTTTCTTGAAGGCAGCATATTGGGTTTTGCTTCTTGATCCAATCTGCTACTCTGTGCCTCTTTACTGGTGAGTTCAATCCATTTACATTTAGTGTAATTATTGACACTTGAGCATTTTCTATTGCCATTTTATATATTGCTTTATGATAGCTTTGTGTCTTGTTTTTTTTTTCTTTTCTGTTTCTCTGTCATTTGTTTTTGTTTGGTGGCATTTCATATTTCTATCTTCTGTTTCTTCTTTTTTTAAGCTATGTGTTTCAGTAGTGGAATTTTCAGGGGTCATTACCATTAGGTTATTAAAAGATAAAGTATCATATTTATTAGAGTCCATTATCTCTTGGGTGCTTCTGCAAAACATTCTTTTTTGCTACTGCTGATTTTTATTCTCTCCCCTTTTTACGTTATTGTTGTCACAGATTATCCTTGTTTTTATTGTGTTTTTGTTAAAATTTTTACTTGTAGTTTGGTTTTGTTTTGATTTTTTGTATTTGGTCCAAAACCTCCCTTTAGTATTTTCTGTAGTGGGGGTTTTCTGGTGATAAATTTGCTCAGCTTCTGTATGTTTGTAAATGTTTTCATTTCCCCTGCATATATGAAGGATAGCTTTGATGAGTATAGTATTCTTGGCTGGCAGTTCCTCTTTTTTAGTACTTTAAATGATGAGGTCCACTCTACTGGCTTGTAGAGTTTCTGCTGAGATATCTGATGATAGTCTAATGGGCCTTCTTTATATTTTATATTCTTCTTCTCCCTAGCTCCTTGAGGATTTTTTTTTCATTGATTTGTGATAATTTCTTTATGATGTGCCTTGGAGTAGGTCCGTTTGGGTTGAGGTAACTTGGCATTCTGTTTGCTTCTTGGATTCGAGGCTCTAACTCTTTCCATAGGCTTGCGAATTTCTTATTGATTATTTGTTTCAATATATTCTCCATTCCCTTTTCTCTTTTTTCTTCTTCTTCTAATATACTCATTATTCTTATTTTGCTCTTTCTGATGGAGTCAGACAATTCTTGTAGGGCTTTCTCATTTTTTTTATATTCATGAATCTTTCTCTTCTTCTCTCGTTAGTATCTCTAGTTGCCTGTCTTCAATGTCACTGATTCTATCTTATATCTGGCCTGTTCTATTAGCTAAGCTTGCTACCTCATTTTTCAGTTCATGTATTGAGTTTTTCATTTCTGTTTGGGTTTTTTTTTATAGTTTTAGTTTCCTTGGTGAAGTACTCTTTTTCTTTATTAAGTTGTTTTTTGAGCTCACTAATTGCATTTCAGTGTTTTCTTGTATCTTATTAAGTATTTTTAGAACTTCAATTTTGAATTCTCTGTCATTATGCTCCAAGGCTTCCATGTAATTGACAATTTTTTTTTCTGGAAATTTTTCATCATCTATCTGAGCTACTTCTCTGTCTTGTATATCCATATTTGATTTCTTTTTTTCTTGATGGCATTTGTGAGTGGTATTGTTAATAATTCTAACAAGAGATAACTGAAAAATAATAAAAAATAGAAATTGAATAAAATACAGTGAAAAAATAATTCTATAAATAATGATAAGTAGAACTAAAACTTCATATAATAAATATCAGAAACTGAGAAAAAAATTTAAAAACTGAGAGAAAAATAAAGTAAAGAACAAGCAAAATGCCACATAATGAAGTATGAGTCAGAAATATAATAATTTGATGAAAAATGATGTTCAGGTGAGAGTGAAAAAATAAAGAAAAAAGGAAAAGAAGAATAGGAAAAAAAAGTTGATGAAGGAGGAGAGAAGGAAGGAGAGAAAAAAGAAGAGAAGGTATCAGAAATGAAACCCTTGTAATAATCAAGAATAAAAAATATAACAACTAAGGATAACGAAGTTCACATGGGGAAAAGAAGATAGAAAAAAAGGGAAAAAAAAGTGGGGTAAAGCAGAAAAAGAAAGAATAGAAAAAGAAGTATTTTTTTCCAGTTTTGAGAGGTAACATTTCTTTTCCTGGTAGGAAGTGCTGTACTACAAGGTTTGCCTCTGCAAGATTGTTGGGTGGAGCTCTGCTGAGGCATTGCTGTCATAATGATGTAGGCAGGGCTATGGGGTTAGTAGGAAGAGCTTTTCGTTAGGGCTTTGAAATTTTATGGCTCTAGCAATGGCCAGCCAAGGGTCTTCCTGGACCCTTCTCCATGTCCCAACAGAGCAGGAGATCAAGCACCCAGGCACCGCTACCTCTCAGAAGAGAGAGCAGCCTGGAGACCCAGCTGATGGGGTCCACCACTGCCACTGTTCACACAGCAAGGGAAGCAATGTGGGACCAGGAGCTGGGGTGACACAGTCCAGTCCCTCCTCTGATAACACTCTAAGCTCTCAAAGTGTAGCCCTGGGCAGGGCAGGGGCTGTGCACCACAAGCCAGTGCCCTAGCTTTGGAACAGGTGGCGTGCAGATCCCAGATCAAATGTGTCTGGCACTAGAAGGGTAAACTCTGCTGGTTGGGCAGGCAGATCAAGTACAGCCTATTGCCCTGTGGGGCAATCTCCACAAGCTATTCACATGCAGTTCTTGATAGTGCACCATGCACTTTTTGTGTGCCCAGTGCCTGCAATCTCAAGAGTGGCAGATGGCGGGAAACGGCCCTGCTCCTCATTCTTGGTCGTCATCCTTATCTCAGATTTTTTTCCCCAGACTCTCCTTTTCTCCTGGCTCTGACTTCAAGACAAGACAAAGCCTTTGCCAACAGTGTCTCCCTCCCTCAGGTCCATGAGTAGAGAAATACTCAGTCCTCTGGCATTTGTTTTCTTCTGTGAGCAGATTCTATCTTTGGCCCACCTTCTTGCACAACCATACCTTTGTCTATCTGGTGTGTGTATATTTCAAGCTCATCTGGGTTTTTTTCTCACATATAGTTGTAAAATTTGTTGAAATTTCAAGGGAAGAGATCGGGAGTATCTCTCATGCTGCCATTTCTCTCTATATGTGCTTACTGAATGGCAGGTGTATTGTTAAGCACAAACATCAAGGTTCTGAGCAATATTCTAGTGGTTTTTTGTGTTTTTTATATTTATAATTTCCATTTTACAGGTAATGTGAGGCAGAGATTCTAAATAACTAGCTCAAGGCCATACAGCTAGCAACGGAGAATTCAGATCCAGACAGTCTGGTTTCCAGGGCTTATCATCTAATACTATGCTATACTGCTGTTCAGGGATAAACAAGAAACTTAATGGTTGTTTTGTCTGGAGTGTGGGGGACTCTTTTTCATTGTACATGCCTTTGTACTGTCTTTTTTGTCTTCTGCAAGTATTGCTTTAAAAAATAAGAAATATTTAAAAAACAACTTGTCCAAAATCGGAATAATTATCCTCTACACTTCTTCTGCTGGTATTAGTAACAGGCCGAATTATTTGTTGAAGTGAGAAATGTGGCAGACACCTTGGATTCCCTCCTCTTCTTTATCTCCCACATATGTCCAATCAAGTGCCAATATTTGTAGGTTCTACCTCCTAGACAAGACAATTTTAAATCTGCTTCTTCATTCTATCGCTAAATTATAGATCACTGGGATTATAACATTTATTTCCTAATAGTCTACCTGCTTCTTTTCTCCCTACACAATTCTAACAGATACATCTTTACAAAATGCAAATCTGCTTTGCCACTCTCTTGCTTAAGATTTTTTTACTGCCTCTCCAGTGCCTGTGAGAAAAGTCAAAAGTCATTAACATTACAACTTAGATTTTCCACGTTCTAATCCAGCCTGCTTCTCTAGCCTTACCTCCCACTACCCCTCTTCATACATTGTACCCTCAGGACACCATTTTTCCTTAGGTTTCCATAATTTTAACATGCTATTCCTTCTACATAAATACCTTTCATCTGGGTCAGTTTCTATCCTTACTTCAAGACCAGACTCTAAGCATGACCTTTTTCATATAGATTTCTCTGGCTACAAGCGATTAGACATTATGCATTCTATTCCATGATCTCTTGGTATGCCACAGAAAATTTCTCCATTATCAAAGCTCTCCTGCCTGAATTCTGGACATTCACACTCCTTCTGTACCCCAGCATGGACACAATGTCTCACATCCTACTTATCTAGCTCTCCTCCATTTCTAGTTTAGGGGTTTTTTCCCCAGGTCTGCCATAGGACTCCAGCACTCTTCTTGGTCACAAAGAACATCTGGGAGACTTACTTTTTTATTTTCAATTTCAGATATATCATCCTCCTCACATCCTTCTATCTCTACCTTTAGGCAAGGCAGGTTATAATAGTGATGAAGAACACAAGCTCTCTGGGTTTGAATACCATTTCTGTGACTTTTTAGTTCTGTAATCTTGGGCAAATTACTCAACTCTCCAAGCTTCTGATTTTCCCCTCTGCAAAACTGGAATGACAACAGTAGCACCTGTCTCATAAGGTTATTCATAGTATTAAATGTTATAATATTTGTAACTCATAGTAAACACTGTGCTTTTTAAGTAAAAATGCCAAAAGTATGAAGTGGGAGAATGTTCTCAAATTGGCATAGGAGGCCTGACCTGTGGTGGCGCAGTGGATAAAGCGTCGACCTGGAAATGCTGAGGTCGCCGGTTCGAAACCCTGGGCTTGCCTGGTCAAGGCACATATGGGAGTTGATGCTTCCAGCTCCCCCCCCCTTCTCTCTCTCTGTCTCTCCCTCTCCTCTCTAAAATGAATAAATAAATAAATAAAAATTAAAAAAAATTGGCATAGGAGGCAAGACTTTTTCTCCTTTGGGGGTCTTTTCTACTTAAATTATCTCATTAACATTAGGAAAAAATATACCTGAGACAACAAAAATGCCTCTTCTTCTCAAGTCTCTTGTAATTTTGGTTATTTCTCCAAATGTACAGATTGAAAGTTTCTTTAGGACAAGAATCATAGTATGAGTCTTGGCCAGGTAGCTTGGTTGGTTAGAACATCATCTCAATATGCCACGGTTGTGGGTTCAATCACATACAAGAACCAACCAATGAATTCATAAATATGGGACAACAAATTATGTTTATCTCTCTCTTTCCCTTCTTCTCTCTCTAAAATCAATTAATATTTTTTAAAAAGGAAACCTTAACAAAAGAATCATAGTGCAGACTGTTCAAACTCCTTGGCACCTACTAAACACAGGGTTTGTTCTCATCACTCCTAAAATTAAATAGTGTCCTGACAATAACCCTCTCACCTGGCCCCTATGTTCTTCTCCAACTTTATTTCCTACCCTTCCTTATCTTGCTTATTCCAGTCTAGCCACATTGGCATTCATGCTGTTCTTAGATCATGGAAAGGTGATTCTGTCTCAGACCATTGCCCTTACTGATGGATCTCCCTAGAACATCTTTTATTCAGATATTCACCTGGCTAATTCCCTGACCTCATTTAGGTCACTGTGTAAATATTACATCCTAACAGAGGCCTTCCCTAACCACATGCTCTACAATAGCATTGGCCCCATATACTCCTGTTTGTCAGTGTACTCCTTACCTTGTTTTCTGTCTTCAGATCACTTAATTATTACAATAATTACTGGAATATATTTGTTGCATTGACCCCCATGAGAACTGAGGTCTATCTGTTTTGTTCATTGCTTTCCCATAGCATCTTATACAGTGCTTGCTTGGCTCTCAATAGCTAACAAGTGAATCAATATTTCAATGACTAAATAAATAAATGAATTCAGTGCTAGTACCTGTGTAGAGGAAGATATATAACAAATTATGTTCACTCCTAGAATTTTGAATACTTCATAATTTTCATTTCATAATTATTTTTGCTTTAGCATTTTCAAATTAATTCTATATCCATGGATGGGTTTTGTTTCAATTTTACAACATGAACTTCACACAATTTAAAATCCAATTTAAATAAAGTTCAAGTTTCAAAAAATAGAGAAAGAATGTGTATAATTGAGTGTATGTGTTTGTGTGTGTGTGTGAGAAAGACAAAGATTGAGAGACAGAATGAAAACAGTTACCTGCAGTGAGGGAATTGGGTAGAGAGTGAGTTGGAGAAGTGGGGGTAGGGCAGTCCATGTTCTCCAGAAGGAAAACCATTTAATTTCTGCATTTTTCTAGTGTTGTTTCAAAATTCTTTAAACTCCCAACTGAGATCTAAAGAAATGAAAGCTTGATTAACTAGAGGTCTGTAAATATAAATACATCAGAGCAGAGAATTTCTCAGGGGTTCGTGAAGAACATTGTGAAACCATGTGAAAGTATATGAAGAGAACCAGCTTATATCGTCCAACAAGGGAAGCTGTGACCCAGGTATTGCCCTCTTGGTTCTGGGACTTCTCTGAACAAGTAGTATTATGTTCCTACTCCTGGAGCCAAAGTTCTATTCAAGCAGCTTCCCTCTATTATGTACCAGGCCACTGACAGTTGAAGGGAGGTTCCCAGCCAGCCTTAGAAGACAAGACCCTGCATAAGTCAAAGTGGCAGCCAGTATTTTAAAGAAACCATAAATAAGTAAATCAGAAAAAGATAAGAACTATATGATTTCAACATTGGTGGTATATGAAACTGAGACCCATGAACATAGATAAAAATGAAATAGTTACCAGGGGAGGGGAATGGGGGGAATGGAGTAAAGAAGGACAAATATACAGTGATAAAAAATGACTTGACGTTGGGTGATGGGCACACAATGCAATCAAAGGTTCAAGTGAAATAGAGATGTTCACCTTAAACCTATGTACTCTTATTGATCAATGTCACTCCAATAAATTTAATTTCAAAAGAAAATCTATTTTTAAGTGTATGGTAGCATTCTTTTGAGTGATGGATCTGAAATTTGAGCATGCATCAGAATCACTTGCAGGGCTTGTTAAAGTTCAGATTGTTGGGCCCAACTCACAGAATTTCTGATTCATAGGAATTTAGAAGCAAAGAACTTGGGTTCAAGCTTTGTGTGATTTACTTCACTTTTCTGAGCCTGAGTTTCTTCTTTTCTAAGGTAGAGTTTATAAGGTTTTAGTAAATATAAAATAGAATGGTGTCTGTGGAAGTTCTTTGTGAAATGTGAACATGGTATACAAATATTAGCAGTTAATAACTTCAAAATTGAACTGGCTGCCAACTCTGCCCTCCCCAGCTCACCAGCTTTCCCTGTGCTTTGCCCCATCTCCACCCAACTTTGTCCCAACCAATTCCATCTGGCACCGGAAAGAAAGTAAAGCCAAGAAAGCCCTGAGTAGCAAAAAAACAAAACAGAACAAAAATATCAGCTCATTGGGCACAGCCTTGATGCTGACTTTGATTTGACCTCCCCTTTCCTCTACCTGTCTCCCTTCAACTTGCTCCCTGTTCTTCCAGCCCTGACAGCCTCTTAAAACAAGCAAAAAAATAATTAATTAAAAAAATAGCTTCCAGTGCTAATATTGAGGTAAAAACTATCAAATGGAGTTTAAAAGAAAAATTGGTACAATAAATGGAAGAATCAGTTGCTAAGCAGGAAAGCATTTGTTGGGGAAACCATTTTGCTCTGTTGGTGGACTCTGATGATTTCCCTAAGGGCAAAATCCACATTTCAAATACTTATGTGGAAATACAAATATAATTTCAGATTCCTAATTTATAATATGTCAGATAGTTCTAACAGACAGTTTCCAAGGTACATGATATGTCTATGTAGAATGGTGTCCTTTTCCTTTGGAAACCTTTTCTCATTCAAAAGTAATACATGTGTAGTGTAGAAAATTTCAAAAATTTAAATAAGTATAAAAAATTAAAATAACCCTTAAATTTTCCATACAGAGATAAATAACTACTGGTAACATAATGCATTTTCATCCAGACTTTTAATATGTGTATACTGGTACATGAATATATATGCGTATGAATATATCTTTTTTTTTTTAAATTGGGCTGGTACTATATACAAGTTTGTATACAATTTACCTTTTACTTAAAATTGTATTGTGAGTCTTTTCCAAAATCATTAAGTAGTCTGCAAAACCATGTTTTTGTTTGTTTGTTTTAATTTATTAATTTTAATGCAGTGACATTCATAAATCAGGGTACATACGTTCAAAGAAAACATCTCCAGATTATTTTGACATTTGATTATGTTGCATACCTTTCACCCAAAGTCAAATTGTCTTCCATCGCCTTCTATCTGGTTTTCTTTGTGACTCTCCCCTCCCCTCACCCCCTCTCTCTCTTTCATCCCCCACCTCCGCCCCCTGTTACCATCACACTCTTGTCCATGTCTTTGAGTCTCATTTTTTATGTCCCATCTATATATGAATTAATATAGTTTTTAGTCTTTTCTGATTTACTTATTTCACTCCATATAATGTTATCAAGGTCCATCCATGTTATTGTAAATGATCCGATGTCATCATTTTTTATGGCTGAGTAGTATTCCATAGTATATATGTACCAAAGCTTTTTAATCCACTTGTCCACTGATGAACACTTGGGCTGTTTCCAGATCTTCACTATTGT
Organism: Saccopteryx bilineata; assembly: GCF_036850765.1. Classification (NCBI taxonomy): domain Eukaryota; kingdom Metazoa; phylum Chordata; class Mammalia; order Chiroptera; family Emballonuridae; genus Saccopteryx; species Saccopteryx bilineata. The sequence continues at coordinate 101,242,195 of NC_089502.1, read as the reverse complement.
GAACAATGCTGCCATAAACATGGGGGAGTATTTCTCCTTTTGGAACAGTTCAATGGTATTCTTAGGATATATTCCTAAAAGTGGGATAGCTGGGTCAAAAGGCAGTTCGATTTTAAGTTATTTGAGGAATCTCCATACTGTTTTCCACAGTGGCTGCACCAGTCTGCATTCCTACCAGCAATGCAGGAGGGTTCCCTTTTCTCCACATCCTCACCAGCATTTATTCTGTGTTGTTTTGTTGATGAGCGCGATTCTGACTGGTGTGATATCTCATTAAGGTTTTAATTTGTATTTCTCTAGTGATTAGTGATGTTGAGCATTTTTTCATATGCCTATTGGACATCTGTATATCCTCTTTGGAGAAGTGTCTATTTATTTCTTTTGCCCATTTTTTGATTGGATTATTTGTCTTCCTGATGCTGAGTTTTACAAGTTCTTTATAAATTTTGGTTATTAACCCCTTATCAGACGTATTGTCGAATATGTTCTCTCATTGTGTAGTTTGTATTTTTATTCTGTTCTTACTGTCTTTAGCTGTGCAAAAGCTTTTTAGTTTGATATAGTCCCATTTGTTTATCCTGTCTTTATATTTCACTTGCCCGTGGAGATAAATCAGCAAATATATTGCTGCGAGAGATGTCGGAGAGCTTACTGTCTATGTTTTCTTCTAAGATGCTTATGGTTTCACGGCTTACATTTAAGTCTTTTATCCATTTTGAGTTAATTTTTTTGAATTAGTTGGTATTGCTTTGGGTAATATAGACATTTTAATAACCAAAATTTTGTTAATAACCAAAATTTATCAGTTGGTAGTCTAGTTTCATTTTTTTTGAAGGTAGATGTCCAATTTTCCCAACACCATTTATTAAAGAGGCTGTCTTTACTCCATTGTATGCTCTTACCTCCTTTGTCAAATATCCGTTGTCCATAGAGCTGTGGGTTTATTTCTGTGTTCTCTGTTCTATTCCATTGATCTATATGCCTGTTCTTATGCCAGTACCAGGCTGTTTGGAGTACAATGGCCTTGTAATATAACTTGAAATCAGGAAGTGTGATACCTCCCGCTTTATTCTTCCTTTTCAAGATTGCTGAAGCTATTCGTGTTCTTTTTTGGTTACATATTAATTTTTGGAATATGTGTTCTGTATCTTCGAATTGGCATTTTAATTGGTATTGCTTTGGGTAATATAGACATTTTAATGATGTTTATTCTTCCTAATCATGAGCACAGTATATGTTTCCACTTGTTTGTATCTTCCTTGATTTCTTTTATCAATGTTTTATAATTTTCCGAGTACAAATCTTCAATCTCCTTGGTTAAATTTACTCCTAGGTACTTTACTTTTTTTGTTGTTGCAATAGTGAAGAGAATTGTTTCCTTAATTTCTCTTTCTGACAGTTCATTGTTGGTGTATAAAAATGCCTCTGATTTCTGAGTATTCATTTTATATCCTGCCACCATGCTGAATTCATTTATCAGGTCCAGTAGTTTTTTGACTGAAACTTTAGGGTTTTCTATATACAATATCATATCATCTGAAAATATGATAGTTTTACTTCTTTTCCAATTTGAATGTCTTTTCATTCTTCTTCTTGTCTGATAGCTGTGGCTAGGACTTCCAGGACTATGTTGAATAAGAGTGGTGAAAGGGGGCACCCCTGCCTTGTTCCTAATCTTAAGGGGATTGCTTTTAATTTTTGTTCATTGAGTATGATGTTGGCTGTGGGTTTGTCTTAGATGGCCTTTATCATGTTGAGGTATGTTCCCTGTATTCCCACTTTTCTGAGAGTTTTGATCATGAATGGGTGCTGGATTTTATCAAATACTTTTTCTGCATCTATTGTAATTATCATGTGGTTTTTCTCCTTCCTTTTGTTTATGTGATGAATCACATTGATTGATTTGTGAATATTTTACCAGCCTTGCCTCCCCAGAATAAATCCCACTTGATCATGGTGTATGATTTATTTCATATATTGTTGTATCTGGTTTGCTAATATTTTGTTGAGGATTTTAGCATCTATATTCATCAGGGCTATTGGCCTATAATTTTCTTTCTTTGTGTTGTCTTTGCCTGGTTTCAGAATCAGAATTATGCTCACCTCATAAAAGGAGCTTGGAAGTCTTCCTTCCTCTTGAATTTTTTGAAATAGCTTGAGAAGGATAGGCGTTAGTTCTTCTTTGAATATTTTGTAGAATTCACTTGTGAAGCCATCAGGCCCAGGACTTTTCTTTTTTGAGAATTTTTTGATAATTGTTTTGATCTCGTTTGTTGTAATCGCTTTGTTTAGGTTTTCTGATTCTTCCATATTGATTTTTGGAAGATTGTATGTTTAAAGGAATTTGTCCATTTCATCTAGGTTGTCTAGTTTTTTGGCATACAGTTTTTCATAGTATTTTCTTACAATATTTTTTATTTCTGTTGTGTCAGTTGTTATTTCATCACTCTCATTTCTAATTTTATTTATGAGTTCTCTCTCTTTTTTTCTTGGTGAGTCTAGTTAAAGGTTCATCGATCTTGTTTACCTTTCAGAGAGCCAGTTCCTGGTTTCATTGATCTTCTGTATTGCTTCTTTAGCCTCTATGTCATTTATTTCCACTCTGATCTTTATTATTTTCTTCCTTCTACTACATTTGGGATCTATACTTGCTGTTCTTTTTCTAGTTATTTTAGATGCAGGGTTAGGTTGTTTATTTGAGCTTTTTCTAGCTTCTTAAAGTGTGCCTGTAGTGCTATGAACTTCTTTCTCAGTACTGCTTATGCTGTGTCCCATAAATTTTGAATTGTTGTATGCTCATTATCATTCATTTCTAGAATTTTTTTTATTTCTTCTTTGATCTCATTGTTAAGCCATTCATTATTTAACAACCTGCTATTTAGTTTCTATGTGTTTGAGAATTTTTGAGTTTTTCTGTTATGGTTGATTTCTAGGATCATGCTATTATGATCAGAGAAAGTGCTTAATATGATTTTAATCTTCTTAAATTTGTTGAGACTACTTTTTGCCCTAACATGTGGTCTATCCTAGATAATGTACCATGAGCACTTGAAAAGAATGTATATTCTGCTGCTTTAGGGTGAATGGTTCTAAAGATATCTATTAAATCCAGTTGATCTAGTGTGTCTGTTAAGTCTGCTGTTTCTTTGTTAATTTTTTTTCTTGAGCATCTATCTAGTTATGTTAATGGGGTATTGAATTCCCCTACTATTATAGTATTGCTGTTGATCTCGCCCTTTATATCCATCAAAGTCTGCTTTATATATTTAGGTGCTCCTATATTACATGTGTAAATATTTATAATGGTTATATCTTCCTGTTGGATTGCTCCCTTTATCATTATGTAGTGGCCTTCTTTATCTCTTACTATAGCCTTTGTTTTAAAGTCCATTTTGTCTGACCTAAGTATTGCTACCCCAGCTTTTTTTTCATTTCCATTTGCATGAAATATTCTTTTCCATCTTTTTACCTTCAGAGTATGTGCATCTTTTGTTTTAAGGTATGTCTCTTGTAGACAGCATATGTATGGGTCCTGTTTTCTTATCCATGCATCTACCCTATGTCTCTTGATTGGATTATTTAATCCATTTACATTTAAGGTTATTATTGTTATGTAGTTGTTTATTGCCATTTTATTCTTTAAAGCTGTAATCCTCTTTTGCTCTATTCTTTTCCCACTTTGATCTGTTTACAACAGGCCCCTTAACATTTCCTGCAGCATTGGCTTAGTTATAATGAATTCCTTGAGTTTTTTGTTTTGTTTTGTTTTGGTCTAGGAAGCTTTTTATTTCTCCTTCAATTTTAAATGATAGCCTTGCTGGATAAAGTAGTCTTGGTTGTAGGTTCTTGTTCTGCATTACTTTGAATATTTCTTGCCATTCCCTTCTGGCCTCAAGTGTTTCTGTTGAGAAGTTGGATGTCATCCTTATGGGGGCTCCTTTGTAGGTGATAACTTTTTTTCTCTAGCAACATTTAATATTTTCTCTTATCACTTAGCTTTGGTATTTTAATTATGATGTGTCTTGGTGTAGATTTCTTGGGTTTCTCTTTAATGGAGTTCTCTGTGCTTCTTGAATGTGTGAGAGATTTTCCTGCATTAATTTAGGGAAGTTTTTAGTTATGATATGATTGAGCAAAGTCTCTATCCCTTGTTCTTTCTCTTCTTCTTCAGGAACTCCTATGATGCAGATGTTATTTTTCTTCATGTTGTCACAGAGCTCTCTAAGAGTTTTCTCAGACTCTTTGAATCTCTTTTCTTTTTTCTGCTCTGCTTCCATGCCTTCATTCAACTTGTACTCCAACTTGCTGACTTGATCCTCAGCTTCATCCATCCTGTTTTTAATTCCTTCCATTGTGGTCTTCACTTCTGATATTGTATTTGTCATCTCTGACTGGTTCTTTTTCAATATTTCAATGACCTTTTTTATACTTGCTATTTCTTTTTTTTTAATAAATTTTTATTAATGGTAATGGGATGACATTAATAAATCAGGGTACATATATTCAAAGAAAACATGTCTAGGTTATTTTGTCATTAAATTATGTTGCATACCCCTCGCCCAAAGTCAGATTGTTCTCCGTCACCCTCTATCTAGTTCTCTGTGCCCCTCCCCCTCCCCCTAACTCTCTCCCTCCCTCCCTCCCATGTCCTCCCTCCCCCCACCCCTGGTAACCACCACACTCTTGTCCATGTCTCTTAGTCTTGTTTTTATGTTCCACCAATGTATGGAATCATGTAGTTCTTGTTTTTTTCTGATTTACTTATTTCACTCCGTATAATGTTATCAAGATCCCACCATTTTGCTGTAAATAATCTGATGTCATCATTTCTTATGGCTGAGTAGTATTCCATAGTGTATATGTGCCACATCTTCTTTATCCAGTCTTCTATTGAAGGGCTTTTGGTTGTTTCCATGTCTTGGCCACTGTGAACAGTGCTAACTTGCTATTTCTTTATTTAGGTGTTCGTAATGACCATCCATTGTTGTTCCAAGATCCCTAAGCATCCTTATAATCATTATTTTTAACTTTGCATCTGGAAGTTTGGTTATTTCCATATCACTCAGTTCATTTCCTGGAGGTTTCTCTTGTGGTTTCATTTGGATTGCACTTCTCTGTCTTCTCATTATGTCTGTGTGTTTGGATGTATTGTTTGTAGAGCTGTTTGAGTCTAGGCTTGGTGTTTTGTGCCAAAAAGCATGGTTTTTAATGGCAGGCTATTATTGCTTCATGTAGATGTAAAATTCTTCACCTAACTCTTCCTAAATGTTGAATGGTTAGGCTATTCCTAATGTTACCATTACAGTGATCCCTTGTTTATCTCAGGGGTTAGGTTCTGGAACCCCCCACGATAGGCAAAAATTGTGAAGTAGTGACCTTATATTTATTTTATTATTTATATATACTTTAAGGCTTTCTAAACCCTCCACACTGTCTTATAAACTTTCCCCACACTGTTATTAACCATTCCCACACTCTTATAAATACTTCCTATGCTTTTAAACACTTTCTATATTCTTAAACCTATGTAATTTTAACAACATATAAAATTCTATATGGGTACTCACCAGTGAATATACTACAACTGGGATGATGAAGATGATGATGCATTACCTGTGCAGTACTGATGATGATGAAGGTGATGACAATGAGATGAATGTACTGCACAGCCAAGAAGAACATTACAGCTCATTTGCTATATGCTATGTATTTTATTTTGATTTAATATTCTTTTAATAAGTTTTAATTAATATTTTTATATTTTATGTTGTTTTCAATTTTTTAGGCTAGAAAATGCTTATTTTACCACAAAAATAATTAAAATAATAAATATATAAAAATACCTATATACCACAAAATCCCATGATATAGCGAAAAATCGATGATACAAAATTGGACATATACAATTTAAAAATCCACAATAGAGTGAGACCATGAAAAGTCAACCATGATATGGTGAGGGCCAACTGTGTAAATAACATTGTAGTGGATGATACTTTATATACTTAAATCATGTATGAATCTCTAATTGCTCTTTTAGAATAGACTCTTAGGAGTGGAAAAACTGGATCAAAGGGTAGGAACCTTTTATAAAACAGATATAATTCACATACCATAAAATTTATTACTTTCAAATGCATAATTTAATAAGTTTTAGCATAATCACAAGGTTGTACAATCATTATTGTTGTCTAATTCCAGAAAAAAAATATGGAGTGCTTCACAAATTTGTATGTCATTTCATTCTTGTCAAGGGGTCATGCTAATCTCTGTATCATTTCAATTTTAGTATATGTTGGCTGAAGCAAGCACAGTAGGAATAATTTTTAGGTCTCTTGGTAACATATGACAAATTTCTGTGTAGCAAATGTGTACCTATATCCATTTTGACCCAGTAATGTGTAAAAATGCTTGTTGTTAAATTACTTGAATCCCACCACTGGCCATATCCTGCCCTAACCTTGTTTCAGCATTGCAGCCCAAATGTCAGACATTTTGTGAACATGCTTATCGACATAATTTGACAGCATAACAAACAAACTTTTGTCTAAAATCAAACTCTTCTCCTGAAGCCAGCTCCTTCATTAGACTTCCCTATCTAGATTAGTGATAGCACCATTCTCATAAGTGTTTCAGTCATCTTTTCTTTCCTCCATATTTAATTAGTAGTCCAACCCTGTTGATTCTGTCTTGCATATCTTCTATCACATCCTTCCCTTCTGCTCCATCCTCACTGTCATTGGTCTAGTTCTGCCTTTTGTGTGTATTGCGCTAGCCTACTCACTTCTCTATGTTTTCTATATTTATCCACATAGTTCATCCTACATGAATAATCTTTTGTGTGTGTGTGACAGAGACAGAGATAAAAACAGAGAGAGGAACAGATAGGGACAGACAGACAGGAAGGGAGACAGATGAGAAGCATCAGTTTTTTGTTGCAGTTCCTTAGTTGTTCATTGATTGCTTTCTCATATGTGCCTTGACTAGTGGGGGGGGGGGCAACAGCTGAGCCAGTGACCCGTTGCTCAAACCAGAAACCTTGGGCTCAAACCAACAACCATGTAGTCATGTCTATAATCCCATGCTCAAGAAGGTGACCTCACACTCAAGATGGTGAGCCTGTACTCAAGCCGACAACCTCGGGGTTTCAAATCTAGGTCTTCTGTGTCCCAGTCCTATGATCTATCCACTGTGCTACTGCCTGGTCAGGCTGAATAATCTTTTTAAATAGTGCTTTTACCATGTTGCTGTTCTAGCCTGGAACCTCCAAATTCTCTCTCTTGCCCACTTATGTAAAGTAAATATTTTACCTTGACACTTAAGACTCACCATGTCCTTGCATCACTCTAATTTCACTTCCTATGTACTTTATAGAAACTGTGTGTCCTTCCTGCAGCATATTCTTGCTTTTCCCACTCTTGTATACAAAACCTGAAATAAACTTTTCTCTAGTTTTCTCCAGTTGAAATTGTACTGAGTCTTCAAAAATTAGCTCAGAGTCTCTGTAAAGTCTTCTTTGTTTCAACCTGCTATGCTTCCTTCTTTATTTAACTCTAATTCTGTTAACATTTCCTTCATGACATAATATTATTCCCTGTTTAATGGTTACTTAGGTATTTTTTATTTGCCACCTATCACACTATAAATTCCTTGAGCACAGGGATTATGTTTTCTTGGTTTTGGTGTATTCCATAGTACCTCCCCAAGCACCTTAAATGTAGATAGAAGCTCTATAAATGCTGGAATAAAAGAACAGTAAAAACTGCCAACATTTTTTTAAACTACTAATGACTCAGTTTTGGGAATGAATTTTGTGCTAAGAAGGAACAAATGCCAGCTGACCCAAATGGCATAGTTTATTCTTCTTTTTCCTTCACTCTCAACACTTAGTCCATCAATAAATACTGTCAGCTCTACCTCTTCAAAATAGTTCATCAAACCTCTTTTCTCTACTCCTACTGCTTCTTCCCTTGAAAGAATCACTTCATCTCTTATCTGTATGAGCCTTTTAAACTGTTTTCCCAACTTCTTCTCTTCTACCTAAATCCATTGCCAAGTAAGATCTTTATAAAACTTAGATCATGGTAGTGCCTTGCTTAACAACCTCCAGTGTCTACTAAATGCACTGAGATTAAAATGTAAACTTCTTAACTTCACTTTGAAAAACTCCATGATCTGGTCTTGGCACTTCCCCAACCTTATCTTCCACTACTGTTTACTTTGCTTACCGTGCTATAGCTCTGCTGAGCATTGGCCCTTCCTCGTTGTCATGTTTCAAACAAGAATGAGTGTAATTTTGGTTCTATTGGGGTCCTGGCTATTAACTATTGTGCTAAGGCTTCATATCTTTAGTATTACAAATGGCCAGAAGTAATTCTAAAGACTTTGAGACTTAACTTTGAGAAAAAACCTTTGTGGGTTCCTGAAAACTGGTATCTTCAATGAGTTTGAGATGAGAGATATTTGGCTTGAAGGGAGAAGAAGAAAAAATGTATTATTTTTGTAACCTTCTTCCCAAAGGATGCTACAAATATTTATGCTAGAAACCATAGCTGGAGGGCAAACATACTCCATCTATTTTATCACTGTTGGTATTAGTATAGGAAATTGGGCATCACCGCAGAAGTGACTCTCCAATGGTTCTCTGTAAGCCTGTTGTCATTTTCCCTGTATGCTTCTCTGAAGTCTCCATTAGCCCTCTGATGTTGCACCCTTAACTTTTATGTGTACAAGAAAATCTCTCTTTTATTATTCAGTTCTTGATTTGCTCCCCTTGCTTCTAGAAGCTGCAACATATATACCATTCACCTCTTTGACTTTGGAATAATTGACTAGAAACTGTATAAAATGGTTATGTTTTATCAGACCATCCATAGAAAAACTAGAATATGCTCCCCAGCACACTGTAAAAGAGAATTCCAGTACTGTTTTTCTAAACTCTAAAGCCCCTGATATTTGCAAAACTCTCCTGCATCATTCATATGGTTGCCTCCTTCCATCCTCATTTTAGAAAAAGAGGTGTCCCAATGTTTTAAAGATTCTACTATGAAAATGGAGAAATGAAAACAAAAGGACAAATATAAAGGCCCTAACCAGAAGAAATTATCATTCTCTACTTAGAAAACGAGTAGGTACACTATGACACACAGCACAGCATATGGGGGAGTCTTTCTTTCCTCCCCAATATTCCTTTCATTTCTTATTCACTAACCTAGGTTTCTTTTGGCCAGGGATGGATCCTGAGGTGGAGGGTGAAGAAGGGGATTCAGCAGATTTACATGAAAGATCTTGACCCGGATATTCAGAGAATTGAGGGAAGGGGGAAGAGGTAGGAAAGATGAGGAAACAGAACTGAGTAACAAAAGCCCCATCTACACAAAGTACTCACATCTCATATGACCAAGATTATAACTTTCCCAGACAAAAAGAAAGCCATTGTCCTAAAAGTAACCTTTCAAATTATACATACATATGCACACATACACACAGGTACACATACACAGAGATACATATGTACACACATACACATATATACAACTACATGCACACACAAATACACATACACACAGGTACACATACACACTTAGGCATGCACATTTCCACACATACACATACATATACCCCCTTCATTGGGACTGTAGTAAGGATCTCTGGATCACCAGGCTACAAGATCTCTCAGCTAACAGTGGGGAGTGAGTGGGCTTTTATAGCTCTGCATTCCTCCATGGTGATCAAGCAGGTTTTCCCCTCTTTTGTTAGATAAACAAGCCGTGCATTGTTCTGTTCACCAGACGGTGTGCGGACTTCCTTTCCTGCTGAGCCAGCCAGAATGAGTTTGGATTCCTTCATGTGAGGCAGGTGGAATGTGTTGTTTTGGGGGAGGCTGGAAGAGCCACAAAAAGTAAACAGAGCTAATCAAGGACACTGTTTTGTGCTTCTCCTTATTGGATCACTTTCAAAAGAGGAAAGAGCCTAGAGTACGTTATCGCCCAGATCTTTGACTAAGCACAACCCCAAGCAACAGGGGCCATATTTTCCTCCTTCCATAGGGTAAGGCAGAATCATGGTTCTCTTTCTGCTTTCCCCTACCAGCCCCTCTTCAAGTATCTCCTGAGGAATCTGCTGGGAGCCAGACTCAGAAATGGTTAGTACTGTCTGAAGATATTGGAGTAAAAGCCCACTAACACAGGTGGAGATAGACTCCTTCCAGAATTGGTTTTCTTCTCTCCTCTCATCTCTCTCAAGTCTTTACAAGGACTCTTCTGGGAACTAGCTTCTGGCTTATCTGCTACTTCTGCCTGCATGTGCCCACCTCCCAGTGCAACCATGTCTACTCCTTAGCCTCTGAGTGCTTAGAAAAGAAGAGGTCATCTTTGCCTACCTAAGAATTATACTTGATCATGCCACTTGATACTGAGCTCTGCTAAGCAGGGAGGTATCCTCTGTATCCCAACCCCAGCTCCCAGTCTCTTTCCCAAATCCCATTCTAACCAAACTGTTTACATTCCTCTGTTATTTTTCCTTGACCAATAATTTCTCAAGTATCTGCTGTCTGTGCCCACCTGCCTATCCTATCACCTCATCTGGTGAGTACCCAAATCACACTCCAGCTCCACCTCTCTTCACCAGCCAGCCCTGTAAATATACGATTCTGCTTCTAGTCATAATTTCCTCAGCCTCACCTGGCCACTGACAGGGCCAGACTGCTACCAAATTTGTTGCCCTTTATTTTGTTAGAAAGTGGGGATCAGTAAGCCTCATTAAAGAAACACTTTTATAGGCTGGGTTACTGAGTGGGAGGAAGGTACTTGATGACCAGAGGTTATGGAAGGTTGGACAACCAGGCCTGAGTAATGACATGGGAAGAGACTGTTTATCTTGATTGTATTTGTTTGTTTGTTTGTTTGCTTTTCAGGCCAGGGTTTATTCCCCAGTGTACTGCTAGTAGTATTGTATTCCCTAATATATTGTCAAAGTGTGATTATCAAAATCCTCAGCATCAATATTACTGTAAAACTTGTTAAATGGTCAGAATATGGAGCTCACTCTAGACCTCCTGAATTAGAATCTGCATTTTAACAAAATGCACAGGCGCTGAGTATGCTCACTTAAGTTTGAGTAGCTCTGTTCTAGAATACTAGATTTGTCTTTTGTCCTTTTTCTTTTATCTTCATTTGGGTTGAAGAAGTTATTTTTCTTGCTACTAATGGTATCTTGATCATTATTATTTTGGGTAGAGGATAATAGTAATAACAGCTACTGTTATTGTGTCTTCAGTTGAGAAAATTGAAGTTCTGTGACATTCTCAAGGCTAAAAAACTAGTCAGTGGTAAAACTGAGACTCCATGCCAGACCCATATGCTCACAAAGACCCCCAAACTTTTCCTATACAGTACCTATAACTACCAAAGGAGGGCCTATAGACTTACTTGAATGGTACCTGCCTTTTATGGAATAGATAAACATCTACCCAGACTTCCCTAGGAGGTGCAGAGGGAAGAGAGGGGAAGTGGCCTCTAGCCTTTGAGCATGATTTACCCAGAGAGGAAAGGCCCTAGCATATTTCTTGTCCTGTGGAAGCTCACGTAAGGCCTTTTAGGAGCCAGAATTTGCTGGAATTGGGACCAGAGGCCAAAGGAAGCTGGAGTGGGGGTCAGAAGCATTATGAAGGGAAATCCTCAACTCTAAATCCCCAAGAGAAATGAAATTCTGATGCCTGAGCTTGGGTTTAGAGTATGCAACAAACTCATATAGGGCTATTCTGGGTTCTGGCTATTGCACAGGTCAGTGAGGACATCATTTGAATTCCCAGCCTGGAGCCTAGGACTATTACATCATAGCATACTATAGCTGGAAGAGTTACTTGTGGTGATGGAGTGCAATGCTGTATTTTGCAGAGAGGAAATGGAAGTTCAGATAGAGTGCGTAAGTTGCCAGAGGTCAGAGCAAATTCATGACAGAGCCAGAGATGCTGATTCCAAGTGCCACTTTTCTGGAGGTGGAGTCTCTGGTGTAAAATGGAGTTTTCTTTGAGTCTTCTCAGGTGCCCATAGGAAGCACAGACTCTGTAAATATGGCCTAGGATGGCTTGTGAGTCTTGATATCTCAGCAGGACCTTTGCCTTGGAAAATCTCTAGATCACATGCCCCCAGCTGTATAAAATCAGCTGTAGTGCTACTTGCTCTTCTGGCCCTGGAGGCTAATAGGCCTGGCAGATCTGGGCCTATTTTTCCTGGGCCCCAGAGGACCTGTGGAGATGACTGGGTGGGGTCAATTCAGTACAGGAAGCACAGGAATTCTTTTAAGTGTATGTGTCTGGGGTATTTTTCTCTGTCACTTACGTGTATTTTTAAAAATTCTTTCTGGACACCCACTTTATCTTTCCCAAACATCATTTCCTTGCTCCTTTCCTGAGTTCTAGCAGTGGCTGGGGGCCCAGCTTCCTTATTGGCCTCTGAGCTGTGGAAGGGGGTGGGCCAGGGCTCAGAGGAGGCTAGAGTCGGGAATAGGGAGGCTGTTTATGCTACTGGAACTGCCTTTCATCCTTTTCTTTGCCACCAGGATGCTGACTATTTTCTTGAGGAGTATCTTCATTCCTATCCAGTTCTTGATACTGGCTTTTATTCATATCTAGGGCCAACCAGGCTGATGGTCATACCTTTCCTTCAATGCCACTACTTTCTGTTCTTGGAACTGGGACCTGACTGTGCCTGGGCCCCTTGGATCACACTCAGGAGCTTGGGCTGATGACCCCACGTCTCAGGAGGTTTTAATAAGAAGGCAGATGGCTTACAGCTAAGGGAGGATCCAACTTGCAAAAGAACCACCGGGGTCTAGCTGGAGGGGTTATTGATGAGCATCTGAGCTAGCTGGATACCTAGCTCTCTCCTAAACCATCTCCCCACCTTGGGCAACTTTCCTGGTAGGTACAATTAGTAGCTATGGCTGCTGCCCCTCTCCCCACTTCTGTTCTTTCTGAAATATCCCTTACATTTTGCTTCCTAAGAAAGGATTTTTGGGGCAATAAGTGGTAGGATATGTGTTTAATATTATTCCTGAGCCATCCTTAGAATAAAGGTATAATTGCCTCCACAGCTAGGCCTGAAGCTGCCTGGCTTAGTGGTTGCTATTTCTTTACTTCTCTGCTTATTTCTCTTTATCCACTTCCCCACCACCTAAAGAAGGAATGGTTTAAACTCTAGGTTTCCTTTTCTGACTGCTTCTTAGGGAATGGCTAGGAGAAGCCTCAGGTATACAAGCTTTTTGAGACAGATTGCTCTTTGGGGAAGAGGAGTTGTGTGGTGACATCCTAGAAAGGGCTGGAGTATCTGAGTCTCATTCTTATTACTAGCTGTGTGCTCTTAGCAAAGCAATTTAACTCTCTGTGTCTCTGTTTTCTAATCAATAAAGAGATGATAATAATAGCTCTCATCAATAAGGTTGAGGTAAAGATTGAATTATCTAATGCATACAAAGTCGTTAGTGCCTACCACATCTTAGTATTCAACAAATAGTTCCTGATTATATATTTTTTAAGTTTATGGTATATCAAGCACTAAGCTGAGTGATTTTACACATGGGACTTAATCCAAACTAAAACTCATGAGTAAGGGATGGTTATCTCCCCCGTTTTACAGATAAAGAATCTACAATACAGAGAAATAATTTGCCCAAGGTCACACAGCTAGGATTGGAATGTAAGTGTGGACTAAGTCTAGAACTCTTCAGGAATAATTATAGACCAAGTATTAAACTCTATAGATATTTCCTTTCCTTTTCCAAACAGGTTCTAAGGCTCCAGCTCTGGCTGCTATTCCTCTGCCCTGGATTTTCTTCCTCTCAGGTTATAGCTTTCCCACAGTGGTCCCAAAGCCCCCTCTGCATTGCTTATATCTCTTTTGGGATTTTTTCCCTATTCCTGGAGAAACCTAGAGAGAGCAGGGGCATTTGTAAGCTGCTTATCAAAGTGTGGCAAGGTAGTGGTATATTACACTTTAAGAGGTTTGGGTACGAATACTCTTGAACCATCAAGGACAAGTCTGAGCTGATAACCTTTATTATAGTACGTATTTATTGACAACTTACTATGCATCAAGTTGTGTCCAAGATGCTTTGAGAATATTATCTCTAATCCCCACAATAACCTAGCCAAGTAAGGATTATTGTTCCCTTTTTCAGATAAGAAAACTGCAGCTCAAACAGGTTAAGTGACTTGTGTAGAATCACACATCCAAAGTTCTGGAGTTACAATATAAACCTAGATCTGTCTCATTGCCTGCTGGCTTGGTATAGTTGGTAGGACGAGACTAACATACATGAAATAATGATGAGCAATATAAAGCACCATATTATTATGGGCTAAATTGTGAGAACTAGATTACTAAGGAAAAGCTCCCTGAAGGAAATGGTACTTGAGCAGTACCTTGAAGAATAAGTAGAATTTATATTAACAAAATGGGAGGGGGAATTCCAGGTGAAGGGAACTGTCATAATAATAGCTAAAATTGGTTAAGGATTTACCGGACCCTGTTCTAAGCAGTTGGCATGCATTGTCTCATTTGATCTTTACAAACCTCATTAATTAGGTACTATTATCCCCCTTTTACTGCCATGACAGGTAGAGCTCTGAGAAGTGAAGCCACCCATCTAAAACAACAAAACTAATAAATATTGAAGCTAAGATTTAAACCAACATGGTCCAACTCCAAACCTATGCTAAATTCTACTGGAAAACCAACAGCCAAGGCACAAAGCTTATTACGGACTGTGGCTGGAGCAGTGACATGAGAGATTGGGTTGGGTGGGCAAAAATAGCTTATAAAGGGCTTTGAAAGTCTTATACAGTTCACATTTGATGCAGAACAGAGTAAGAATTAGGAAGCCAGAGAAGATTCTTGAATCAGAGAGTGTTGAAATACAGTTGTTGTTTGGCATGATATGATATAAAACTAGTGACTGGAGGTAAAACTAGGGGAGACTGGTTGGCAGACATACGTAGTATTTTGGACATAAAGTGTTAAGGGCCTGGCAAGAACAAGAGGTGCTAATGGTGGGTTGTGTGGAGAATTGTGATTATGTGGAATAGCATCAGTGGAATGGAGAGGGAAGAGGGGGGGGGGTAAAGCCAGAGAGATATCATAAGAGAAGACTCCGTAGAATTCAGTGAGTATTTTGACAGTTGGGGAGAAAGTGGGTATTAAGGCTGACTGCTTACATTTTAAACCCTGGACTCAGAAGAACTTCAGGATGTGGACGAAGGGTCCAAAATAAGAGAGGTCCCCTGCTCTTCACTGTACCCTCAGTGTCTAAAAGTTTTGTACATAGTTGGTACACAGTCTGTTGTAGTACATAGTACTTCTGTGAGATGTCTTATGAATAGTTGTTAATGGATGACTACTGGGTACAGCGGGAGAGATTTCTAGCATCATGGCTTTGTGTATGAGACTCTGGAGCAGATACCCCCCCCACCAAAGCCTTTTTTTTATTATCTTATTTTTATTAATTTTAATGCAGTGACATTAATAAATCAGGGTACATATGTTCAGAGAAAACCCCTCCAGATTATTTTGACATTTGATTATGTTGCATACCCCTCACCCAAAGTCAAATTGTCTTCCGTCACCTTCTATCTGGTTTTCTTTGTGCCCCTCCCCTCCCCCCACCCCCCCCTCCTTCCTTGTCTCCTCCCCACCCTCCACCCCACCAAAGCCTTTTTAAACCTTCAGCCTCCCCTCTCTTTAATTTGAAATCCATAATAGAACAATGTGGTCAAAAGTTGGGGCTTCACCAGGCTTCCTTCCTCATAAGTCTTAGGCACTGCTGCTGACCTGTGTGACTCTGGTTCCTGACCTTTGACAAGTGGCTTTCCCTGTCCTTCCTCTTACACCTCCTTGTCTGTGTCTGGCCTATTACCACTCAACCCATATTTTTCCCAGCAAGGCCGTTCTTCTTAGGACTACAATTTTAGGCCTTAGCCCTTTAGGACCTTGCATTGCTGAGATTTTGTGTGTTTCCACTGAAATATCCCACGATGTAAAAAGCTTCTTGAAAATAGGGGACCTTATTTTCATCAACTCTGTAACGTCAGTATCTAATATGGAGTCTGCCACAGTAAAGGACTGAATAAATTGTAAAGAAGCTATCACTCATTTATCTCTCTGTCATCTATTTATTTATCTGTTTCTCTTACTCTGTTATTCATTTCTCACTATCATCTAATTTTCTCTACTATGTATTTCTCTATAATCATTCTCAGGGTTTTCTGTCTGTCTTTTGTTTTTCTCTGTATCATCTTTTTCTCTTATCTTTATCATCTACCTGACCCTTCCAACATCTATCTTTCTTTCTCTTTCTTTCTTTCTTTCTTTCTTTCTTTCTTTCTTTCTTTCTTTCTTTCTTTCTTTCTTTCTTTCTTTCTTTTCTTCCTTTCTTTCTTCTCCTCTCCCTCTCTCCCTCTCTCTTTATCCTATCCACTCCTCCTCTTGTTCCTCTCTCATTCTTTCTTGTATCAATCTTTACTTTATCTTCTGCCACTACCTGTGTCCCACATGTGCTCTTCTCCATACTATTCTTACCCACAACCAAGAGTGGCATCCATTCATGCAAAATATATCAGAGGACAGAGATTGTTTCTGTATAAGCCAGTCAGTCCAAGAGTTGCTGCTTCAGCTCCCAGCACCAGGCAAACCCTGCAGTTACATCCAGTGCCTTGGCCTCAGACCGATTCCCCTTTATTCACCCCTACCCTGCTGAGCTACAGTCTCCTCTGTCAGCCTAGCACGTACCATTCATCATGTTGTTCTATTTTGCCTGGCAGGAGTTGGGGCTCCTTGAGACCACTTTTCCTATATACTCAGGTGTCTCATTTATTATCCTTCCCTTTCTCAAAGCCTTTATGCTCTTTATTTGAATAACTGTCTCTTTCACTACTCTGTAACTCTAAAGGGCAAAGACTATGTTTGATTTATCTCTGTATCACCAAAAATATACACAGATGGTACACAGTAAACACACAATAAATGCTTATCAAATGACTAAGCAAAGATTGGAGAATTTGAATACCAGTGTTAATTTGTTTAAACTTTTTAATATTGGCCTATTCCTTTCTTAGAGAAAAATGGAAGTATTGTCCAGATTGATATTTTTCCTCAAAGACAACTTAGAGTAGGGTCACTATTCACTGGTCAGCAGCACTTATTTATATCACAAATATTTATTGAGCATTTGCTGTGCGTCTGACATTACAATACAGGCTTGGCATATACCTATGAACACAATAACCATGGGAAGCTAACATTTAGTTTCTCCAGGGATCATCCTTGGGATGAAGGACATTTAAGTACTAGGAGCTGAGCATGGCTGCTGAGGTTCCCACACCAGCTCCTTGCAAGATATTCTACTTCATTTTAGAGGGGATAGGGTGGGGGGTGCGGAAGCTGCCTGGGAAGTGATTTCAGTTCTGGTTCCCTAAGCTGACTTCCTGTCCCTTTCTTGCTGTAGGAGAAACGCCCCTGTCAGTAGGCCACACTCATGGCATGTGGCCAAGCTGCTGGAGGGATGCCCTGAAGCAGCTACCGCCATGCATGTCCCTTCTGAAGCCTTCAGCTTGTCCTGGCATTCCGGCTGCAATACCAGGTGAGTCTAGAACTCTCAAGATAGACTGGAGGGTAGAAAATGTGGCCATTACTTCTTCTCTGCTATAGTATTTGTTGGATGCTATAAGGCCCAGAGTGCTATAATGAAAAGTAGATGGCAGTTCACTCTGTTCTAGTTTTAGTCTGCTGCTAACTCTGTGACTTTGGATCAGTCCCATTCCTACTGCAAAATGTTACTTTTAAATACTTAACTCACTTGGCTTGCATGATACCACATTACACTGCTTTTCATCCCATTTTACTGGCTATTCCTTTGCAGTCTCTTTTTATGGTTCCTTGTCATCTCCTTGGTCTCTTAATATAGAAGAACCCCAGGGATCAGTTCTGCTCCTATTCCCTGTATACAGTGACTCACTGGCAATTTCATCCAGTACTCATTAGCTCTGTCATAGAGCCAAAGTCTTCGGAAAAGGACCTCTCTGAATAACAGTCTACCTGCACTGAGGATCTCTCAATGCAGAGTGTGTATAGTCTGTTGTTGAAACAACTTCTCAGAAGAAGAAGCAGACAGCTATTTCAGCAAGCTCAGAGCCAGCAAAGCTGCCGACCTCAGCTGCCTTTTCTCTCCCACAACAAGATCATCCGTCCAAAAAGGGATTTCTGTTTAGGAGACTCAAGGAACATAAGGATTGAGTTTACCTGCACTGGGTGACTTTATTTGCCATTAGAAGCCATGGGCTCAGGGCAGAGGCAGAGGCAATTTTGTTCTGGAAGAATACACAGGAACACATTTTGAGCTTGGCTCCTGTTGGAGTGGGGGTGTGTTTGTTTTCAGCAGGAAGGGCGGTGGGGTGGTTACCAAGTCCCCTTGCCAATAAGGAATTGAAGAATTCCGGCCCAGAGGTCGAGTGAGCACAGTGGCAAAGGGGCAGCACAGGGAGAAAGAATTAAGGGAGGCTGACCTGAGAGTCTCATGGGCTCCTGCCACTGCTCAGCTCTGGCTTTCTGAACTATGGCCTTTCTGTGTGCAACCTCTGAGGTTCCAGTCAGAAGGAGTTACTGGTGTGACTTCATTCACTTTGGCTTTGTGTGTGGGAAATTGTACTTAAAATTCAAAATGGTGTCTAACCCTAGTCCCTTCCTTGATCTCCCCAGTTTGGCTTACTTTTATTATCTAATTTCACCGATAAAGCGACCCTCTGATGCATATAATTACTATTAACAGATGATATAAGAAAAGAGCTAAGGCATTGGACTTATAGAGACCTAAGTTCTAATTCCAACTGTCTTTCTTTAGCAGCTTTGTGAAGTTTTCTGTTTACATGACCTCTTGAGGCTTCAGTTTTCTCAGTTGTAAAGTGTAGATAGTAATTTATTATCTTAAGTTTGAAATGAGACACTCTAAAGTACCTGGCACATGCACATCCTTGGTAAATGGTCAGGATTATTATTATCAATTAAAAAAAAAAGAGGGGATGCCTCAATTCCAGCTAGAACTGGGCAATCTTGAGAAAAATCACCTCCTCAGAATCACTTCCTTCACTTCCTTTGTGGTACTTGCTTTACACCAGTGGTTCTCAAAAGTGTGGTCCCTGGACCAACAGCACCACTTTCACCTGGTAACTTGTTAGAAGTAAAAAATTTCAGCATTCACCTAAACCTAAAACTTTGAAGATGAGGCCCAGTAACCTGTGTTTTTACAAGCCCTCCTTGTGATTCTGATGCATGCTTAAATTTGACAACCACTGATTTACAAAATGAACAGTCTAAAATTGAATCAAGCCGTTAAGTCCCCTCTCTAATGCTAATAGTCTCTGGTTGTCTCTCCTGGCAGAGAGCCCCATACTGACTCTGGCTACAGTGACAGCTCAGAATCAATTCTATTCTCACTGATGTGAAACAACATAACCCCCAATGGAGTCCTCACAAGTTCAGTCTGGGATCTTGTCCCATCCTTCTTCCAATGCTCTCTTGTCTCCCCTTTTACCACATCACGGTGGTGCCCTGGTGTCTATCTCTTTCCCTGTTTTTCTACCTCCATTTATTGCTTTATCTTTTATTGACTCTGGGTTGTCCCGTCTTTTCCCATGGCAGGGCTGCCTATGGCGGGAAAGAGATCTAGTAATTTGACTAACTAATCAGTATTTCCTGTGTCTTGCAGTGACGTGTGTGTGCAGTGGTGTCCACTCTCCCGGCACTGCAGCACTGAGAAAAGCAGCTCCATCGGCAGCATGGAGAGCCTGGAGCAACCAGGCCAAACCACCTATGAGGGTCATCTCTTGCCCATTGACCAGAACATGTATCCCAACCAGCGTGACTCAGCCTATAGCTCCTTCTCAGCCAGTTCAAATGCTTCTGACTGTGCCATTTCCCTCAGGCCAGACGATCCAGCCTCTGCAGACTGCATCATGCAGGGCCCAGGGTTAACTAAGGCCCCTAATAGCAGGCCTAACATGGCTGAGTCCTCAGGAGGTAGCCGGCGCACCAACGGGGGCCACCTGCCTCCCAGCTCCCAAATGTCATCTCACCCACAGGAGGTCCAACACTCAGGGCCTGCCAAGGCTGCCAAGGGCCCACCACAACCTCCAATGAGGCGAGACAGTCTTCAGACTTCCAGAGCCCAGCTCCTTAATGGAGAGCAGCACAGGGCTTCTGAGCCTATGGACCCTTTGCAACAAAAGGAGAAACCGAGCTTAGACCCTGAGCTATGTCCAGGGAATCCTAACAGGTTCTGCTGCATCAGTGGGCAAGACCAAGTGACAAACGAGAGCTGTCTGAGCTATGAGCTCAGCCAACCTCCTGAATCCAACCAGCAAAGCTCTGAGCAACTACTGATGGAGGCCTCAGGCAAAGCTGTTGGATTCCAAAAATCATATGACAAAGCTTCCAGCATAGATTTCAGCCCACTCAACAAGGTTTCAGCAGAGCCGTCTAATACTTCTTCTTTTGGCAGCCCTCCACATTTCACAGGACCCACAGGCCATCGCCACAGTGCCCCTGAACAGCTGCTGGCATCTCACTTGCAGCATGT
Source organism: Saccopteryx bilineata (assembly GCF_036850765.1). NCBI lineage: Eukaryota > Metazoa > Chordata > Mammalia > Chiroptera > Emballonuridae > Saccopteryx > Saccopteryx bilineata. The sequence continues at coordinate 101,221,570 of NC_089502.1, read as the reverse complement.
GCACCTTGACACCAGGAGTAGCAAGAGGCTGGATCTCCCAACTGGACAGGATGGGCATGAGTGGTCTCTGTCCCCTTTGCATAACAGCCACACAGGAAAGAAAAGTCCATGTGCCCCTGCAGGAGGAACCCAAGACCAGCCTAGTAAAGAGAGAAAGACTAGGCCAGTGAATGATAGGCCCTTGGGTTCAGGGCACCAGAGCCCAAGCAGCTCCCCCCATGAAGAAACTGATGGACACCCTCCAGAAAGAGGTTTCCAGGACCCAAACAGAGTAAGCAGAACAGGCAATGAATTGACCAGCCAGCAACCCTCTGCCTCCGGCTCTCTTGTTCAACAAACCAAAGACTGTTCTTCAACCACTATTGTAGCTGGCACAACAGAGGAAACTGAGGAAGGGGACAAGTCCAAGGAGTGTGGCCGGGTTGGTGGTAGGCGAAATGGAGGGACCCGGGGCCACTCAATCCAAAACCGGAGGAAGAGTGAGCGTTTTGCTACCAACCTGCGTAATGAAATTCAGAGGAGGAAGGCCCAGCTCCATAAAAGCAAGAGCCCCTTATCACAGCTGTGTGACACTAAGGAGCCAGTGGAAGAGACTGAAGAACCCCTAGAAAGTCCTCTACTTCCTGCCTCTAACTCACCTCTTCTACCTTCATCTAAAAAACCACCTGGCCCTAGAGACAAGGTCTTTAACAAGAGCATGATGCTTAGGGCTAGGTCTTCAGAGTGCCTCAGCCAAGCCCCTGAGAGCCATGAATCTAGGACAGGCTTGGATGGACAAACAAGCCCTGATCAGAGACCTGGTCAGTCCTCTTTGGGCCTGAATACCTGGTGGAAAGCAACTGATCCATCTTCCTCAGACTCTGAGAAAACAAATCTTCACCATGGAGTCCGTGGAGGTCGTTGGAGATGGTCTCCGGAGCACAATCTGCAGCCTCATGTGGCAGTAGCCATGGAAAGCTCTCCCAACCCAGGAGATAACAAAGAATTGAAGGCTTCTACTGCCCAAGCTGGGGAGGAAGCCATACTCTTGCCCTTTGCAGACAGAAGAAAGTTTTTTGAAGAGAGTAGCAAATCCTTATCTACATCACATTTGCCAGCTTTAACCACTAATAGTAACAAGACTTTTACACAGAGATCAAAACCTATAGACCAAAATTTCCAGCCAATGAGCTCCAGCTATAGGGAACTGAGGCGTCATCCCATGGACCAATCATACCATTCCAAAGACCAACCATATCATGCCACAGACCAGTCATATTCTATGTCACTCCTTCAGTCAGAAACTCCTACTTACTCAGACTGTTTTGCAAGCAAAGGTCTAGACCAACCCATGTGCTGTAAACCACTGCACTGTGGTGATTTTGATTATCACAGGACTTGCTCTTACTCCTGCAGTGTCCAGGGAGCTGTAGTACATGACCCTTGCATTTATTGTTCTGGAGAAATCTGCCCTGCTTTGCGAAAGAGAAATATGATGCCAAACTGCTACAACTGTCGGTGCCACCACCACCAATGCATTCGATGTTCATCTTGCTATCATAATACCCAGCATAGCCCCCTCGAGGACAACAGCTTGGCACCTGGCAACGTTTGGAAACCCAGGAAACTGACAGTGCAGGTAAGGACTTGGTTCTTGCATGGGTAAGCTTATTTCTTTTTCTCTTTCTAAGGAGAAAGCAAGGTGAATCATTTGAAAACATAACAATCATATATTTTTTAAACTGTTTAATCCCGGCTCCACCATATGGTAGCTTATTAAACTTAGACAGGACACTCAACCACAAAAAATTGCAGTTTTCTAATCTATAGAGTTAGAATAAAAAAAAACTTTTGCTTCACAAAATGGACAGAACTTGGATTTATAGACTGACTGTATAATTGGTACCTGAGTGAACTTAAGCAAGTCATTAAACCACCAAAATTTGCAGTTTTGTGATTTTAAAAGGAACAAGAAGTTTACCTCATAAAATGGCAAGTATTAAATAGTTTTATTACCTCATCACTAAAGTGAAAGAAAACAATGGCTGCTTCATAAATCAACTGAGAGAACCAAATGAGATTGCATATATAGTGTTAAGCCCAGTATCTGATACAAAACAGCATATATTTCCTTCCATTTCTGCTTTAAAACTATTTGGAGCCCCAAAATTTGCATATGGTACCCCAGCTTTTGCTTTTAGAGATCTGACCTGTCTGATCTTCCTTCTCTTCTCCAGTCTCTTTCTCTGTCAGAGACCCAGGTTTAGGCTGGTTGTTGATATACCTGGTTATGCCCTACCACCATCTCCCAAGGTACTTCTCGGAGGACCCTCTAGGTCTTTTCCTGCTCACTGACATATTCCTTCTCCATGGCTTTCTTAGTGCCACCTTTTGGCTGGAACTAACCAGAAGTTAGTTCCTGTGTTGAACTGTTGTTGCATATGCAGACACTTCTGAGTGACTTGGTATATGAAATTACTTGATACATATTCTTTGTATGAAGGAACCTTAGGGATGAAAGAAGTCCTTACACAAAAAAAGTACATACTCCACAATTCATTTTGCATAAAGTTCTAAAACAGTTACTCTATAGAAAAAATAATTCAAAACAGTGGTTGTCTATGGGAGATGATAGCATGGAGATTAGCTAGGAAAGGGCACGAGGGGATTTTGTTGGATGATGATAATGTTCTATATCTTGATACAAGTTTGAGTTACACAGGTGTCTACATTCATCAAAACTCAACAAATGTACACTTAATATTTGTGCATTTCACTGGAAGTAAATTTTTCCTTAAAATATAAAAAATATGGAAATTGAATGATATGTATGAGGAAGCTTATGAAGTCTATTGACTCTTTAACTTATTTAGTTTTCAGGATGCAAATATTCTGTGTATTTTGCTATATTTATCCCAAAGATTTCATGTTTTTGATGCTATTGTAAATAGCATTATTTTCTTAATGTCAAGTTAAAATTCTTTGCTACTATTATATAGAAACACAATTCAATTTTGTGTATTGGCCTTGCATTACGTAAACTTTTCATACTTACTTGCTGGTTCTAGTAGCTTTTTGGTAGATTTTTAAAGATTTTCTACTTAGACAATCGTGACATCTGCAAATGGAAATAATTTTAAGTATTTCTTTCCACTATGTACGCCTTTTCTAGGGGAGAAGGGTACCTTAATGCACTGTCTGGGACCTCTATGAGTTTTCCATGAAGAAAACTTGCCCCGTACAAAGTTTAATAGAAGTGGCAAGAACAGATACTGTTGCTGTGTTCCCAGTCTTTTATTGTTAAGTGTGATGTCAGCTGTAGGTTTTTTGTAGATGTCCTTTATCAAGTTGAGAACATTTCCTTTTATTTCTAGTTTGATAAAAGCTTTTATCAGGAGTCAGTGTTGGATTTTTTTTTAAATGTGTTTTCTGTATCTATTGCAGTGATCGTTATATACTTTTGCTCATTTAGTCTACTGATATGGTGAATTTCATTGATTGATTTTTGAAACAAGAACCAGTCTAGCATTATTCACTTGGTCATGAGATATTATCATTTTTATGTGTTACTAGATTTGATTTGTTCATAGTTTGTTAAGGATTTTTGTGTCTATGTTTATCAGGAATTTTAGTCTGTAGTTTTCTTTTAATGTCCTTGTCTGGTTTTTACATCTAGTTGTTGTCCTTACCAAATGAGCTGGGGAGTATTCCCTCCTCTTCCATGTTCAGGAAGAGTTTGTATAGAATTGGTATTATTTCTTCCTTAAATGTTAGATAGAATTTATTATAGAAGCCATCTGGGTCTGGAGTTTTCTTTGTGGAAAGATTTTTTAACTAAAAATTCAATTTCTTTAATAAATATAAAGTAATTTTGGTTATAATTTCTTTTTTCAATCTTATTTATTGATTGATTTTAGAGAAAGAGAGGAAGGAAGAGAGAGAGCAAGAGAAATATTGATTTGTTGCTCTGTTCACTTATGCATTCATTAGTTGATTTTTCTATGTGCCCTGATCCGGGATCAAACCCACAACCTTGGTGTATTAGAACAATGCTCTAACCAACTGAGTTACCTGCCCAGGGCCTCTGTTTTTCCTTTGGTAGTATATATTTCAAGGAATTTGTCCATTCATTTAAGCTTTAAATTTTGGGGGATAAACTTGTTTGTAACTTAATTTGAAATATATCAAGAATTTAAAATGGATTGGTGGGTGGATAAAGAAATGGATAAAGATATGTGTGATGAGGCAAATATGGTAAAATATTACCGTAATTGTAAAATCTAGGTGATGGGTATATGTGTGTTAATTGTAAACTTGTTCAACTCTTCTGTATGCTTAAAAATATCCATAATAGCCCTGGCCGGTTGGCTCACTGGTAGAGCGTCGGCCTGGCGTGCAGGAGTCCCAGGTTCGATTCCCAGCCAGGGCACCAGGAGAAGCACCCATCTGCTTCTCCATCCCTCCCCCTCTCCTTCCTCTCTGTCTCTCTCTTCCCCTCCCAAAGCCGAGGCTCCATTGGAGCAAAGTTAGCCTGGGCTCTGAGGATGGCTCTGTGGCCTCTGCCTCAGGCTCTAGAATGCGGTTGCAACAGAGCGACACCCCAGATGGGCAGAGCATCACCCCCTGGTGGGTGTGCTGGGTGGATCCCGGTCTGGCGCATGTGGAAGTCTGTCTGACTGCCTCCCCGTTTCCAACTTCAGAAAAATACAAAAAAAAAAAAAAGAGAGAGAGAGAGAGGAAAAAAATTTTTTTTAAAAAATAAAAATAAAAATATCCATAATAAAATGTTGAATAAAAGAGGAAATATAAAATAATGGTTTAAGGGCACTGATGTTGGAACCAGACTGCCTAGGTTTAACTTCTTAAGCTTCCCCACTTAAAAAATGGAAGTATTAATAATAACAGTACCTACTTCATAAGTTGGTTGAAAGGATTAAATGGTGTAAAATGTGTAAGGCATTTAGAACAGTGACTGCCAGATAGTAATCATCTTATTGTTATCTTTTAAAATAAGGGGAGAGATTGGCTTACCTTGAGAAACTGTTTGCTGGAAGAAGGACCTGCAAGTAGAAATAAAGAAAAGGATCGGAAGTTGGGAGGAGCAGGGAGTTAAGGAGATGATGACTGCAGAAGTGTCAGCCCAGAGCCAATAACCCAGTAAAGGAAGTAGGTGACATTTGCAGGTTGCATCATGTGGCAGCAGCAATGCAGGTCTCTTTTTGCACTCTGAGGGAGGGACACATTGAGTTCCTAATGCCTGTTAGACTAGCTAAACAGGTCTGCTTAGACACTGCTTTCAGACATGTGGATGGCCATCTAAAAGCCATTTTATGCACATTCTTACCCCTGCCACCTGAACATTCACCCCTACCCTCAGACATGAGGAAAACTTGCAGCATGGATTAGAATACACAGCTCATATGACTAAGATAGTTGTGATGGTAGCTGTGAAAAGCAAGGCTGAGATCTTTCTCCTTATGGCTCCTAGAAGATGTTGGAGAGCTAACCGGCTCCTGTTTAGTGCTGTTAAAAGAACTAAAATCAGTACACACTTAACATCCCTCTAACTTCATGCCAGTTAGTTTTCCATACATTATCACATTATTTCATTTAACAGTTTTATGAGGTAAGTTATAATAAGATCTCCATTTTATAGCTGAAGAAACTGAGGCTCAGAGAGGTCACACATCTAGCAAGTGGCAAAGCCAGGATTTGAACAACAATAACTAACATTTGAGGCTCTAGCAGACACATGCAACAAGCCATGGAGTAACTACCTCTTTGGTTCAAAGGTTGCAGGCACTTTACAGCAACCTAACTGGCTCAGAGGGGAAAAAGTTAATCTGAAAAGGAGATTGGGAGTTGGGGCAGAACTTTGCTTGGTTTGACCACTACTACACTATTTACTGAGCACTTCCCATAAGGCTAGGCAAGGTATGGACAGGAAATCATGGCTCCCGTGGTAGCTGACCGAGCAATATGCATTTGAGGGCAAGGGACATCTAACAAGGGCATCAAGGCAAAGTATAAAATCTAACAAATGGTTAGAGCTGCTCTAACATGACAGGTATAGGCAGGGACTGCTCTGACCCTGTAAAAGCTGAGTAACCTCATCCTTTCCATGGAAGCTAACATCCAGAGACTCCTATGTGCTGAGCACTGTGCTAGGCATTCTTTATGCACATCCCATTTTATACCTACTACTGGGAACCCAGCAAGGCTGGATAGCATAATCCTTATTTGCCAGATGGAAATCCAATGTTCGGGGAGGTGACATAACTTCCCTCAAACAACACAGCTATTAAGTATCTTAGTCAATATGACTGACACCAGATATGTTACTCCCAAAAGGGAGTAATTTTTATTTAACTGGGGCAAAGGTAACAAACTTTGAAAGAAATCAATAATTGCATTGGAGAAAGAGGGAATTTGGAAGATTAGTGAGGTTTAGGAACAATTGTGCATTCTCATTGGGCTGAGCTCTGAGTTGTCAGAGAGAGGGTGCTGAATACAAAACCAGGGAGAAGGTCAAAGGCAAATTTGCATTAGATTTGGAGCTAGAATGGGAAGGTAGGGATATCTTTACAAATGGCACACATAGAGAAGGAAGAGTGGCTTTGGTAAAGCCCTTAAGGAAAATTTGCCCAGAGTGAAGAATTTATTCCTATAATATGGGGAACATGGCTTCCCAGAGATGAACCCACCTCAACCCCTAACACTGGATCTGGGTAGAAGAAAGGCCCCTACTGTACAACAGTGTGTTGGAATGCAGGATCTCCCTCTGCCTCACTCTGGGAAAGAGTTGCAGCAGCAGGAGCTTTAGGCCTCAACACTCCCTCAAGGGCCAGGGCTTCCACGAAGATGCTTTCTATGTTGGAAGAGTGAAAAGGAAAGAACTGGTTCACTAGTCAGAACAAACAAAATGACGTCCTTTACAAGAGCCAGAGCAAATAGCAAACGTGCTAAACTGGTTTTTAATGTGCTTTGGGAGGGGAGTGGAGAAAGAGAGGGAAACACAGTTTCCAGACTATGCTGTCCAGGTCCCTGAGTGCTTTCTTAGCCTTTGCATGGCCCCAGCAGTTCATCAGGCCTCCTGACAGAAAGGCAGCCCTCTAGGTACTTATTTCTCTAGCCTGCATGGGAGAATAGAGGGAACCAGATGGGGGACCTGGCTAGGGACAGGATCCTGAACTCTTCAAAGTTTTGAGGCCATTTAGATACTGATTGCTCAGAGTTCTCTGACTTACCAGAATTTTGCTTTGCAGGAATTTCCTGGGGACAAATGGAAACCAATAACAGGAAACAGGAAGACCAGCCAGTCAGGAAGGTAAGTGGCTGCTCAGGGTGTTGGGGTGAGTTGGTGCCTCTGACTTTTCTATATAAATGGTAATGTCTTCTGTTTGCTCAGTTTCCTTTGAAGAACCTGGTTTGCTGTTTACACCAAGAGCTTAATGCCATAGATATCATCCACTCTGCCCCCAGGCAGCTGGGTTACAAACCAAACTGATTGCTCCGACATTTTGAAATACAAGGTTAGTCAGGCAGTATTATGGGACATTGTGTCCATCATCTCAGAGGCCTGAAGCAAGCCTACTCAAGCATAAGGGCTTGTGTAACCAGACCATGCTAAAACAGACGAGAAGGCATAAATCATGCCTGCCTTCACAGTGGCCACTGGGAAGTCAGAGGGGGCAGAGAGGAGGTAAGACTGTTTAGCTACTGCTATGCATTTGCCTCAGAGTTGTTGGAGGTACTTGTTTCTTTGGTTCTACCACCTTTCTTTTTATAAGGATTGTTGAAAACTTCAGGTCTGCTTATTAAAAGTCCAATGGCAGATCATGAAAACAACAGGTTAAAATTCCTGAAAGAGAGCAGGGACATTTTTACAGATGGAATACATGGCTTGGGCTAGAGGAAAAAGAGTTGCTTGGATAAAGCCCTTAAGGAAAAAAGAAATGCTCAGAATGGACAGGCTACTCCTATAGTATGGGGGACATGGCACTCAGCACTCATGTTCCCAAGAGATTAGCCTGCCTGCCATAGGTGACCTTAAGGAATAAGAGTTACCTTCTCTGGGATGCTCTGCATCAGCCAGGACACTCTCTTTTGTGAAGTTCCTTGATATACTGTTTCAGTCAGTTTTTCTCCAGGCCTAATTATACAGGAAGCCCCTAAATTATATTGATATTTCAACTCAAACTCCAGGAGTGAAGGAGGAATAAAGAAGAAGGCTCTTAGCTGTGCCTCTGTAGGGGCACTTAGGGAGGGGACATCAAAGGAGAGGACTAGAATCTGGGTCATATGATCCCAAAAGAGCCAGGGTTTTTTTTCTGGGAGTGTCTACATTATCCCCTGTGATTTGATGGTGTAGTCAGGATAATTTTGGCTTTCTTTTGATTCCAAAGTCTAGGAAACCTATCTATTTTCTGGTTGGCAATGGGAAAAAGGAGGAACCAACATTTATTATCAACTAAATGTCAATCACTGACTGGGCTGTATCTTTTTACACCCATAATCTTATTAATTATCCCCAACAGTTTGTTTTTACTACCTATTTTATAGATGAGGTCCAGAGAGGTTATGTAACTTCGCTGAGGTCACATACCTAATATAAATGACGGAACTGGGATTCAGACCCACGTTTGGCCCAAAGTTCATGCATTTTTCATTGTAACTGCTTCCATTTAGATCCCTAAAGAAACCCTTGAAACTGATCACTCAGCATCATGTCTCAGGAGTCTGGTCTTGATGGAAATACTATGGGATTCTATGGCTAGTCTTGATTCCTTGCTGTGAACTGGCTTGTACCATGTACTTGGATAATTTTTTTCAGTCTAGTGGGTAGCCGGCATTTCCCATATTAGACTAAAACCTCTGAGAGAGGAGACCACATCTTGATCATAGACTTACTCTCAGTGCTTAGCACAGAGAAAAGTGCTTAGGGGTACTTGTCATTTGCTTGAATGGGTGAAATGACACAAAAATAATAATGCTAACTAACATTTCTTGAGCACAGTGCTCTACTCTGGGCACCATTCAAAGCACTTTGCATTTATTTATCCCTATAACCTTAGAGGGTAGGTATTCTTAATCTCCCCATTTACATGAGAGGAGACACTGATGCACACACAGATAAATTCATTTGGCTAAAATTTCACAGAAAGTAAGTTGACTAGATCCAGGAAGTCTTACTTCAGGGACACTCCACGGCAAGTTTTCACTTAATGTCACCAATAGGTTCTTGGAAACTGCAAATTTAATTGAAATGATGTAATAAAACTAATTTTACCATAGGCTAATTAATATTTTGTTTAAAAAAGAGTTAAGTTCCTATGGCATAGTCTGGTCACAAAAACATCACCAAATTTCTAAATGAAGACCCAAAACACTTCTAATATTAAACATTGAAATAAATGTGAGCTATACATATATTTAAGAAAGAGTAATAAGAAGTAAGTTAATTTGTTTTCCAAACTACCTGTTGCAGTTCAGGGTTGCAGGTGGACAGAGTCAATCTTGGCAGCTCGTGGAGCAAGGTGGGTACCCACCCAGGACAAGGTTCCATTCCATTGCACTTTCACCCACACACCCACAATCACTAAAACTGGGACAATATATACACACCAATTAACCTCACATGTCTCTGTTTGAGATGTGGGAGGGAATTGAGGTCTCCGGGGAAAACCTACACAGCTATAGGAAGAACATGCAAACTCCACCCAGGCGTCCCCAAACTACGGGCCCGCGGGCCGCAATGCGGCCCCCTGAGGCCATTTATCCAGCCCCCACTGCACTTCTGGAAGGGGCACCTCTTTCATTGGTGGTCAGTGAGAGGACCACTGTATTTGGCAGCCCTCCAATGGTCTGAGGGACAGTGAACTGGCCCCCTGTGTAAAAAGTTTGGAGACCCCTGCTAGTAGTCCACACAGACAATAGCCCTCGCTGGGAATTTTCTTTTATTTTTTATTTTTTGGCCTTATCAATGTTATAATGAGATGCTATGAATGAAGTGATGTTATTCGAGCTGTACTACCCTACAGTGCATCTCCAAAAATGGTTCTCTTACCAATCAAACAAGTGAAGTAAGAAGACTTTATTCAAAACTTAGTATATATACTGCCTTTTTCTAGTCAAGAAGGGAAATGTTAAAGAGCACCAGGAACTATAATGCCTGCCCACCCACAACTTGAATAAGAAGGACCAACTGACACAAAGTTTAAGTAGCATTAATAATAAATTACCATTTGTAAAACAACTTACATGCCACAAGCTAAGTTATATATATTATGTTTTATTGTTCCCAAAACTCTGTTTGGGAGGCAGTGTATAGCTAAGGCGGTGGTTCTAAAACTCAAGTGTGCATTAGAAACACCTGAAAGGCTTGTTAAAACACGGAGAGATAGGATCTCACCCCCCAGCGAGTATGATGCAGTAGGTGTGCAGTGGAGCTCAAAATGTGCATTTCTAAACAGCTCCCCAGGCTATGCTGATGCAGTTGGCCCTGGGATCACACTTTGAAAACTGTTGACACAGAACTATTGAATCTGAGGTTCAGACAAACCAAGTAATTTACTGAAGGTCTCACAGCTACTAAAGGAACAACCCAGGATTTAACCCTGGTGTTGTTTACTCAGGTGACTTGCTGTAAAATAAAGTGCCAAGTACATGGTTTAAACAAAAAACTCCTGGCATAAGGCAAGAGGCCAATACATGATAAAATTATTGTGCCTTTGTGCCTTAAATTCAATGCAGGACAAGGACACTGAAGGTCGGGACCTACAGGAGGAAAGGATCAGAGGGGAGGTTAAGCAAACAAGCAGGGTGTGTGAGAGGAATAAGCACCACTGGTTAAGGATTCTGGGCTTGGAGTCTGCCGGAGTTCAAATGCAGCTTCTTCCATTCTTTAGCTGTGTTAGTTTGGGAAGTCTCTCTCTCAATCTCTCTCTCTCTCTTCCTCTCTCTCTCTAACTCCCTTCCTCCCTTCCTCCTCGTCCGTTTTCTTATTTCTAATATGGGGTAAAAGTACCTACCTTATGTAATTGTTGTGAGGATTAAATTAGTTAATATATGTAAAGCATTTAGAACACAACCTGACACCTAAACCTTCATTAAATGTTAGTTGTGATAATGAGGAGGAGGAAGAAGAGTAGCAGCAATAACAGTAGAAAAAAAGAAAGGGCAAATGACAAAGTATTGGGCTAAGATAGGTAGGCTTTAAAAACTAGATAGGCTCACAAACATGGAAGCAATTGAAGGTTATTGATTAGGTTATAGAAGTGACCTGGTAAAAGTAGCACTTTAGACAACTTGGCAGCATTTGCAGCCTAGATGGGTTGAAGAGAGACCAATCATGGGAAGTGATCCAGGCATGAAAAAGTGTATGTAGCCCTGAATTTGGAAGGTGGGGGTAGTGTAGAAGGGATAGATAAATGTGTGTGATATTTGGAGGAAAATGTTTATTTACTATGAAAACAATATTACAGAAAATTCAAAACAGAAGAAAAAGTAGCTTTAATTCTACCATCCTAACACCCTGATTGTTTTTATTTTCTTGCCAGCTTTTATCTCTAGATATAGAGATTTGGGGGGCATGGTTAAATAACTATGGAGATATGATTTTGTGTATCCTGCTTCTATTTTTCCCACTAAACATTATGTGGTGAACAATATTTCATGTTGCTATACAGGCTTCCTCAATAGTTACAAATATTAATGGCTGCATAATATTTCACTAGCTTAATGTGCTCTAATTTGCTTAATCATTTCCAAATTGTGGCATTATTAGATTGTTTCCAATTTTTTACTATTATGAAGTAATGCTGCAGAAAAATTTGTGTAGCTATAACCTTCTTCTCATTTTGAATTATTTTGTTAAAAACAATTATCCAGAGTTGGGATTACTACTTGAAAGAATATGGACATCTTATTATTCTTCATAGATTTCACAAAACTGGCTCACTAGGAGGTGGTTTATATTGCTGTTAGCAATTGGTGAGGATATCATTTGCCCAAAATCTTGCTATCGTAGACAGTTTTCTTTTTCTAATGCAATAGATATAAGTGGTGGCTATGACAATTTGAATTTGCTTACTTTGATCATTCTAGCTTGAAATTTTTTCATGTGTTTATTTTATCATTTGCATTCTTCTCACGTTTTGTTCAGATTACTTGTTCACAAATATGTGACACCTTTTGAGAGAAAAGTAAAGAGAACTTGATGATTGGAATTTGGGAGAGAAAGGAGATAAGTCAGAAATAATTCCAAAGCCCCATGACTTGGAGAAAGTTATTAACATAGCTGGGGTAGATGATAAGGAGAGCTGATTTGGTGGAGATAAATTTGAGTTGGGATATGTTGAATTTAAAGTTAGTGAGAAAGACAAATGGATCCCTTGAAGGAGGTTTATCTGATCACCTAGTAGGGCTTAAGGCAAGGAAGAAGAACCAGCAAAGGAAACTGAAGGTGTAAGCATCTGGAGTGGTAGAAGGAGAAGCATGCCAGTCCATCTTCACAGAGGATAAGAAGAGGACCACTACTGGCTTTGACAGTTTAGAATCACAAGTGACCTGCAAAAAAGCAAACTTAGTAAAGTGTGTAAAGTTGTGTGCACTTCTCCGTGTATCTCCTTTGCAACTACTAATCTATTTTCTGTCTCTATGGATGTTGATATTCTGGACATTTCATATAAATGGAATCATACAATATGTGGGCTTTTGGATCTGGCTCCTTTCACTTAGCATGTTTTAGTAGTTTATCATGCTATATCAGTATTTCATTCCTTCTTCTTGCCAAATAATATTCCACTGTATGGATGTACTACATTTTATTTATCCATTCATCCATTAGTGGACATCTGAGTTGTTTATAGATTTAGCTA